>NC_089145.1:7204578-7510019 GCF_009819655.1 Sylvia atricapilla
ATACTAAAAGGGAGACACACACAGAGTCTTTTCTGTTTTCCACATACAGACATTTCTCTTCCCTAGTATAAATCCTGCAAGATCTAGACATGAGATAGATAGTCTAGGGAAGCACAAGCACTAGCCTTTTTTTTCATTTTCTCTGATTCAATGATTCAATCTGACCTGCCTCTGTTCACATCATTCCTCCACAGTTGCAGCCACATGGCTGTAAGAGTCAAAAGTTTACAAGTGCTCAAAAGACAAAATTGTCTTCTATTGCTTCTTTTATCATTATTTGGTAGCAATTTGGGTAATAATCTTTGAAAAATTCAACTTCAGTTACTCTTTCCCTTATTGAGAGGTACAAGAGAAGAAAATAGTGATTTCTAGTACTCAGTAAGCTAGCAGAACTGCAGAATGGAGATCAGACGTAGTAAAGTGTTTATTTACTTTGGAGTTACTATCTCTACTAAGGATGAGAGAGCCACCATAAATAAAGGCAACATAAGGGCTACCCAAAAGGATCACAACATTCTATCACCTTCAGTATTTTATATCTTATCTTTGTGCTCATATTTCCTCTCCCTGATATGAGCACATTGCCAAAAGTAATTAGATTTTTATCTACCCTTAGCTCCATAGAATGCTCCTGTTTAATTTAACAGAGCCTATGGTCATTAAAGACAGACAGAGCTCTCTTGGTCTCATTCTGCATTTTCCTTAGCTTGATATATTGTTAATATATCAACACAAGGACATTTAATGGAGAATACAATTAAAAGAAAAACAATAACTAGAGTCTCATTCCTGATTGTTTTCAAATCTTGCTGTCACTTTATTTAAATTCTATTCTGCTTTAGGTAAAGAAGATCTTGTACGGAACTATTTGTGAATATTGGTATAAAGTAGCATCAAAGAAACGGTTTAGATTTTCTTTCAATATACATTTTCCTACACTTTAAATAACAAAAATACTAGACATTGGCACAATGCATCTTGTTTGGAGCACTCTGAGTGTCTCACAGCAATAAAAGGCATTATATATTTTCTCTTGGGAAATGGCATGCATGAAGTTGATAATGTAGTGCCACTTACTGAACCCAGAATTAAATCCCAATACAAGATCTCAATTAAGGTGGTATATATTTCACATGTCCCTATACTGAATAATATAAAATTTTATACTATAATTTAAAAAATAATTAATTTAGAGAAAAAAAAGGAAAACCCTTTTGTGCAACATCTTGTCTGTCAATTAAATAGATACTACAGAAGTCCAAAATTAAAAAATCTGAGACTGATAAAATTAGGATAAATGCCTATGTTCTTTGCACTTCTTTGCATTAAGAAATATATAATGAGGCAGGCAATAAAAATTCTAGAATTTTTACCCAAAAAAATGCAATACAACAATTTCTATTAGGAACTGTGGACTCTGGAAGTGTTTCATTGAAATACTATGGATTGTAGACTTAACTGTTTTGATGTTTTCAGAGATTACTGAAATAGAAATACATTCAAATCCAGACCTGTCAATTTAAGGCAACCTGAATGAAGCTCAAGATACAATAATTATGACTGGAATTACTTACCTGAAAAATATTTAACACTTGCTATTTTTATAGACAGTTTAGGTTTTAATCAAAAAAAGTAAAACACCACCAAGAGAACCAATGCTTATAGGGAGATCATGTCTTTGGATCAATTAACACTATAGATTTTCAACTGACAAATTTTTCCTATCTGATTTTTAATTTTGTCACACATCTAATCTGAACTGCATTTTGTACTTGAGTAGTCTTCCATTTACCTCAACAAACCACAAAGAAGATTTCAAACCCATTCATCCTATTTCATCTTTAACCCTAGCATGCTCATTTTATACCCCTAGACAATATTTTTCATCATTAACAAGAGATAATTTTTTAATTCACCTACAAGTTTTACCAGATTATTTTATGCAAGTTTTTTTTTCCCCTTTTAGTTCTAATTCATATGCTAATTTAAGTATAGTGGAAAAGAGCAAGTCAAATTTCTTGGTAGCCTTCTGCTTCGTTATTAAGATTGGCTACATTTTAACTCATTGTCAAACAAGGTTCCCTGAAATTTCTTATTTTTTAAATTTCTTCTTTTCCACTTTTAATTCCTTGTATTATTTCTATCTAATACACCCTTTTTTACTCCCTACGATTCTGGCTACTCCGAGACACAATTCCGCTTTATAAACCTGCCATGGCTGTGCTAAATGCAACATAGGAAAACTGAGACTTGTGATTTCTTTCTGTTTTCTTGAGTGGGATTGCTTGCAAACACCAATTATGTGTTATGCTTTTTTCATATATGGATATAGATGATCTAGATATAGATACATACAGCACTACACTTGTCTTCATTGATTGGTTAGTACAGTGCATTGACATACCATAAACATCTATTCAAAATATCCCTGGGGTAAACATAATCTTTTGCTGATTAAGAAAGCTGCAGGTTTACTCTGAGGTGAAGGATGTATTAAAATACATTCATCGTTCATTTAAATTATGGTGATTTGGTAAATTATAATAAATATGTGATGCAAACATTTATTATTAACAATAAAAAAATACAGAATATTTTGGGCTACTCATGCTTTCTGAAGACAGAAAGGTGCTGTGCAGCATTACAGTATTTCACTCATCAAAATTCTTTTTTTAGGCAGCATTTCTGTCTCAAGGTTTTCAGACCCAAATCTTCAAATTGCTTCCCTCATGCCTTGGGTACAATCTGAGGTGCTTTTGCAGTACTGTTTAGCAACAATTGACACCAACAGCTTCACTTGAAGACAATGAAAACTACCAATGTATTGTGCTCACTAAAAACCTTGGTCCCTACTGCTGAATACCTACATTTCCAAATACGACCTGATCAAGGACTATATATAAAAAATATAAACATAAAATATATAAATATAGAATACGAACTCTACCAATCAGTCTGATGAAAATGATACCTGCTTTTAAATATTTTGCCATTCTAAATCAGCTGATGTTCCCTCAGATAATGGCCTTATACAAAAGAGACCTTGAGCACCAAAATAAAAGCCTGCAATACTAAACCTAGGGACAGCATTTTTTCCTGCCCTAGCTGCAGTCATACTCTTTCCTTTGGTGAGAAACATGTAATACAGAGGGCACCCCTGCATCAACATTTTAGTGTACATCAGGGGAGCAGATTTTAAGCATTTTGAAACATTCCCATCTACTGCATTTTCATTCTCACAGCAGCATGGTTTTGGACTGCATGAATTGGTTCCTCTCCAAGTAGAAATAAATCCAGAGGGCACCTAGCAACACCAAAGCACCTACAGGCATCCTTTCCACAGGAACCAGAACTAGACCATGGGGAAATAAAATCCATACAGCATGGACATGACCTCCTCCATTCCACAGAGCTGCTGCTGCCTGCACTCTGCATCACTTGTTGACATAGATGTAGCCACAATAAGCAAGTGGCTGTTCTTCCTAACTCCAAAAATGTGTTAACCATGGAAGTCTCTTTTGCAGTAGCCAGAAACAGAAAACATACAAAAGTTTTGTCTTAAATAACTTTTTATGCAGTGATTCATCAGCCCTTTCATAAATAATGACTTTTCTGGAGCAAGGTATTCAACTCCAACTACGAAACACTCTCCAAGTGCAGAGCTTCCCTCTGTCTCTGGTGTACCCCATTCTTTGCCCAGCACTGAAACATGTATGCCTGCTTTAGCTGTATTATACAGATGTATCAGATTATAATCCCAAACAAATTTTAGGGTTCTCACTAAAGAAATGTATATAGTTTAGATATTCTCATAGTTTATAATATGGAAGGGAAATGTTTGGGGTTTTTTTCTTTTTTCTGTTGACAGGCAGGATTCATTTTAAACTGTGAAAATTTTTATAAGGCTAGCTGATTTCTCAGCAGCTGTTTTCTGTGCATCATTCATTCTTGATGGCTTTCTCCCCATATTTACTCTTCAGGCTGATTTCTATATTGCATACATTCCCTCCTGCTTCAAATCTACTGCAAGCATAAGGGGGCATTTTCAGAAATTTTAAACTTTATGGAGTCAGATTAGCCTTTCACTTACACAGTCGAATTCTGTGTCTCTCCTAGAAAAACTACAACATCATTTTTCACCATCCCATCCTATCTCTGTACTACAAACTCACCGAGTGGTTCAAATGTAGTGGAGCAGTTAATTATACTGGAAATTAAAGCCAGTAATATATTCAGGAATCCAATCCAAGAAATTATATAAGCAACTATGTACCATGTATACAGCAGCTGAAGTCATATCAAAAGGAACACAGTCACTTTCTTGCCTTTATGACTCAAATTCAGACCTGTAAACCTGTAAAAGAACAAGTGTAGGAATAATTATAAACTAGGAAAGTAGTTCTCCAATCGAAGAACATAAAAAGGCAGTGGTGCATAAATAGAAAAAATTACAATAGCATTATATATATGCCTATAATTGAAGGGAAGGATATATTCTTACTAGAAAACTTTCACTTTCAGTCATTATGGGATTTCCTTAATGTTGTGAAATTCAGATATGTACTCTTTGACAAAGGTGAATTCTAGGAAAATTTTTAGAAAGCTGGAATAGCAAATAACCACTGCTTATTTTCTACAAGGATTTTTATTCTGACAAACCTTTGAAATTATTGGTACTATTGCCAGATTTTAGGCCCAGCCCAGGTTGTTTACAGTTGAAACTTGAGGGTTTTCTAGCAGTAATAACTTTATTTCTAGATAAACTATTTTAAAAGCAGAATATTTTACATGACAGAAACATCCTACACTATAAAGTTGTTCTCTTTGTATTTGACCATTGACTTCCAGCAACCTAGAGCTAAGTTTAGCTTTTCTCTCTCTTCTCCTTTTTTCTGTATAGTTTGATATATTAATTTTCTTACAGAGAAACTCAACCAAGCAAGGTTTGTGTATGTTAGGCAGATGAAATTCAAAGCTTTAGTCTTAAAGTACTTTTCAGTAAAGTCTGTCTCTTATATAAGTGTTTCAAAGTGTTCAGGTTTACATGATATATATGAAGAAAACTGAGATGTTCACTAAGACAGAGGGTAGGAAGTAGGTAAAGAATCTGCTGTTCTCATGGGAGGGGAAAAACAAAAAGAGAGAAAAAATTAGTCAATTAAAAGGAAGAAAGCTACAAGATTTTACTCTATGAAATAAAGAGATGGTTGCCATGGTACCAGCAAAATTTGTCCTTCTCTTATACGCACTCACATGAATCCTTTTTGACAGAATCAACTTAAAAATGTGTAAGGAAAAATATTTTCCATTATACTTCCTCACAATATTTTAAATAAATATTTGCATTATATTCAACTGAAATCAGACAGGTAATAATCTCTTGCAGATCTTTTCCAAAGCAAAACAAAAACCACTGCACTGAAATGCAAATCCTACGAAGACACTCAAGGCACACAGAAAGAAGGGTATATCACAGAATCACAGAACAAACTGAGCTGGAAGGGACCCGCCAGGATTGAGTCCAACTCCTGGCCTTGCACAGCACCACTCCCAAGGGTCACACCATGTGCCTGAGAGCATTGTCCAAATGCTTCCTGAACTCTGCCAAGCTTGGTGCTGTGACCACTGCCCTGGGGAGCCTGTTCCAGTGCCCAACCACATCATGGGTGAAGAGCCTTTTCTTGATATCCAACATAAACCTCCCCTGACACAACTTCTGGCCATTCCCTTTGGCTGTGTCACCACACAGCAGAGATCCGTGCCTGCCCCTCCTCTTCCCCTCACAAGGAAGATGTAGATGTGATGAGGTGTCCCCTCAGTCTCCTCTTCTCCAGGCTGGACAGACCCAGTGCCCTCAGCCACTCCTTACACAGCTTCCCCTCGTGTCCCTTCACAATCCCTGTGGCTCCTCTGGACACTCTCTAACAGCTAAATGTCTTTTTTATGCTGTGGCATGCCAAACTGCCCCAGCACTGGAGGTGAGGCAGCCCCAGCCCAGAGCAGAGGGGACAATCCCTTCCTTGCCTGGCTGTGATGATGTCCCTGATGTCCCCAGGGCAGGGCTGGCCCTCCTGGCCGCAGGACACTGCTGACCCACATCCAGCTTTCCACTGCCCAGGACCTCAGGTCCCTTTCCATGGCGCTGCTCTCCAGTGTCTCATTCCCAGCCTGTCTGTACATCCAGGGCTGCCCCATCCCAGGAGCAGAATCCAACACTCCCTTGGTGAGCTCCATGAGGTTGGTGATGGCCCAGTCCTCTCATCTGTCCAGATCTCCCTGCAGGCTCCCTCCAGTCCTGTATCATTGCAAACTTGTTCAGCATTCCTTTGGGTCCTGCATCCAAGTCATTAATGAAGAAGTTGAAGAGCACAGGGCCTAAGATGGGGCCCCTCAGAACCCTGTCAGTGGAAGTCTGGTGCCACCCATTCCCTGTCACCCTTTGCACCCAACCCCTGAGCCAGCTGCTCACCCATCACACGATGCCTTTATCCAGCTGTGTGCTGGACATTTTGTCCAGAAGGTCACTCTGAGAGACAGTATTGAAAGCTTTACTGACATCCCAGAAGATTACATCAACATTACTTCCCTTGATCAACCAGGTGGGCTACCCTGTCATGAAAGGAAATCAGGTTTGATAAGCAGGACTTTTGTCTCATGAATCTGTGCTGGCTGTGACCAACAACTGCATTGCCTTTCAGGTGTTTTTCAGTATCTCCCAGAATAATCTTCTCCATAACTTTTACCTGTGACTGAAGTGAGACTGGCAGGCCTAGAGTTGCCAGGGTCCTCATTTCAACTCTTCTTAAAAATCAGAACAAATTTTACCAGTTTTCAGTCAGTCAGGACCTCTCTAGATTCCCAAGACTGCTAAAAAATCATTTACACAGGTTTTGCGATGACATCAGCTAGCTTCTCGAGGGATTCTTGGACGAATCCTATCAGGACCATAGATCTGTAAGGATCCAGCTGCAGCAGCAGATCCTGCACAGTTTCAGGGTCAACTGGGAGTTCATAATTCACAAAGACATGGGCACTCAGAGCACTGAGATCTCCTTGGTCCATCATCTGAAGACAATTTGCTGAAGACAAAACGGTACTGCTCCATTTTCATTGCACTTTAAATAGGTAGGTGTCTGTTTAGCGCACAAAGATTTCACAACCACTCACACAAAGGTTTCCTTAATGTCAGTACAAACACTGATTTTATATAACAACATTATACCACCTTACACCTACAACTGGTCCTTGCAGAGTAAACATAATGACAAATATTTTGAAGACCAGAGGGATCACATACTAGCACTTGAATAATGTGTTTTTGGATAATGGAACATACACGATCCCTCATGCTGATTTGGAGATAATGAAGAAATGTATGTTCTCAAATAGATCACTGATTCAATGAAGACCACAAATTAAAAAAAAAAAAAAATCATCAGTCTTTGAAAATGGTCTTACAACGGCTTTTTAAAGTTTATAAGCTCATTTAAAAATGTGAGCAATTGTAATTTCACTAATGCCACACACGTAAGTAATATAATTTCCCAGTTCCCAAAGGAAAGTTCCTTCTTCTCAACACAGGTGTTCTCACAGCTGGAGCTTTGCAGAGCAGATTCAAGGTGTGTTGATTACCCAGAGTGACCTGAAAATCTTTTCCAGAGTCAATGCTGTCTTGAGCATAGTCCCTCAAGTGTGACAAGGTGACCTACACTGTCTCCATCCTTCAATACATAGCATTGCATTTGGTTATGCTGGAGTTGAAGCTGGACATAATTGAATAAGAAAGCAGGCCGTGGAGATCATGCTGTAAAAGTGACTTGTCTCCCAGTGGAAACAATTTGAACCTTTAAATTCCCTCTGCAGAATCCACAGCCTTTTTCTGTAAAGAGAGACTTCACATTCTACTCTCTTCTACATACTGTTCCCACCAGCACGACACTCTCAGAGCTAAGTAATGAGCGGGAAGACAGAATGCAACTTCACACTGGACACAATGATCTTAGAGACCTTCCCAGCCTTAATGATTCTTTGGTTCTTCTGTCAGTTATCAACCCATGCCCTACCATTTTCATCCTCAGGGTGATAAAGCCACACACTTGGGATGGATGAACTGCACTGCACACAGATCTAAAACACATGTTGACTGCAGTGCCCTATTGCTCCTCCCATCTTCCTTTCAGCAAACAAGCAGCAGTGAAAAGAGATGCAAGGATTGTGCTTTGCTGCTTTCTTTGCATGCTACAGGCTGACAGGAAACATTACAAACGGAACAGAGCTCCTTTCTCATTACAGTGATTTTAATGAGAATGGTAAATGAGTTCAAATGAAACCATGCAGGCTCCAGTGGTAAGATCCCCATGTCTTATAGTGTTGTATTTAACCCTACTCTGAGATGTCATTATCTTCCCTGAATGCAATTCAAAGGATCAATCTTAGAATACATTCTGTATGCTGTGATTTCTCCAGCACAGGAAAACTGCCCTCACTTGATCTTCATTATGACTGTACTTCCAGGTATTTCTGCTCCCAAAGGATAAAGAGCTATCAACAAATTAACACATGAATTGTTTTATGCGTGCTTAAGACACTTATTTTTTAGTTGTTGTTTACTCCTAAAAAATCAGAACTCTTCTGTTATGACTTGTACTGAGATGAATAATGTAATTAAACAACACCCAGGAGAGAGAGGAATATAAAATGCCTGAAGTACAAGCTCATTTAGTTTTCGGATTTTTTCTTAAGACTGCCACAATTTAAGAAGGCTGCCAAAGACTACTTCAGAAGGAGTACAACAATCATTAACACAAAGGTTAAAAGTGCAAAATAGATAAACAATCCTGAAACTTTACAATGAAAATAAATCTACCAAAAAGTTAGAGAGAACTCAAACTTCACTAGTTTATCAGCACAGAGAAGTCACACATCGAGGTGCAAGAAAAGCAAGCTAAAACTTCAGTCATGACAAGCTAAAGACAAGGATTTTTGCCACAATTACATTAAAAGCTATTATTCCCTGTCATCACCCCAAGAAATCGTTTGCATTGCTCTATGTTTTTCTTGGCCCCAGAAAAAGCAGGAACAGATTTGCAAGGCTATGTTGTCCCCTTCTAACAATCAGAGTACTCCTATGTCGTGGTTTGACACTGGTCCAATGCCAGGCACCCATGAGGGTCACTCGCTCACCCTCTCCTGCCACAGCTGGGTAGAGGAGAGGAAAAAAAATTAACGAAGGGCTCATGAGAGAGATAAGGACCGGGAGAAAATACTTCAAGGGCAAAACAGGTTCAACTTTAGGTTGCAAAGTGACTTAATTATTAACAGAATCAGAGGAGGATAATGAGAAGTAAAAGAGGCACTTAAAACACTTTTTAAGTGTTTTAAGGAAAAAAGAGGCACTTTTTTCCCCCAGCCCCTCCCTCCTTCCCACTGACAGCGCAGGGAGACAGGGCGTGGGGGGTTTGGGGTCAATCCATCACTGAGATTCTCTTCTGCTGCCCAGGGAGAGGAGTCCTTTCCCTCTGAGGCTGTGGGGTCCCTCCCACAGGAGACAGTTCTCCGTGAACCTCTCCAATGTGGCTCCACTCTCACGAGCAGCAATCCTGCTGCACCTGCTGCAATGTGAATTCCTCCCACGGGAACAGAGTCCTCCCAAAACTGCTCCAGAGTGGGTCACTCTTCCATGGGGTGCAGTTCTCCAGGGATAGGCTGCTCCAGCCTGGGAGCAGGGCCCCTCTGTCCACTGGGTCTCCCACTAGATCACAGCTTCCTCCAGGGATCATCTGCTCCAGCCTGGGCACCTTCCCTATGGGCTGTGGGTGATCTCCACATCCTTCACGGATCCCCATGGGCTGTGGGTGGATCTCTGCTTCCCCTCTGGATTCCCATGGACTGTGCATCAATCTCTGCATTCCCAGGGATCCCTAGGGGGCGCAGAGGCACAACTGATCCCTTTGCCAGCCTCTGAGGAATAATGCTGGTGCACGAGGATCATGGTCTCCATGGTCTCACCATGGCCTGCAGGGGAATCTCGGCTTTGGTGCCTGGAGCACCTCCTCCCACTCCTTCTCCACTGACCCTGGTGTCTCCATGTTGTTTCCATAACAAGTTCTCACCTCCTTCTCTTCTCTGGCTAGAGAAAAACTGCCCATGCTCTACCTTTTGCTATGACTGTTCAGGTATTTTAAATTTCCCAGTCGCTGGCTAAAGAAAACAGAAACCATATTGTGAGTTAGCTTCAATGGAAGCTAAAGAAGAAGTAAATAGAAGTAGAGCATACAGCTCTCCATCTGACAGAAAGTAGTCAATTGTGTGTAAGTCTTGACCTGAAAGACACTTAAGCATGCTTGGGGATTCAGAAAAACTGGGGAACCCTGCACCTTGCTTTTGGACCACAGAAGAGCAAGGCAGGTGCTCCAGGCAAATACCTCTCTCTTTGCTTTTGCAAACTTGTTCATATGTATGTTCAAAATCCTACTTCTGAGAGTAGGTGTTGCTGGGGTTTTATGGGCTCTGGGAAACATTTCCTAGTCCTGGGCATCTAAACTCCACCTGTGTCCTACAGACAAAAAAAAAAAAAAAAAAAAAAAATATTGTTGGCTTCTTTCCTCTGACCTTTTCATGTTTGCTTAATTCAATACCCTGCTCTGCTCAGTAGGGAAATAGAGATGGAGTCATTATTATCACTACTACTGAAACATCATCCTTTCTATTCCTCTCTCCTCCCTGTTTTTCTTACATTGAGAAGCCGCCAGTTTCTCATATTCTTTGCTTTCAGCTTTCATTACAGCACAAAGGCTCTGTGGATCACAAGGAGGTTTATTATGTCTGTCTCATTCTGAGTCCTAACAGTGAAAAGTAAATTGCAGAGAAGCTAGCAAACAAGACAGGCCTTGACATTAGCTTTAATTTTAAAAGAACTAACTCTTCTATTAGTGGAGCTTATTAATTAGCAAGGGATGCTTAATAAATGAGGAAGTAAAAAGTTTTCTTTAGGATAAAATGCTGGACTGAAGCATTTCATTATGAAAACAAATATGAACTTATGAGGAATTAACTGTCACGTGTATTTGAAAATTATTGCAGGCATCCAGGGAATGTTTCCATTGGTTGTTTTAAAAGGTCTTTTTATCTGCATCCAGTTTTCTCCTAAATCTTCAAGCTCTTCAGCACAGTCTTTTCACACAATGTAGAGTGTGATGCATGCTTTGCCCATAATTTTACCCTGGCTCAGGCTTTGAACTAGCTGCTAGTGGTAATGGAAAGTGGAGCTGTCCATGTGTTCTGCTATTTCAAACTCAAACTAGGAGATGAGAGACTGAAAATAGTTACTCTTTTGACTCTGTGTGTTCTGTATCACAGAGGTTTGAGTTTCTCATTTAATATTGGAGAAAATCCTACGAAGTATCACCATCTGCCTGCCTAGCCACCCACTATTGGCTACCCTCAAAGATAAGATGCTGCAATGGATAGTCCTGACAATGACTACTGTTACATTTTTTTATGCTTTTTTGAAATTTTTGTAACTACATCACATTGCCATAGTCACCCTTGAATTATACCTTTGGTTGATCTCAGCAGAAAGGCCAAAGCCTGATATTCTTCTCATCATAAACAATGCAATTTGTCTTGTTACCTT
Source organism: Sylvia atricapilla (assembly GCF_009819655.1). NCBI lineage: Eukaryota > Metazoa > Chordata > Aves > Passeriformes > Sylviidae > Sylvia > Sylvia atricapilla. Next base: position 7,216,214 of record NC_089145.1, read on the forward strand.
CAAGAAAAGCTGTGTTAAGTTTTGACATAGAAGAGTGTAGAATGAAAAACCAGAAGTGTTTTCTCCTTCTCCAAGTTTATCTTCTGGATCAGAGTTAGCTTTTTCAGAGTACAATAATCTCCATCTGTTTTCTGCTACCCAAGGAAAAAGAATACTGGTGCTAGTCATATGAGCAACAGCTCCTCATGCACCAACATCATTCCTCAGAGGCTGGCAAAGGGATCAGCACTTAGCTTCTGTGTCACTTGTTACCATAAAACAAGGCCAGCCAAAAAAACCACCAAAAAAACAAAAAAAAACAAAACAAAAAACCAAAAACAGACAACAACAACAACAACAACAACAACAAAACCTGCAAGAACTTATATATACACCTTGTGTAAGAAGAAAATGTCATTAACCAAACTGTATCCTTGGGTCTATACAAAGAAACTATATTATTATCAGTAATATTTATACTTATAGACCCCAGGGCAAAATATTTTTATTTAGACAACATTTTATAGTAGAGCTGTGACTATTTACATTGTTATTCTGAAAATAATTCTAGATCACCAACTGTAAAACTGTATAAATAGAGTAAATCCTAGTTTCCAGCCAGAACAATTCCAGACTTCCTGAAAATGCTTCCTGAAGAATAAGCTACTTCTGCAGTCAACGAATCTGTGACATGATGTTGAAATATCAATTCAGAGCATTTTGGACAGCATGCAGAATAAATGCAATGGGTTATTCACTTGTTATTTGATATTCTTGTGTTATGAAGCTCATTTTGTATCTCTTTCCAGTTAGAGGGTAAAGGTTGATGCAAAGACCAATCTATGTTTAAACTACATTATCTACACATTCACAGGCCTTTTTTGCTGTTTATGATGTTACCTGCAGGTGTCAAAGACCCAGGCTCTGGCATTAATCGTGTCTCTGCACACAAGAGGCTAGTTTCTGAACTCAGCTGCACAGTGCAAATCCAAAGGCTATTACATGACTCAGAACCAAAACTTTCCCATAATAAGGAATCAACAGCCTTTGTTCACCAGGCTTTGCCAAAATCTCTTCATCTGGCACTCAAAATGTTCATCTGGCAGAAAACAGCATAACCCCAATGGTGTACACAAAATATCAGCTGGGGCTTAGGGCAAATCTTGGTCCTAATGAAGTTAATGGCAGAAGTCCCACTGATTGCAGTGAGACCTGACACAGACTGTGACAGCTGCGTGTAAGCCAGAGCAGACTGGTAACAGCCCTTCAGCCCATGGTACACCCTTGGAAACACACAGAGGCTTTCACAAGTCCTTTTGTCCACTCCAGCAGCTCAGAGATTTTAAATCACCCCAAGGCTAGTGCTGGGAAGTACAGATACAACCAATTTCAGTTCTCTGCTGTATAAGAAAAATAAAAACGAAATGTTATTTCAAGATTCTCTTGGATGAATATTTCATGAACTTTATAGACTACTAAAATTCTAAAAATTACTAGCATGGCCAAAATCTGCTCACTTTAAAATGTTTTGCAATGCAGTTTAAAAATAAAGAAAAACATTCTTATTTAGTTAAAGAGAAATTTTAAATTAAAAATCTAATATATATATGTGTATATGTACATAACATGCTTTCATTTTTGAAATTACCTAAATGAGCTAACTGGGACAATGCATATAAAAGCTGTAAAACTTCACTTCCCCAAAAAGGGGAAATATCTTGTTAAAAAATCCTAGCTCATTTTTTTGAGATTTGACTTCTGGAAAGAATGAGGCTGGCAGAATGGGTTAGAAGCTGCTTCTGGACTCCTCTCCAAAAGAAGTGGCTTGTAGTGATCTAAAAACATCACAACACAAAATACTTTTAGTAACCCCAGCTGATGGAATTGCTCCTGTTGTCAGGCAGCTACTGCACCCTGAACTGAGGGCTGGTTCAGGACTCCTGAGACAAAACAGATACTGAAAAAGGACCTGCACCTCAGGGCTTTCCCCTCCATTGCAGTTGCACAGAGCATTATTGAGAATTTCCTCCTTGCCCTTTGTTTTTTTCTGCTAGCAAAGTGGTTAAGTACTGCTATGTTGAGCCCCACCAGCCTGTAGGGTTACTTAATTAGGCCTCCAAAAATAAATTACCTTCTTTTCCATATCACAAGTGTTTATTCAGTTATTCAGTGGAAAGAATAAGGTCAGAGTCTTCTATTTTTCTTTGAAGAAGGTAGCACCAAGCTATCCCGTTTTATCTTGATTTAATTACCAATTCTAGGAGGAAAGCTGTCACACAGGGTTCTGTTACTGTTACTTTGTTTTAGTTGCTACTCGGGGGCCATTATAGCGACTGTTTTGGATATGCCTCCAGGCAGTTCTGGCCTGCTGAGATCTTTTTCTGACACCCTGAGAACTACTGATGAGTTTCTGTACCCCTGCGGCAGTGCAACCTGTCTCCTTGGCAGCTAAAAGTGACACTGCGCTGGTTGGACGGCACTCTAGTACGGTTCATGGATTCTCTGCTTGGCACACAGTTACCAACAGGTGTGGCCATGCTCTAAGAGGCCCGTGGTAGCAGCCTGTAATACACTAATTGCTTAAAGGAGCTGTTCTTTTAGAAGAAATGATGCTTGCATTGTCATGCAGGCTGCTGATCATTGCCTGGCACCTCGGTGCCCAAGGCAGGAGTCCAAACAACTTGTGACAAGGCACTCTGCCATCTCAGCAGATGGACATGAGCATAAGCAGCTTAGGGACTATGCCTGCATTTCAAGCATAGGCATTGAGGGCATGATTCCTAGCCAAGAATGCTGCAACTGCTGTTTATCTTCTGCTTACCAACCTAGAGTTGTTTATCTTCCCTTACCAACCCAGAGTTCAGGGAATATGTCATTGCTAATTAAGACCTGGGCTGGACTCAGTTGCAAAAGCATAAAATATGGCTGTGCAAAACAAGTGTCTGTCTGGCTTGAATTGAACCACAAGTCCTAAGAGAGGGAGTTATCAGGATGAAATTGGTACTGGGGCAGACCAATAAGATACCTCAAAATGTTGCCATTTCATCAGATTCAGGAAAAAGAATAAGTTAAGTGAAACAGGGAAATCACTATTAATATATGGGCAGATTTATAATTTCTCAAAAGAAAAAGTAAAACTTTTTCATAAAGGTATGCAGTTGAAATGGGAAAAAAGTAGGGACAAATATGAGGAAAAAATCCTGATATTAAATTGCATGAATTCACAGAACAATCTCAGAAAGGCAAGCTTAGGGGCATTTTTGTTTGGCAGTTGAAATACTGAAAGAAAAAAACTTCTTCAAAAGAAGAATACAATAATATATTCACTGTGAGAAAACCCAGATCCTAAGGGATCTTTTCTCCTGCCAGTTCCATGAGTCAGATAAGATTTCATTACCTGAGGTACAGTGGTACTAGAGGTCCTAGAATGCCTCTAAAGGCCTAAACTAGCATTTAGTGTTCAGAGACCTTGTCCAGGTACAGAAAAGACACGAACCACAGGAATGGACAATATATTATTTAAACCATGACATGACGTGCTTCTGCTCATTGGAGGCAACTGCAGTATCAGATGGCAGGATCAAGGACACACTGAAAATATATTGGAAATTTATTAAAACTGGATTTTGATCTTGCCACTGGTATCCAAGCTGCAGGCCGAATATTCACGAAATATCCTTCCTTACAATTTCAGTATCAAAACTGATTTGTAATTAAGGTAAGAGAAGAGGTCAAACATTTGCTTTTCTGATAAAAATCCAAATATAAATAGATAGAGGGAAAACAAGTGAATAAAAACGCAAAACTAAAACTGAAAAGGATTCACTGCATGACACTTCATTGACTACTTGAAATACAGGAAAAGCTACCCCAAAAAAGTAAAACCCTGACAAATGAAATTCAGAAACCAGGCACAGCAAATTTCAGTGCTGATATAGTCTCATTCAAGTCATTATTCACACACTATGAGTAGTAACAGGACCATGCATTTTACATTATTTCATTTCACCTTGTTTTGCTCACACCCATGAAGCAATCTTTATCAAGCGAAGGTTGAAGGACATTACGCCTGTGTGGAAACTGGAATACAAGAAACTCAAATGTTACTTAAAGTTTAACAAATCAATATATCAAGACTAGTAAGTTTCTATATATTGTACGTTGCTTTTATCATGCACTGATTCTAAGAAGTTAATGTCTTACATCCTCTTTGTCTTATATTTGAGGTTGGGAAAGAGGAAGGACAGTGGGAAAGGAAGTTTTGCTTACAAAGAAGCAACACTGAAGAATAAGCAAGAACAAGATGCAGCATATTCCAAGACCCTTCTCTAATGATACAACTAGATAAATTATATCACTTCAGATCATTCTCCAGCCCTATGCAGAAAGACTGATGGGATTCATTTGTCATTGCCAAAATGTCTTCCCACAGTGCTATAACCTTTCAAGACCAGGGTGGCCCTGACAGCTTTCATTACTATTACACTTGTATCTATATCAATGTTTGAATTTGAATGTATATATTTATGCTTCCATCAGAGGACCTTAATTTACAGGAAAATATTTTGGTAGTATCAATAGTATTTTGCAGTGTCATCACATTCCCTTGCATTGTTTAATGTAATAATTTTGGAATACAAAGTAAATTAGAAAAAATCTGCAGTTTGCCCTTGTCTGTTACCATGCACTTTTTCCTATTGTAACTATTTAAAGTCTAAATCAAAGCACAGTGAAGTTAGAATTTGCTCAATGAAAAAACCCTTTCTTATTTATCACACTTCAAGTCACCCAGTTTTCATCTGAATATCCTGATGGGGCTGGAATTACACATGGCTGTCAGCTGAACCATTCAACTTGTTGTCTCAGAATGCTCAGACTGCTTTGCAGTCCAGCCACAGCCCTCCATCACCACACCAAAAGAGTAAATTAAATTAATATACTTTTCTTTGTAAGATGAAGATCAGCTACCTGGTTGAAGATGGCACATTAGTCTTGTCTTCACTGCTAGCTGGAAGAATATCTAATTTATGGAGGGCTGGCTTGCAAAAAAATGTAGTAAAGTATTGCTTTCCATCACAAATCACAAATCCCATGACTGGGTTTTCAAATGCTGGAGGATGAGCACTGGGCAGCTTTAGGGAAAACAAAAACCTGAAGAAAATAACTAGCAACCAGCACTAGATAAGACACCAACAACGAAAATGTCTGCTGCTAAATTGTGCTGCTTTTTTCTCTTCCACCTTTAGCTTTTTTCTCCTCTTCCATGGTATCAAAGCCAAGGCTCACAAGGAGAGTAAGCACTTGCAAGTCAGGCATTCCGTAGTCAAATCTGAACTTTCTAGCATCCACCTCTCTGAAAGCTCTCCAGATACCTGCTCAAGGCACCACTGCTCCACAAGGGAGAATTAAAAGGGCATCCAAAGAGACATTAATATATGGTACTAAAGATAGACACTGGTATTATTGTATTATTGGTAAAGATAGTTCTGGCTTTCATCCTGTCTCCAGCTTCTTGATTTCTCTGTTCACTCTCTCACAAATGCACACTCTTCGCTTCAGAGGATTGCTCTAGCTATTCACCTCATTTTCCATTTCACTGATTCTCCTCTAGCATAAACATCCAGACCTGTTTCTATCCTGCACAAAGAGTCTTAATTGCCCGAGCTCCAGCAGAAGGCAACTCATCCGGGACTCCTATTGTCAAGAGATCAAGAAAGCTCAGCTCCTGCCAACCTTACTCTAAAGAGGAATTGTGTGGCCTCCCATCACTTACCTTAGGCCTTGTTTCCCCATTCACAGACACATTCAGTGGGAAATGGCCTTTTTCTCACAGTCGGGTTTCACTGCTGCCTTACCCCACCGGGTAAGCAGAGATCTGTGGTGGTACAGCCGGGCCAGAGCCAGGCAGGCTGGAGAGGGGCAGGAGAGACTGAGCATCTTCACCCAGCAGCTGCCAGGAGGATAAGGCACACTGGAGCCCTGAGCCTTGCCCATGCCTTCCTCCAGCATGCTTTGCCTACAGTAACAAATGTACACTTTTCACATGATTATCAGGGAGAAAGATGATAAAGTAAAAGGTAGAGTCTTAATCTTTCTCTAATCTTTCCTTAGGCCTCCTTTTGCTCCTGAGAGAAGTATTTCAAGAATTCATTTTCTGTTGTGGGGGAAGGAGGGCAAGGAAGCAGCTGTTTTAGGAAACAGTAAGCGCCTTTGAAATGTGACTGTGACCTACTCTGTGGTTCACATTTTGCAGGAAAATGCTTTTATCTGTTGCAGATTCACAGCTTTTAGCCCTTTCCTGAAAGAAGGGGTCTGCGACCCGTCTTTGAAATAGCTAAGCAGGAACTATTATTTTCCTTTTAAAACACAGTTGAAAGGGGACATGATGAAACAGCATTGAATAAAAGAGGAATCCTTGGAGCAGAACTGAAGCTACCCACCTATCACCTAGTGCTCTACCCATGGAGCCATGTTCTACTCTACTCTCCTCTTGGCCCAGTGAATCCTGAGTTCATTGCTACACAACAATCCAAATTCAACAGAACGACTCCCCATGTATAGACCCCAGTGAACATGGAGACACTCAAACTTGGCAAGAGAATGGGGCATGTGGGTCTCAACTCTGTAAGACAGGAAAGAAAGGTGAACATAATTTTTTTCAAATTACAGGCTATGACATATAAAGGAAATGGTAGGGTGAAACTACCTTTCTTCTAAAGGAAAACGACACATCACACTGCATTTTGTCCAGTCTTTCCAGTTCACAAGGCACTTCATTAGCTGGAATCACTTTTGAGATTTAATTACAGGCTCATCTAATTAGTGGATCTAGAGAGTGAAGCCTGTGAAACTCAAGTTTAGAATTCACTGTTACTTTAGGTTGGTATCTAGACAAGTTAATCTAAGTTAAGTGAGTCTGAACAGTGGACGAAAAGGGAAAAAAATGTACTGAAGGATAATCAGCTACAGCTACTCTCCAAAAGCCAACAGCAGTCAAAGGGCCAGCATCCAGATCCTGACACGTAGAAGGAAAAGCATAAGTTCATAGCATATTTAAGCTCACCAAAAAACCCTACCAACCAAAAAACCCCAACCAACCAGAAAACCCCACCCTGAAATAAGGAAGCTATATAATAAAAATGTCACAAGTAGTACGATTTTTTAGGTTTCTTATTAAATAAGTATGGTCCACCAAAGAAAGGATCTGAAGTGTGGATTCGCTAGTGAATACATTGAGCAAATTCTTGGTTCAAAATTTCATTTGGAACAATACTCATTATGTGCTGTCCCCTACTGTAGATGGCTATGAAGTATCTTAATAGAGGAAAAAGCTATTAAATATTTCATCGTAGTAATACCTACCTGCTGTCTCACAGTCTACAGAAACAGACAGGAGAATTCTCCATGATAAATTTATCTCTCTGAAAAGGAAGAACTGCTACAGATTTTTGGCTGATTTTTTTTCCCACTTGTCTTTTTTGCCATTTCACTCCATACACTCTGGAAGCATTTGCTGCCAGAAAGGAAGAATATATTATTTACTGAACCAAAGCAAAGGTTCATGTAATTTTATATCCTGTTCTTGGTGGTAGTCAATATAAGTTACCTGACACAGAAGAGGATAGAATAGGTACAAGCAATTCTGAATAAAAACTCAGAATAGCAGGGTCAATAAGAAAATACTGGCTTAAGCTCAGGATTAATACCTCCTGAAATATAATGATTTATAATAATTTAAATAGTCTATCCCATTAATATTTTTCAGGTTCTCCAATTTTAGTTCTGGTAATTGGATAATACTGAACCATTTCAACTCATATATTTCTAAACAATATTTCACTCCTGTACTGCTTTATGCCAGTTCACTAACACGAGTTAAACCAATTGAGAAACAGTCTGCTCTCCATCTGCTACCAACAAATGTGATCTAATGCATTAATTAGATCCCCAGCTTTGACAAGTTTTTTAAAATAGTGCTAGAGAGCTATTAACACCATTTTTTCCAGTTGAATTTATTTTGGCTCGCGGTCTGGTCTAATACACCAAACTGCCATAACTACTGTCTGCATTTGAAGAGCAAGACATTCATTAGTTTTCTGTTTTACAGCTGTCTGTCTACTTTGGTTAATATTTCTAAAGTCAGATGCAAGCCCCTCATACTGCCTCCATTCTTCTTGATGGGATTGCTCAGATAAATTTCCGTGACCAGCACTCCCTTATATTTCCTAAACCAGAAATGAAGCATGGATTTGAAATGCAAGCAGGAGGTCTTCATACTGGTTGGCCCAACACAGGCAGATACACAAATGGTTTCTGGATCCTGTTCAACATTAATTACTGTGTAGGAGAACTAACTTCTTTCCACACTTAATTCCATTCTTCTGGAATTGTGAATAATCAGTGGCCTTGATTAGATATTGTGTCAAGTAAGTTTTGATAAGATACATAGGTGGATGAATATTTTACTAGTCCTGCATCTGAGCTCTCCAGCAGAAATAGCTCATCGGTTTAACTTATACTTTTCAGCAGAAAGAGCAGGATGAAATGCCATGAAGCTGTACTGGATTGTATGGGAGGTTTCTGACCTAATTCACTTTCATTTTTCCTTCTTCTCTTCTCTCCCTCCAGTAAACTGAATATTAGACTTGCATAACTCCGCTGAAAATCATAAATGCCTCTTCTATCAAGCACTATGAAAAGTCATTGCATCACAAGCTTTATAAAGAGATGCTAAAAACCATCTTTCATTAAAAGCGCATTAGGTGCTAAATGAATCTACAAAGCCAAACTCGGAGACATGTATATTGCACATATGGGGAATGAGATTATATAAAGTTTGTGTCTGACAATCTGCTACTTAAATGGAACATTAATGTAATAGAAAGTATCTGCTTCTATCAGGAAGGCTACCATCATAAACTGCACAGAGTAATCTCTCACTGTTAATAGCATTTCACAGGAATCACCACAGACAGCACAGAAAATATATCCACTGTAGCAATAGCCAGCAATCTCCAAAGGATAGTCCTTTCTCTTCAACAAATTTAATGCAAAATTAGACGGCATTATTTAAAAGGTCAGCTCTTGAATTTTATTCTAGAACTCAGATCCTAAAAATAGGAGGGTAGGATTCCAATCTGATTAATATTTTCCATTTTATCTACAAAATATTGAGAATTCACCAACAAATCTAGTACTAAGTATATATGGAAGGAAGAAATGTTCTCAGGCATGGAGAAGGGTTCCCCCCCCTTACATTAATGATATGAAAATTAAGTTACACTTAATGGATTAAGATGCAAACTAAATGAATGCAAACTAAATTGAAGTTTCTAAGCCAAGTCCTTAACTGGGGTAAGTCAGATGTAGTTCAGACTTAAATAACACCAAATTGGTAATATGAACTACCAGGGAGTAAAAACAATCACAGTGAGAAGGAAGAAATTCCTTAGGTATGACATTTCCCTGACTAAACAAAATATCAGGTTTCAGTTATTTTAGAAATAGCAAGGCTTCAAGCAGCAGTTAGCAAGACACTTCTGAAAATGACGATATTTACTGTTCTCTTGTTTGAAAGAGCCTTTTTGTCTTGATGTTTTGTCTCTTCTTCTATCACTTCAAACCCCAACCTGAAAAATATGTCCTGTCTATAGAGTTTCATTTAGACTTCAGTAAGGAACACTGGATAAAGGCTTTTCTGGCCACCCTGTGGTTGGAATTCTTTTCTATATTCCTGTCTCCATATTTTAGTACAAGTCTGTGGACACTTCCTACTTAAAAACTCCTGTTACATGTAACACTGACATTCCTCTTCATTTCTTACAGACAACAGCTAACAATATATTCTGAGTCTATTTCAACCCGATGAAAGAGTTTAGGAAATCTCCATAAAGTCATCAGAATATTTATTTAGGAACTGGAAAACACAGATCAAAAAGATTAACCACATTATAAAACTTGGACTTATCAAACCTTTCAGCAGGACAGTATCCCACTGAAACAAGATGACAGGTTTCTCTCAATCTTCCCTTGTGAACTTCTTCTTCTTTGCATAGAAAATTTATAAACCATTTGCCATTAGGTTGAGATGGATCCTTGGAATTTTAAAATTAATCAGATTCCTAGAGGAAATTAATATTTGTTTCTCAAAAGTAGCGAGAAGCTGGGGAGGGCCATGAGAGAGGGAGCTCCCCAAAGGCACTGACCTCAGGGCTGCCCCCTCTGGTAGCTCTTCCCCACCGCCTTAGAGGTTTTGCCGTTCCTGCATGCTGAATTACAAACTCATTTTTAGGAAAATATAAGATGCAAGGATTGGGTGACAGAATTCATAGCCTTTTTTGTGTCGTGAACTCATCTAGCCCTCTAGGTATGCAAAGTTAGGAATTATGTAGGTTAGTACCGCATCACCAGAAATCCCCTTGAGAATCTACCCTCAATGCCTCAGTCCTGTGTTGCCTGAAGAAGGGCAAGGGGTCGGGCTGTTGTACAGAACAAAGCATAAGAAAAACAATCTCCTTCTTTTTTGCCACATAAATCACCACTGCCTGAGTCAAGTAGAAAGTCAAGAAATTGTACTCTCTAATTGCAGGTTGTCAGACACAAGTATGCTGCCCAGGTCAGTGTAATGAGGAGTGGCAGTGACAAACTCAACTCACATTTGAAAACATGACTTACTGTCTCCTTTTTCTGACTTTGAGAAGACTGAAAAGCTTGTGTCTTATTAATATGGCACACTGTTTTGGAAGGACATATTTTTCCAGAATATTTCTAGATTAGATTTCAAGAAACCATAAATCTACATCAGAAAATACCTTGAAAAACAGCTGAGGTTTGTTTGTACAAAATGCTTTTGAGAAACGCTTAGCAGATTATGAAGCAAATTTTTCGACGCCAAAACCAAATCTAATCTAATAAAAAACAATTCACTGGAGCTTCCTGGAGGAAAAGATAGGCAGCTGGTCCACTTATGTGACATCTTATTCTTTCTAGGAATTTCAAAAGTGTGGCTATAATGTAGAGATGCTTAGACTCCAAAGCCAGAGTGCTTCAAAAATTATAATACATTTTTAATAAGCACATTGATTGCTTAGGAACCTAAATTCTCATTTTGAAAGTGAGGTAGGCACTGAAAGCTCAGCTGGTCTAAAAATGTAAGTGATTCAACCCATAACACCCCAATTTTCATGCACATATCCAATGTGAATTAAGCTTTTTATCTTTTAAGGTACAGAATTATTGCAAATGGCAACTACTTTTTTTCTATCAATATTCAAGCAAATAAAGAGGCTACATATACGATCTTGGGAATCTGTTTTTTATGTCTGAATCCAAAATTATTCCATCTTGAAGCTGGTCAAGGGTGTTTTTTGTCAGTCTTCCAATCTGAGCAAGATGGCTTCCATAGCTGTGTGCAGTTTGTAGACCTCAAAGAGCACCAAAACCAAACTAGAAAATACAACTGCTTATGGTGGAAATGTTACATTAAGAAATATTTTTAGGTAAATATTTTAAATAGTTATTTCCACCAGAAAAGAGAGGAGGTGGCAATACATGTGTTTGCACCTCTTGGTAGCTGGGAAACAGAAAGAAAATTTTAGTTTCCTTCTACAGAGCCATTCTAGGTAGTGTGGCAAAATCCCAGCACAAAAGCCCCATTCCCCTGCTTAGTGCCTTAATGTGTCAAAAGGACTTTTCATCAAATGAGTACTTTTTTAAAATTGCCCATACATTTTCTAACATTCAGCAATCTGCTGACTTTTGGAGTTGATTATTTATTTGAGCACAGATTTTCCTTCCTCTTAATTTTTGCACAGTGCTTTGCACAATAGGAGCCTAATTATATTAATGGTCCTCTACATCTAAAGTCTGTAAGAGGCTTGGGCACCTCCATCTGTGCCAAGTCTCTAAGAACATACTATTCTAAAAGAAAAAAAAAACAATATCTTAAAGCACATTTAAGGATCTAGCAGATCTCTAAGGATGTTCTTGAGACAATGACAGAAATACATTGACTCACAGGAACCAATCTGGTTCTATGAATTCTCATTTTCTTTTCAGACGGTATCTGATATCTAGAAGAACTACACTCATCTAACCTACACATTACACTGTGATAAACTAATACCAGCATTCCGGTATAGTTACATTTAGTGATACAGTCAGCAGTGATCTGAATTTGGAAGATGGAAATTTAGGATACAATGTTTGCAAACATTCAACAGGATCACTCAAAGCACTAAGTTACTTGAGGGGAAAACCCCCACCACATTATGGGAATTTACACTTCTGAATAAATATTGTTGAAGAATATTCCTGACATCAAGCATGGGGGAAAAAAAGAAATGGTTGTCAATAGTGTTTTTTAAACAAATGAGATGTTGCAGTATTGGAATTTGATGATGTTTGTGCCCTTTCTCACAATTAAGTGCTTGTTTGTGCTTGTTTTCCCTGATAAGAGTCTGCAATCTTTGCTGCTGCAATATTTCAGGCTGCCGATGAAACAGCCTGAGGAAGGCTGGACACACTTCTTTGAAATACACAGCAGGATTTCTCAAAAATGAACCAACAAAACTTAGAGAGAACTCTCCTACAAAACCAAGAGAAAACTCTGTGCATTACAAGGGTAAATGTATTTTGACATCTGGGAAATGCTCAGACAGGACTAAAATGGAGGGTGAAAAAATAATCAAGTACAGACAAGAGTCCACACACACATATGGTTCCCTAAACTAAAAGTGTTGTCCTCTATTGTTTTATTCCCCTTAATGACTATCAAGCTTATACAATGGCAGGACAACTAACCGTGGTTCTTTGCTATGGTCTGCATTAGGAGATACAGGCAGTACACTAATTTATCTGCAGAAAATCACTTGGAGAAAGTGCACATCATAGTTTTTCTGTCTCAGATGAAAGGCTGAAGGTCGGAGTAACAGAAAACGATGATGGACTCAGACTGGTGATTTCATGGCAAGGAGACAAGCAGGAAATCTTCTGTAGCATCACGCTACCAGAAAAATAAGAAATTCTTTCCCACAAGGTTTTGCTGCTGTTTTATTACTGATGACATTTCTGTGAATATGCTTTGTGCAAAAAACGGAGCATTGCACTACAAAGCCTGTAATGAAAAGCAATCCCAACTAAAGCTGATTTCATTTATAGGTAACAGGAAAAAATGGAGCAGAAACCTAAACCTCTCTTTTCCTATATATGGAACTTTCTTCCCAAGGACAGTGCTGTAGGATTTTTTCCCTCTTTCTGCTTTTGCCACACCTGTAAAAGAAGATTTCTGCCAGCACATAGCAATCGCTATAACTTTGGCAAAGAGATGATGGAACAAACCTGCAGTGACAGCAGATAGCTGGAACCAATGATGTAGGCCTGCATTCATGGTCATAAAATATCTGAAAAGGAAGCTTTCTTATGTTTTATTTGTTTTTATATTTCCTTAAACAAAAGAAGCTTTAAGTTTTAAGCCACCTCAGGCCTTTAAAATATTTTAAACCAAAAAGGTGTGTCTAGTTTTATCCTACAAAGGGCATTTAATTAAGAAAAACAATTCTCAGAAACCACTGTGAAGCACAGGCACAGGCTGCCCAGGGAAGCAGTAGAGTCACCAACCCCGGAGGTATTTTCAGGCTAATGGCTTGTGACTGGATGCTTTCAGAGGACTTTCCAAGCTGAAGAACTCCGTGGCAGTGGCAGCCCGAGCCGGACATGTCCCAGGGTCCCTGTCCCACAGGAACGCCACCCTGACGGTGTCCCAGGGACGATGTCCCATAGGAACACCCCCGCCACGGTGTCCAAGGGATAGTGTCCTACAGGGATGCTGCCCTGATGGCATCCCAAGGACGGTATCCCACAGAAATACCGCCTGCAGTGTCCCAGGGACCGTGTCCCACAGAAATACCGCCTGCAGCGTCCCAGGGAGGACAGTGTCCCACAGAAATACCGCCTGCACGGTGTCACAGGGAGGACAGTGTCCCCGGGCACGCCGCCCCGACGGTGTCCCAGGGAGGACAGTGTCCCAGGGAGGACAGTGTCCCCAGGACAGTGTCCCCAGGACAGTGTCCCCAGACACGCCGCCCTCACGGTGTCCCAGGGAGGACAGTGTCCCCAGGGCAGTGTCCCAGGGAGGACAGTGTCCCTAGGCACGCCGCCCTCACGGTGTCCCAGGGAGGACAATGTCCCAGGGAGGACAGTGTCCCCTGGACAGTGTCCCCAGGACAGTGTCCCAGGGAGGACAGTGTCCCTAGGCACGCCGCCCTCACGGTGTCCCAGGGAGGACAGTGTCCCAGGGAGGACAGTGTCCCCAGGGCAGTGTCCCGAGGCATGCCGCCCTCACGGTGTCCCAGGGAGGACAGTGTCCCAGGGAGGACAGTGTCCCCAGGGCAGTGTCCCCAGACACGCCGCCCTGACGGTGTCCCAGGGAGGACAGTGTCCCAGGGAGGACAGTGTCCCCAGGGCAGTGTCCCCGGGCACGCCGCCCTCACGGTGTCCCAGGGAGGACAGTGTCCCCAGGACAGTGTCCCCGGGCACGCCGCCCTCACGGTGTCCCAGGGAGGACAGTGTCCCAGGGAGGACAGTGTCCCCGGGCACGCCGCCCTGACGGTGTCCCAGGGAGGACAGTGTCCCAGGGAGGACAGTGTCCCCAGGGCAGTGTCCCCGGGCACGCCGCCCTCACGGTGTCCCAGGGACACGGAGCGCTCCCGCCGCCTCAGCGCGAGCGCGGGCTGACAGCGCCCCCTGGCGGCTCGGCCCTCACCGCGATAATAAACTCGCCGAAGCGCTTTCGATGTGTTCGGCTTTTATATTGCGCTGGTTTCGGCTGGGAGAGACTTCATTTTCTTCCTAGTGGCTGTGGAAGGCTGTGTTTTGGATTCAGTGTGATGGTAATGCTAATAACACACCGATGTTGGGATTGTTGCTAAGGAGAGCTTAACATAAGTCAAGGATTTAGCATCTCTTCACAAGCAGCCAGGAGGGAGCATGGCCAGGACAGCTGACCCGAACTAGCCAAGGGGATATTTCACACCATGCCCACTCTATAAACGGGGCAGTAACCCGGGAGCACGGCTGGTTGTGGTTTGGGGAGAGTTTGGCATTCATCAGCTGGAGATGTGTAATGCTATTGCGCATCGCTTGTCTTTCTTGGGTTTTATCTCACTCTCTTTTCCTCATCCCCCCTTTTATCACTATCTTTACTATTATTATTATTACATAATATATTATATATGACTTTGTTTCACTTATTAAAGTGAACCCACCGGTTTCATTGCTTATTTCCTAATCCTGCTCATCCAAATGGGTTTGGGGGAAGGAGTGAGTGAGTGGTACTTTACTAGCTGGAGTTCAACCATCTATGCACACTTTCCTATGTCCGCCCTACACTCGCAGGATCGTCCACATGGGATCTTTTGTCCCCAATACACGGAATTGGTGGGTTCCTCACCTTCCTGAGGCATCTTCTGAACCTGAAGAATTGGACATCCTTGATTCTTGTAAGCCTGACTTTTTGTCCCGAATTTAATTATATCGGAAAAGATCAATCTTTGGTCAAGGATGTTTCTCCTTACCACTCTATATAGAAAAATCAGACTAATTGGTGTAATCATACTTCTTTAGTCTAATCTGCATTTAATGATATCCCCTTTCAGTTACTATGGGGAATGTTTTTCACTTGTGGAGATAGAGCCTGGCCTGCTATTCCAGCACCCATTGTAAGTGGACCATGTAGCCTGGGAAAGCTTACTCTACTTACACCTAACACATAAATATCCATATGAGACATAGAGGGAAAAGGTATATCCATCAATATGGTCCAAATTGGAAAGATGATTTCTAACCATGGAGTTTTGGAAAAAAAAATAAATTTCTTTTTCTTTGGAAAAGCAGTGATATCTTCCACTAGATCAGGTTGCTCCAAGCCTCATTCAGCCTCGCCCTGAGCAATTCCAGGGCTGGAGCATCCACAACTCCTCTGGGTAACCTGTGACAGCATTTTATCACCCTCATCGTAAAATAATGCACCATTTCTAGGCTGCTTCAGTGCCCAACAAAACCCAAAGATGAACATCTCGTAACCAGAAGTTTCTAGCATTTGTTATCTCATCTACAAATTCATATTGAAAATACGTTTTAGTAGTCACACATAAAGCTGTCAGTTTGTGACCACTGCAGATAGAATTTTTTTTAACAAATTAACAAATAAAAGCATGATTGTAGGGTATAACTATTGAATTGGAACTTTAGAAATAGTCCCTTAATTTGTTTATTTAGGATTATATCAAGCACCTAAGAAATAATACAGAAAAATAAATATTTAAATCACTGGAAAGATTTAATTTTGGCAGGACTGCTTTCTCTTATTATAAAAAGAACAGAACATATTTCCTAAAATGTTTAATGTCAGTACTTGCAGTTCTCCTTTCACAACAGCAGGAGAAAAAAAATTGTCTAATGCCCAAAAATTACATCTGTGAAAAAATATCTGTGCTAACAAGAATTAAAAGAACATCTAGTATAATTTATTCACAGAAATGTCCTTAATAGACTCAATTTGCATCATAAAATCTTTTTTCTACCCAGTTTATATAATAAAGAAATTTACATTATTGATACTAGTGTTAAATCAGCTTTGTGTAGTAAATCAGACTCATGCTATGCTCAGCAGATGGACACATTTCTGCTGCATGTAGGGACTCTATCAGTCACCCATCTGAGAACATCTTATCAGCACATTCATCCTTGCCATCTGATTTTAATTTAAGAGCATCACTATCAGGAGTTAGATTTAAAAGGTTGAGGAAGCAGTCAGATCACCAGAACACTCTTCTGTTACACAGCCTATCTCAGATAGCCCTTGCCACAGATTTGAAACTGGTGCAGCAGGCAGAGAGCAAGAGTGTGAATTCAAGTTGAAGTCATCTTCCCAGAACAGCATTTGGAATATGACTTGAGGAGGCACATAGTAGAATCAACCAAATTAACATTTTCAGCATTATTGACACTACAAGATTTATTACTCCCTGTTCAATTTAAAAAGATTCCCTGGGGAAATTTTTAAGGGGCGATTACTTTATTGGTTGTTATTGAGCAGAACCATTTGACAGCTTGTAGGGAATGTCTGAATAACAAAAACCTCAATAGAAAGAAATCAAGAGACCCCTGGTGACTGATCCACATGGCATTGATTTGATTTTATCATGATGCATTTAGTTTCCTTTGTTAAAAGAATACAGCAGATTCATTTATGAAAAGAACAGTAACCGTAGTGCTGTGACACAACCTAGAGCCCTGCATTGCTCACAGCTCTAGCTCCAGTATGCAATTAATTTCAGCAAGATTACTATGGACAGCTGGATTACTCTGAGCAGGAAGCACTAGGGCTGAACCCCACAACTTCTACACTTGGTATTCACAGAATCCCTCCACTAATATATCACAGGGGCTGTGGGGTGAGGAGAGAAAGAAAGATGAAAAGGAAGATTTCTATCACCTTTAAGCTCCTGAATAACCTTCTTCCAGCTCAAAGAAACCAAGGAACAGTCTTGTATAAGCAGGATATAGAAACAATAGAAGCACTCTGGCAAATATAAAGACTGGATGAATAGGAGTCAGGTGGTTATGCAATCTAAGAGGGAGTCTTGGTATTAAAATACAAAACACAAGGCTAGCTAACAAGTAGCAAAACACAAGGTTAAGCACTGATAAGACTGAATCTATTTTTTTACTGAGAAAAACAGAGAGAGACTAGGACAATGGAGACAGGAAAGACACGAAAGTTTAAGAAACTGACCCAGGCACTAGAGTATTTATAGAGATGTGTACACACATCAGCTTCCTTTAATATGCCGATAAGCAGAAATTTTAGAAAAGCAAAAGTGCATCAAGTTTTACAAGGTTTACCTTAGCAGCAGTATTTACTAATTACCATACCCTTAAGTCTTTAATTTAGAGGCAGTCAGTATTTGAAACTTGTATTGCTGATGACAAAATGGCTTTCTTTTTCCAAAGCAAGTGTTGCTGGATATTCCTGTAACACCAAAAAATAGGTAATGGAGGAACATTTTGTACTCAGCGCTACTTGCAATCAACTTATCTGAAGCTTAAACTAAAAGCTGAAGTTGTTTTTGTTTTGACTTAAATATAAATAAAAATCTAAATAAAAGGCTCAAAAAGCCAGAATTAATTCAGATTAAACTCCCTCTGGTGGCAGGGCAGCAGCTATACGTATTCTAGACTGAGAACTGCACTAAGATACTTTTCTTTTATGGTTCAAACAATTTCCTCTTCTCATGTGTTTATTTTCCACTCCCTAGTTCCCTGACAAACATATAGTTGTGGCAACATCGCTGATTATCTCTACTATTCCAACCTGCAATCACTGAGAACCTAATATATTACCATATGAAGGAAGCAAAGAGTTTTTATTCAGTCTGTAAGCATTTCAGGGCATATAAAACCTGAATTGTTGAATCCTAGATTTCACCTGTGGCTTAAGGTGAATTGATCCCACATCTGTACTACACATTGGGCTTTGGCAAAAAAAAATTTGGCAGGCAAATATTCAGATTTTACAAACTGAAGGAAGACTGAAATATCTTTCTCCAAGCACACAAAGGTTATTCAGCAGGAAGAGCATTTGTCTCATGGTTTTTTGACTCATCCACACTTTGCTCTGCACAGCTACTGTAATTATACTTATCCCTCTCTGTGTTACATATGCTAATGTAATTTTTGGTAGTGTATAGTAGTCATCCATAATTCACTCCTGCCATTCTAACAGAAACCTTTATGCCTGTGGGGCTGAAAAACACAGTTGGTTTTCGAATATACCAGATGAATGCCCAAAGCAGTGGATTAGAGTCACTATCCTTAACCTTGACTCTGTTAACAAGTCTGTACAACAAAACAGGCTTAATAGCAAGAGATTCCATGGGGTAGGAGATATTCTCAAGCAATAGCTCTTAACTGTGTGCTAATTCTCTCTTGTTTTGGTCACAATATAAGCAATCATTTCTATAGAACAAAAAAAAATCTCTAGAATAGCAAACTTCTTACTAAAAGAATCCACTTCCGATGTTTAACACTAGCTCTTGAAAACAAAGCTGGGCTCTCAGTTTGAATGATATGTCTGTTATATTCCAGGTCTGAATCAAAAAAAGTTGGTGACTGTGAATGCCTAAATGGTAGATAAAAGACACACAAAAAATATTGCTGGGTGTTCCCCAAATGGGAGCTTTGTGCATCTTTCTAATTAGTCTGTGTCCAGGAGGAGCTATTCAAGGCAACTCCATGAGGTTCTGCCATAAATTCCATCTCTTCTACGCTGCTGTGGGCTGGGAGAGCTGGAAACAAGGCACAAATACTTCTTGGAAAGCATTTAACAGTGGAAGGAAGGAAGAACACGCTTCTTCACATTAAATCAAATCAAAATATCATGTTCCAGACCCTACTACAGATGACTGCACCTAGCAAATTGGATGATGATTTTATGGTGAGCTACAGCCGTGGATATTATATGGCAAAAAGTATCCTGCAGCCAAGGAGCAGCACTGAAGATGAGCATCACTAAAAGAATGATTGATTGCAAGCAAAGAAGAAAGAAATTACACAGGATAGCATCTTCTTCTGGGGACAATATTCTTCTTTGTGCTTTTTAAACCCAAGACAAAACTTCTGGAAATGTCAGAAGTTAATTTAAAAGAAGTTTAAATGATTTCTAACTCGTCATACCAAACCCTTACAGAAAAGCATCTCTATTCATTGTGTAATGCCTGTAATGCCTAAAGATCTTCTCAATTGTATTTGTTTTCCAATTGATTTTCCTCATCTAAGAAAGAAATGCCTTGCTATCTAAAAATAAATGCTTCTGACAATTTTTTTTCTCTTTTTCAATAGCATTTTAACAGTAATAAAAAATCTTAAGCCATTAACTTCAGTGCAATTTTTTTTCTGAAAATGGGCAAATTGAACATTTTTGGATTTGCACCACCGTTAGATTCAAATGGATAAATATTTGTTTCCCTCTGAATGATATCGTAATGCTTCCAAAGGAAACATGCTGGGACCGAGGATCACAGGATCAGCAACAACCCATGGCAGTCTGATGTGAAACTTTTTATATATTCAAATGTTAAATTTCAAATACTTGCAGACAAAGAGACAGGGGAGCATTCAAAGGTGACATAAAGTACTTCCTTCTCCCCAGGGGTAAATGCTGGACACGAGGAGACTGCTGTGACAGCAGCTATCCCCTGAACCATCAATCTCTGTTCCAAAAAGCAGGAAATCTAGTTTTGCCAGGATGGAATGGGGAAAATATGTGGGCTCTACAGGAAAAGCAGAAGGCTAGAAGCAGGAAAAACCCTTTACTGTTACCATGTCCTCATCTGCTTCTTAAGGGAAAAGCACTGAAAAGTCCAAGAAGAGGAAAATGTATTCTGAACTGGCTGGGGAAAAAGTGATTAATAAACATAAGGGTAGGAGGGATGGCCTGTTCAGGGGAGGAATGGAAGGAAGGGTGGTATCAGGATCCAATGGAAGGGGAAGGGATCTGGAGGTGGGTAAGAAGAGCTAGGCAACACCAGTGGGATGAGAAGATAGAACAGAGGTGAAGAATGTTCTGGGAAGTTGACTTAGATGCCAGAGGAATTACAGGTAAAAAAAAAAAAAAAAAAGTTGGAGATTCACTGAAATAAAACACTGTACATTATGTGGTAGCAAACCGACATGAATCATTATTCAGATTATAGATAATTTAAGTCGATGTAGAAGTGTGAGACTGTAATGGACAAAATAAATGCTGTGGAAGTATGAAGGAAAGTATAGAGAACTTGTTTTTCTCAGATCATATTTTTAATTACACAGAGGAAAACATTTTCATTCTGAAATGTTAAAAAACAATTAAGACAAAAATAGTCTCAATTAAAGGAAACTTTTGGATTAATAGCTTGTTCTGTGGTCTGTCTTTCGTGTCACTTTTTCTTGTTCCAACCACACTTTCAACATCTAAATGTGTATTTTAGACATACATGTTTAACAAGCCCTAACTGTTGAGTGTGCCCATCACATATAAGAATCATTATCCTGCCAGCTCTGGTATCTAAGTCTCATTCAAGCTCTGTACTGGAAGATATTTCTATTTAAGCCCCTTGCCATCAGAAGAAAAGTCTTACTTCTGGTCATGTTGACAACACAGCAGGACAGCTGAAAGGTAGTCAGAAGCAAAGCTGCCAAAGACCAAGGAAGACTAGACCACATCAAAGCATTGATGCCTTTTGAATTCACTAGAGTGAAAAATTAGAAAATAATTAGCAGGAGAAGAGGTTAGGTTTTTATATCTGGGTGACTATAAATTGTACAAGAGATAGTTCAAGTTTAAGGATAAGAAAGTACAAATGTAGACAAGAAAGAAAAATTAAGGTCAGGTTACTCTGACAGGAATTAAATACATCACTATTATGGACTCTAACATTAAGGCAATTGTGATCCCCTTCCTCTTCATAGTTCCTGCCGGTTATTTTGCATTTTGAAAGAGCAAAACAGATCCCTAGCCAAGCCATTTGTTTGGATTTGGCTCAGACATGTCTACACCCTGCTGCACCAACTTATTTCACTGGAAAATTGATAGCATCTTGAAACATACCACTGGAAATAAATTGTTGCACAAAGCCAAGCTCACTTGGCCAAGTTCACAACACGTAATAAAACTGAGAACAGTCTCTGCACATTTTTCATACAACTCACCCCAGACCCTATTTCCTGACACAGTCTGCTAGATAAGCAACTGCTGAGGTGTATAGTGTAAAAACACAGAGTAATATTCCTGTTGTTAATAATTTTATAATTGGAAGCTGATTGACAGATTATCACTGAACTGTTTAAATCAAATTAGTTATGAGTATTGACAAGGGGAACTGTTCTGGAACAGCAGTTGATGACAATGCTTATCCTATCACTCTCTGGGCCTGGTTTTTTATCTGTTTTAACACCAGCCACTGTTAGGAGTCCACACAGGTAAAGTTTCAAACCCAGCTGCTCACACAACATGCAGACATGGTCACTGCAACTTGGTGCGCCACATAATCACAGCGAGGAACGTAACTGTGTGTCAGGAGCTCATTGTGAGAGAAAAGCAATAGAAAGAATTACAAAATCCCAAGCTCCAAAAACAATGAATGACACTAACAAAACAAACAAACAAACAAACAAACAAAACCCAAAAAGAAACCCAAAAACCCCAAACAAAAAACTCACAAAAACCTCCCACCAAACAAACAAACAAAAAAAAAACCCTGGAAGAATACAGGAGACATGTGAAATGTGTTTCTCAAATTGTAAAAAAGTGCCCGTGAAGCAGCACAGGGAGACTGACCATGCTTCAGGAAAGGTCTGTAATGAAGTTGCTGATGTTTGGAGGAGGAAGGTCTCTTGAATTGTTTAGTAAGATGTACCACAATTAAACAACATTAATAATCAATTATCCCCTATGTGATAAGACTGCTAAGAGTATCAGTGGTAAGAAAGATTGATTAAAGCACATGCTGCAACTGCTCTTAACCCTGAAAACATATGCAGTTGCACTGTATTAGAGAATATCAACCCCAATCTAGCAGCAAAGCAGGATCTTGAAAACTAATTCAAAACAAAGATTATCAGCTGTCTGCAACAAAAAACTATAGCAGAAGAAGAAAAAAATCTTTTAAACATAAGTTCTGGGGCATGTGGATAGAAAAGCAATGATGGACACAGACCATTTGCATTACTAAAGGCTGTAGCATGGAGATACTAAAACACAGTCAGAAATACTATTTTAAAATAACATGGATATTCATAAACACAAGGTAAATGAGAAATGCTCTACCTGTTTCAGCTTTCATTTGAGCATGACACGAAATGTGTGGGGAGGATATCAATTTCAAAAATAGAAACAGAGGGGTGAAGCTTAAGAACTTCATTACTTTCTGAAAGTACAAAGGAAATTAAGAAAAAAACGGCAAAATTAGGTAGGACAAGGCAAAGTTAGCTGAAGCAGACAGTGCCTCGCAAGCTAATGATTGATAACAGCAGCAATTACTCACAGTTCTAAAAAATTTCATTCCATTTTAGTTCTCAATGTGTCAGACTCAGGAAAATTAAATCACATCAGAAGCCACAGACTTATTACTGAAAGGTCAACTTTTATGAAACTTTTCCTCCAAAGTTTTAGTGAAGAGATTAAATAAGCCTACTCCATTAACTTGAGTCAGACAAGTTTTAGGGGAACATCAGGCAAAGATGGGTTAAGAACTATTATATTTAGAGACACTAAGAGACATAATGCTTTGCTTCTATTTCCAAAGATGGCTTGGAAATCAAAATGTAAATGGCCTTGAATATAATTCAAGACTTTCATCAAAACATGCAGATGTGCTTTCAACTGGAAAATGAAGTAGCATCATTTCCCTTAATTAATGTAGGAATGGTTCAGGAAAGCCGGTGTTACCCCTCCTATGTAATGTCACACTGACTCCTCCAATGCACCCTTTGGAACAGATGGGGCAGGGGATGAGCAAATTCAGAGCCAGAATCAGCCCACTAGCAAATCTTGATACTGTAGCTTCTTCAGTAATCCACAGAAGAGCATGAAGGAAAATATGAACACTGACTCCTTGTGCAACTGACTGGTTTTAAAAGCCCAGCCAAAAAGTGCTTTCTGTTTAATACTAACTCATTTCTTGATCCATGCACAGTTTAAAATTGTGAAGCCCAGACTACGTCCCTGAGAAGCTGTATGTGATTGTGCTGGAGAACAGTGAGAAAACTGAGGTTTGATCCAAGAAAGTGAAGACTAGACTTAAAGGCCTAGCTTGGGAAAAAAAAACAACAGGAGATCTTGAAAAGTAGATCTATTGATGTACTTGGAGTGCCACAGTTTGTTTACCAGATTACACAAATATCACTTTCTCTCCTTTACAATACATTGGGCTATCAACAAGTGCCTGTCTGTTCATCTTTTATAGATAAGATAAAAAAGATGAACAGATACAAAGAAGATAAGGATAAGCCCAGTAATCTCAAGCATTGGACAGGTACACCAATACCAACTATTTTAGCAGACTGACTTACCTGAAGATACAACCCAAAGGAAACTATCCAAAAGTGTAGGATAAGTGACAAACTCAGTAATCATGAAAAATCTTCAAGGACTCAAGGATTTCAGAATTTAGGGAATTATCCAATTAGTAACTGCCATGGTATATTTTAGCCTCTTTTCACATTTAAGCTGGTGTGAAAGAGTAGAATTTTTAAAATGAGAGAAACAAAAAATCACAAATGAGACTCTTCCTCATATATTATGCAATTGAATGGATATTTAAGAGGGAATAGTTAGAAGGCCCAACTAGTCTGTCTTCTGCTAAACAATACAATTTATAATTCATGAAAAGAACTGTGTTATGGACAGTAGCAATGATCTCAAGAAAAGAGATTTGACTCCTATTAGAGACACATAGCTCCTGTAATGTATTCAGTCAATTGACAGGAAAGGAGAATTAAGATTCTGACAGGCAGACACTGAAAAAACGTTCAAATGGCAAATTGGCTCTATAGATACTACAGAATTATGTGCTGGCCTCTTTGTGTTACACGTTGGCTTTCCTACCTGAAGTCAGAGGTAAACAGCAAAAGAAGAAATTTTATTGATGGCAATCGTAGGCAAGTTTGAAAGGAGATGAATCACCTTCCATTTTGAGGGCTTTTAAGTATTCCCCTGAAATTTTAACTATATTTCCCAGCCAATTAACATTTTAATTTATTATTGCATTTTTCTTATTTATTGCTTCTATCCTTTTTCACTATGTTCCTCACAGACTCTCTTTTTTTCTGTTTAGATTCTGTACATGAATTATTAGATTATATTGATTTCATCCTACTATTCATATTTCCAATCTTAAAGTACTGATTTTTAGATATTTTTTTCTTAATTTGTCATCTTACTTTTTGCTTGGTAGTTACAATTCCATTGGGTGTGGCTGAGGGCTCTTGTGTATTTAATGACTCCTGCTGCTCCTGGATGCTTATCGTGTTTGCTGAGCTCACACAGCTGATCTGTATGCCCTGTACAGGATGGACAGGCCAGCTGGGGCAGCCCTGACAACTCTGCCTAAGAGTTCCCCTGGGTGAGGAAATAAGTGCTGCATTACTCAGACAGGATCGGGATAGGGATCAGCTATGGCCTGGGACAGGGGAAAGGCTGGAAACCACCACACTCACTGTACCTCACACAGTTCCGTGGAGAAATTGCGAAAATGAGAAGGAAACTGAAGGGCTGCAGTAACCAAGAGCTTCCACTCCTCAGCTTTATTAGAACTAGAAACAAGAGTGTGTTGAGTAGTACTGGGTCATGGCTGACATCATCCACTATTTCATTCACCTCCTGTGCTGCCTTCCAGCACATCTCAGTGTTTCAACATCCACTGGGGTACAGGTCAGCACAGGCCAGACAACAGCTCCCTGAAGCATGCAGCTGTGTTGGGAGATGGTATCAGCCAGTGCACAGCCCCAAGAAGCTGGGAAAACCTGTGTGTTTGGGTTGGGTTGGTTATTGCAGACACCTTAGTCTTAATCACCTTCCTTCTTCCCTATGACCATCCAACAGGCTTCCCTGAGACAGACAGCCCTACACTCTCATCTTGCTTGCTCCTACAAATGCTGTTATTCTCCTTGTCTGTAATCTCCATAGAAAACTGCACTTTTTTTTTTTTTTTCCTGGGCCATCTAACTTCACTAATTTCTGATTAGAAGTGTTTCCTGTAAACCTATGCCTAGATCACTCTGTAACATCAAAGGCCTTTACAGCTTCATCTCTCTGCTTTTGCATGGGACAAGGAGAATGGGACTGATGGCAAAAAAGGTCAAAATTGGAAGCTGCATAAGGTTTTAAAGGAGGAAAACCTTCAGCCAAGGCATTGGAGCAAAACTGCAAAGTCTGCTCAAGAAGACAAGCACAAAAGAGGGATGTAGCTTGATGATTTTATATCCAAGAAGCCAACATGGAAAGGTTGCTTCCTTCTTTTATGTTGTTTAAAGGAGTGCTAAATATGTGCACTGCAATGAATGGAAGTTTTGAAAACCAAATATAGGTCTACCAAATGTAGAGAATTTAACAATCATTTACAACAGCAAATGTGAAATATTTTCTTAAAGCTCATATTATAACTATTGCTATAATTATCATCTCCTCATGGAGAATGTTATAAACAGTAGAGAAGAACAGGGTCACTCAATATTGTCCTTATGAATAGCCAATCACTTGTACCATTATTTCTATTATTATCACCAGCCTTCCAGCTACATAAGTTGTGCTTGAGCATTGCAAGAAGTAACTTACTAATATGCATATTGAGGGGTTTACCTTTTTCTAGACTGTTTTACAAAAAAGCTGATCTCTTAATACAATTTAATACACTTTGTAATGAAATATGTAATCAAGGACAGTTTAAAATGGGCATTTATGAGAGATGTAGAAGTCATTAAAAGCTATGTACGAGAAATTGTGGTTAACAAATAATTACTGTGATGACAGAATCTTTGTGTGTATCTCATATGTAACGGCAGGTTTTTTGTTCTCTGGTACTTTTATGGAATCTATATCATTCAGTTCTGCTTTACAGTCTAAGGTATTAATGCATACTGAACTGAATTGAGCTGTTTTTGTTAATATTTTTGCTGGAGCTACTGAACTCCCTGCATCATTTCAGTGCTCTGGCTTTCACACATCTGACTCAGTGACTCACTCTACAATCCTCTGTGTTAAAAAATTTGACTTTATCTGAACTAGTTATCATGTTGGGATAATCAACAGACAACAGATAAAAACCAAAATGAAGCATTAGGTGCCGGCATCCCAGTCGTCACAGAAGAAAAGACTATCACCACCAGAGGGTACTAAACCCTGAGAAACCAAATTGACTATAAAAGGACAAGCGGAAACATTGATGTAATCACCAGAACGACACAGGAATTTAGTAAGACGATGCAATTTCTTATCTTAACATTGCAATTTAAGAGCCAGAACTGATGGGATGGCCTTTTCCTAACCCCACTCTATTCGGTAATGTGTTCTGCGAATGTACCTATATCAGTGCACAGCCACAATTAAACACTGAACTTCACTGGGTGTTGTTTAGGAGCAGTTGAGCAAAATCAACGGAACTATGCCCACGGCAACATGACGAGAGCCAAGTATCAAGTCTCACACAGTTAGTGAGCAGATTTTGTACATATTCAACCATCCCGAAGAATCTCTCTGCCAGCTAGTCCCCAGAACACATCAAATTACTTTTTCTTGTAGGGTTGGGGGGTTTTTGTTTGGTTGGTTGGTTTTTGGGGGGTGTTCGGTTGGTTTTGCTTTATTATTTTTCTCTGGTTTTTGTTTGTTTTGGGGGTTGAGTTTTGGGAGGGTTGGTTTTTGGGGTTTGTTTGTTGAGGAGGTTGTTTTGTTGTTGTTGGGAGGGTGTTTGGTTTTCGTTTGGGGTTTGTTTGTTGGCTTGCGGTGGGGTGTTTCGGGGTGATGGGGAGTTTTGGGGGCGGACGGAGGGGTGGTTTCTTTGAATGACCGCTTTAAGAAGGCTTCGATGGCAGCTGCAAACCGGGCAATCCAGTTAAGGGAGTGTAACTAGGAGATTACAGAACTAAAAGGTCTGTCTGTCCCGAAAGGGGATCCAGGCTGCCGTTCAGCATCCCGGGATGTCCAGAGGGCACAGAGCGGTGCCCGGGCTCAGCCCGGCTCCTCCCGCGGTCAGCACGGATGGAGAGCCGCGACCACGCCCGGGCGCTTTCCTTCCCTGGGGACACTGCAAACGGGGTGCCTGGTTTACTTCTGCTATTGTCAGTGTGTAGGAGCGCTGGCCAAGAAAAACACATATCTGTGAAGTCATCTGTTTGTTTAGACTCCATAGGTGTTTGTGGCTGTCTGCGCTGCATTCTGCAATTTCAGCTGACTGAAAAGTGATGACGTAGAAAAAAAAATATGCAGTGACTAATGATGAACTTTCTGCATACTTGGTAAAACTTTTTACTTCCTTTGAGAAGCGTTGGCACTCTGCCGCCTCTGACCACAGCTCTTCTGACACTCCCTTTCCGTTTCCTGATGGATTAGGGCGGCAGCAGGCACAAAGCCTCAGCTGTCTCTCGATACACAAATTCACATGGCCATCGGCAAGCCTTGCCGTGTTTCTGAGCCGCTGACCGTGGCGTTCCAGCAGCTGGGTTTCCCTGAGGAACCGCGTGTAACGGGGAGCAAGAGTCAGATCCCGAACAGCCGCTGAGTAATGTGCAGGAACAGCCACTGAGTAATGTGCAGGAAGAGTTCGTGCAGCACGGACTGAAACACTGACAAGCTGCCAATTCCCTTGGGCTTCCCCTTTCGACAATTACATTCTTTTCTTTGCAGTGGCGAGCTCCGCAGGCGAGCGCACGGCACCTCATCCATCGCTCCCTGCCCGCGCCCACGGCAGCCCGGAGTCAGGAGGGGCTCGTCCCTCTCCACTCAGCTCCCACATTTCAGCGTAGAAATGGTTTTGAGATATTAATTTGAAGAATAAAGGACTTCAGTTAAACTAGATATTGCTGAGGTAGACTTCCCTTTGCTAACTAGATGTTGTTGAGGTAAACTTCCCTTTGTTAACAGAAGCCGGGTTTAAGGAACTGATAAATCAGGGGGGCCTGTCAATTTAATCAATAGACTCCAAGAACACAATGTGATCATAAATCAGATAGTCTTGAGAAACAGGATCCAGGTGTCACCAACACTAGAAGGTTAAAAGTCAAAGCGAGGAAGACGCATCTTACTTCATCATTTTGAGACCCCACCCCATAAGAAGGACCACCGCCCCATTTCAAAGAACAAACTACACATGCTTAATTGCTTTTTGGCTAATTACCATACAAGCGGGGAATGGGATGGACCAGAGTTATGAATATGCATTTGTGGTTTGGGTATTCAACACTCTTGTACATAAAAGGACCCTGTGATCATCTGTAAATTACGGTGTGTATTTGGGAGCTATCCCGCATGCTGCCCGGCGTCGTAATAAACATACACTTTCTAACTTCAAACTGTTAGAGAGTCTTTGTCCATCATAGTTGGATATCGGTATTAGACCAATGTCCATATTTTGTTGATAAATCAGTTTTGCCCAGGTGTGTGGTTTGCACAGCCTGGCTTTTGGTAGCAGGGAGGGCACAGGGGTGGCTTTCTGTGAGAAGCTGCTGGAAGCTTCCACGATGTCCAGCAGAGCCAATGGCACATGGCTCTGAAGGTGGACATGCTGCTGGCCAAGGCTGGGAAAATTAGAGAGGCTGGTAATATCTCTGTGATAGCATATTTCAGAAGAAAATCAAAACAAGGGGCACACACTTTTTTTTTCCTAGCCAGAGAAGAGGAGGAGGTGAGAATTTGCTGGGAAATGGCGTGGAGGCACTAGGGTGAGTGGAGAAGGAGGGGCAGCAGGAGCTCCAGGTGCCAGAGCCAAGATTCCTCTGCAGGCCATGGTGAGACCATGGTGAGGCAGTTTTGCCTCTGCAGCCCATGGGGATGCCTGGGGATGCAGAGATCACCCACAGCCCATGGGGATCCCTGGGGATGCAGAGATCCATGCACAGACCATAAGGGGAGGTCCCCACACCAGAGCAGGTGATCCCTGGAGGAAGCTGTGATCTAGTGAGAGACCCAGTGGACAGAGGGGCCCTGCTCCCAGGCTGGAGCAGCCTATCCCTGGAGAACTGCACCCCATGGAAGAGTGACCCACTCTGGAGCAGTTTTGGGAGGACTCTGTTCCGTGGGAGGAATTCACATTGCAGGAGGTGCAGCAGGATTGCTGCTCGTGAGAGTGGAGCCACATTGGAGAGGTTCACGGAGAACTGTCTCCTGTGGGAGGGACCCCACAGCCTCAGAGGGAAAGGACTCCTCTCCCTGGGCAGCAGAAGAGAATCTCAGTGATGGACTGACCCCAAAGCCCCACGCCCTGTCTCCCTGCGCTGTCAGTGGGGAGGAGGGAGGGGCTGGGGGGGAAAAGGTGTTTTGAGGGCTTCTTTTTCTTCTCATTATCCTCCTCTGTTTGTTAGTAATAAATGCACTTTTTTACCTCTAAGTTCAGGCTGTTCTGCACTCGGAGTGTTTTCTCCTGATCCTTCTCTCACTCACGAAGCCTTCATTAACGTTTTTTCGCATCTACCAGCTGTGGCATAGTAGGGCAAGTGAGTAAGTGGGTTCTTTGTGGGTGCCTGGAGTTTGGCCAGTGTCAAACCATGACTGTTTCTTGGTGGAGGATGTGGGCATTGATTCTGTTACCTCTCAGAAAAAACCTTGGGTTATATTTTCAAAGATGCTTCAGCCCCCAAAGTTTTAGATAATCCCCCAAGTGGATTTTCTAAAGTTGGCATCTCAGGTTGTATGTTAGAATTTCTTTGAACAGCCTTGGGTATCTACCTCAGACAATGATAGGCACTGAGATATCTTTGAAATCTTGTCCTCCAATCCCACCAATTTTCTGTGCATTTGTGGGTTTTGGGGGGTTTGTTTTGTTTCGTTTTGTTTGTTTGTGGGTTTTTTGTTGTTGTTGTGTTGTTGTTTTTGTTTGTTTTGTTGTTGTTGTTGTTGTTGTTTTGTTTGTTTTTTTTTTTTTAAATGAAGGCCTGAAAATAAGTTGCATGGAGTGGAAAAGGCCAGTCAGTGGAAAGGAAGACTTTATAAGAGATAAAAACTACCTGGTCTCCTTTAACACAAACAAAGTATTACCCTTTGCCACTGAATATACTGATTCGCTGCTAGCAATTTTGGTGATGTTTGCTACCTTTACCCACAGCCTTCTAGGTTTTTATTATTTTTGGGTTTTGTATGCATTGCATTAGAAATAGTGTTTGAACTCCAAAAGCAGAAATATTATGGTATACCTGGCTACTTTATTATTATTATAGGAATAAAATAGTGCTGCGGTTGTGTGGTTTTCCATCTCTTCCTTCGTTTGGCCTTACCTGTTTCCTGCAGTGATTAGTGGAACTGACAGCCCCCAAAAAACTCCAAACCAAGAACGTGATCATTTGTATTAACAGGTTGATGTAAGTCATGCATCACGTTGTCAGCGTTTTTTATTCAGAGCGAAACTGGAAGGTTTCAGGTTTTCAGTGAAAGTGGGAGGGAAAAGAGGTGTTTCCTTGGAAGGAAGTGTGGTCCTAGATCACTTGGTCAAACTGTGAAACCACCGAGGCAGACAACAGCTGTTTCAACTCTGAATATGCAAGAAAATTCAACGCTGAGTATTGCATAGACCTCCTGTGTGCCTCCACAGATAGCTCGTATCCTTCTGTCCCATCCCTACCACAGGCCACGGTGTAATTTGCACAGAGTCAGTCATAGCTCGACAAGCTATCAGCCTCTGCAATTACAGGGGTCATTAAAACTTTTTGGGCATTCTGGCTGAGGTACTAACACAGCTTTAGGTATGGCTGGGTTCGCTGCTGGGTGGAGCTGGAGACAGCGAGCCTGCAATTAGGAGGAAAACTGAGCAATGACCGTGGCAGTTCTTGCTGTTTCTGGTTCTTGTTGAATAGCAACTCTAATTGCATCTTCTGTGGGCATAAAGGCATTTGTCTTAGATATGTAGTGCTAGGAGGAAATTAAAGGTTTAGAAGTAGAGATCTTAAAGGGAGCCTTGTGACATGGTGCACTGTATGCAGTCACAAGCTGTTTCAGGGCACCTTTTGGCACTCCCAAGCTATCCTCTTTATTCCCACCATCCTGCTTCGGGACATTAAAACCCCAACTAATTTTAGGCATTGGAGAGCAACCAGACACATTTTTAGGTCTTGCTTCTGACTAAAAAAAAAAAAAACAAACTTCTTGAAGTAGTTATGTTGCACAAATAAAGGCTTAGTACTGTATAATAGATCTGATAACAAGCCTAGCAACTCAACTGACTGACTTAACTTTTTAGAAAGAATTCCATGAATTCTTATTGGCCACGAAAGCGCTGTTGTGTTACAGTCGCCTAAGTAACAAAACTCCCTGTCAGTTCGGTGCATAAAATGGTCACTCAGGTAGCAGAAGATGAAATACAAGAAGTTAATTGAAAGAAGGCCTGAGCTTATATTAATTAACATATATATATATATATGTGTGTTAAATACACATACTGAACAAGGAGTGTTGGGAACGGTCTCAGGTGATTGAAGGAAGCGGTAAGAAGCTAGGCTGTTAGAGACATAGCAGCTGCAGGAGCAGGGACAGCAGCTGTGAACGGAGCCTCACGAGTTAAGAGTTCAGTTTCTTCCCAGCAGCTTTTACGGCTCTGAGGTTTTGGGTTGTGATAAGAACAGAGCTGATAACAGAG
Organism: Sylvia atricapilla; assembly: GCF_009819655.1. Classification (NCBI taxonomy): domain Eukaryota; kingdom Metazoa; phylum Chordata; class Aves; order Passeriformes; family Sylviidae; genus Sylvia; species Sylvia atricapilla. The sequence goes on from NC_089145.1 coordinate 7,248,565, forward strand.
GGCTGTTTTAGACACCGCTGAGCGAGCAGTGCTTGCGCAGCGCCCAGGTCCGCTCTGCTCCTGCGGGGCACCAGCGGCTTGGCAGCGGGCACAGGCCACAGCCGAGCCCGTGTCCCACACATCACGGACGGCTCCCAGGCACACTGCCCAGCTCCGGGCCGTCCCTCACGGCCAGCACAGCCGGGATCCGCCGCCCTGTCCCCGCCGCGGGCGCACCAGCGGCTTGGAGCGGGAACAGGGCACAGCCCAGCCCGTGTCTCACACACATCACGGACGGCTCCTCGGCACCCTGGCCGTCCCTCACGGCCAGCACACCCGATATCCGCCGCCCCCTCCCCGTCCCCGCCGCGGGCACACCAGCGGCTTGGCAGCGGGGCACGCTCACAGCTCACAGGGCACAGCTCACAGGGCACAGCCCAGCCCGTGTCTCACACACATCACGGACGGCTCCTCGGCACCCTGGCCGTCCCTCACGGCCAGCACACCCGATATCCGCCGCCCCTCCCCGTCCCCGCCGCGGGCACACCAGCGGCTTGGCAGCGGGCACAGCTCACAGCTCACAGGGCACAGCCAGCCCGTGTCTCACACACACCACAGGCGGCCCCCCGGCACCCGGGCCGTCCCCCGCCCAGCACAGCCCGGACCCGCCGCCCCCTCCCCGTCCCCGCCGCGGGCGGACCAGCGGCTTGGCAGCGGGCCACAGCTCACAGGGCACAGGGCACAGCTCACAGGGCACAGGGCACAGCCAGCCGTGTCTCACACAACCACAGGCGGCCCCCGGCACCCTGGCCGCCCCCCGCCCGGCACAGCCGATATCCGCCGCCCCCTCCCCGTCCCCGCCGCGGGCACACCAGCGGCTTGGCAGCGGGCACAGCTCACAGCTCACAGCTCACAGGGCACAGGGCACAGCCCAGCCCGTGTCCCACACACCACAGGCGGCCCCCCGGCACCCGGGCCGCCCCCCGCCCGGCACAGCCCGGACCCGCCGCCCCGGCCCGGCCCCGCCCCGCGGGCACTGCGCATGCATGGGCGGCCCGGCCCTGAGTCAACCGCGCCCCGGCCGCTCCCAGCAGCGGGACGGCGGCCACCATGAACCGCCTGGGGAGGAAGGCGGGATGAGACCCTCATCGAGATGGCTCTGTCGGCGGACGGTAGGAGAGGGGCCCCGTGCCGCCCTTAACCCCCCGGGGGACGGGAGCGCTTCCCGGGCCGCGGTGATCCTGGGCCCCGTGCGGGGGTCTGCGGGCTCTGCTTCCTCCGCAGGGTCTGCAGATGGGGCTGATCCCGGGTCGTCCTGATCCCTCCTGCCTCGGGCTTTTAATCCTTCGGCTTCCCCTTGAGAAGAACAAAACCGCTTTTCCATGAGCGTGATCCAGCTGTGATTAGGTCTTTATTAGCCCCGAATAAACCTTGAGAATGAAGGCTCTCATGTCAGCCAAGAACAAAAACTCTCACCCAGCCAAGAACAAAAACCAGAGAATCCGTTTGATCTTTTCTCTTAAAGACACAGCAGATTCAAAGGTCCTTTTTGCCGGACAGCAAACTTTGAGCCTCTCCCGAAGCACGGCTGGGATGGGGATGGCTCCCAGGGGCTTGTCTTTCCAGGGAGCTCGGAGCAGAGCGGGTCATGTCACCTGGCCAGGTGTCAGCAGAGAGGGTCATGTCACCTGGGCAGGTGTGACGCAGAGAGGGTCATGTCCCTGGGCAGGTGTGAGCAGTGGGGCCATGTCCCCTGGGCAGGTGTGGGCAGAGGGGGTCATGTCACCTGGGCAGGTGTGACCAGCCTTCATGCCCCCATCCTCAGCTCCCAGACCCTGTGGCAGGGGATGTGCAGCCAGGTTGGTGTCGGGGCTTGCTTTTTCTGCCATAGCCGTGTTACAGCTTCCACCTCATGTCACTGTGGTACGGCATTACTTATAATAAATGTGGTCGCGTTAGGGTTTTGTAAGTACGTGATGCAAGTGTGTGTTTATCAGCGCTTCGCCTGGCAACTTGAGTCAACAGTCAGATGTAAGAGAGCATGTTGATGTTTTCAGAGTGAGGCTGTATAGGTTTGTTTGGGGTTTTTTTTTTAAGGGAAAATGCTGACCTAGAAAAAAAATTCTGTTTTGGGAATAATGCTTTGCCATCAGTCCTAGAACTGAAAATCTTAAAAGCAGGAAAGAACCACGAAGTCCCCGTATTGGCTTCTCAGGTTATCTGTTCTCCTTTACAGCTTGACTACCCTGTCTCTTTCAGAAAAACATACACAATGCCATTTTAAACACCTTGAGCGCTAGTGGCAGATCAAAATATTTGGAAGTCTTGTTTCAGAGCGGTGTGATGGCAAGCTCGGCTGTGGAATTAACCAGAGCAGCTCTTTGCAGTGACAGCAAGGAGGCGTGCCCAGCTGCAGGGAGGCAGGCGTCCGCAGCAAGTGTCAGACGAGGGTTTGCCTTCCCTGGGAGGGCCTGGAGGAGCTGGCAGGCTTCTTAGGAACCCGAGCAGATGGATATTGCAGCCTCTTGGCCAGCCGTCCTGTTCCAAAGGGGATGTGAGAGACCTGAGTCATCGCCCATCCCACTGCCTGCAAGCAGGGAAAAGTGCTCGGGCTGAGCTGCTCTCTCCACGGGCTGTTCTTCTGGAGTGCCTTGGGACTAAAACATATTTACAGAGCACACTAAGTATTCCCATTTAGGGAAGGAGTCTGTGAAGTCCCATTCGTAAACTTCATTCTACAGCATTCAGTTTTCCTGTGAGCCTTGTGGGTTTTATAGTCATAAATATTGAATATAAAGAGATTTTGAAGGGTTTCAGTGTCCAAATCATGTTCTAATTCAGTTCAAATTTGTTAATTGACCGCTTTTTGAAAAAGAAAGAAATTCAGTATGGGGTGAAGTGAGTAGGCTTTTTCAAGTTTGTGTTAATTTGTTGCCCGGAAGTCTCCCAAGGTTAAAAACATCCCAAACTTCCTTAAATTATTGTTTAGAAAAGTTAACATTATACCTATACCACCAGCAGGACTTCTTAAAGATCTAAACATAAGCCTTTATCCAGTGTGTACCGGGCAGGGCCTGTGTAAGTCAATAGAAACAAGGCAGAACAGAAAACATCTGCCACTGATTTCTTTAAAGATGTGATTGTGTTTGGATAGTATGTGTATATTTAATTCTGATTTACTACTACTTTGCATTAAACTTGAATGCTGGGGAACAGGTTATAGGGATGCAAAATTAAAAACAAAAATGCTGTCTACCAGTAGCAGAAAGTTTAACTTGCCTGTGTAGAGCTTGTGTGCCGAAACTTTTACCTTGAAGGAAGTTTCCTGCTGAATGACATCTGTGTGAGGTAAAAAATTCCATTTTCGTGTGTGTGGTTTTGCTTTCTGTTGGAAGCTGTGTGTCATTTACTCCAAATGTTAAAGTCTAAGGAAACTGAACCTGCAAAATTGGAATGTAAATATCAGAGGAAGGGGACTGCAATATGTTGCTAGGATCATTTATGTTTACCTTCACTTTCAGTAGCTTTTTTTTCCCCAACATGTTAATTCTGCAGTAGCTGTGTTGTGGGGTATATCCCAAGCCTGCCAGTTTTCTGGAAGCTTGCTATTGGCTCCATGCCCATGATTTGAAGTATGCTGCCTTCATACACATAGCTTCTCTTCTAGAACTTTCAGGAGCCTGGTTTGCACTCAGAATGCTCTAAGTGATCGAATTCAAATGCTTACTTAGGTCAGTTGTCATTTTGCTTGTTTCCCTCTGAGAAAGGTGGAACAGCATCAGGGAAAGCCAGTGGTGTGACTTGCAAATGCTGCTTGTGCCAGTGTGTTGGCATCTTGCAATGCCTCAGCATTCAGGGCTAAATCCTGCTGTCATTTACTGAATGATCCTGTGCTTACTTGGGCAGAATTCATGGCAGTCACATAAAATGCAGGCCACTATTCAGAATGACATCTGTCTCTAATTACTGTCGCAATGTATGTAGTAATTTCTGATCTATTTGTGGAAACGTTGAATGGGATATCATGTTCCCACAGCCCTAAACCAAAGGGTTTGTTAAGAGGAGAGCTGTTTGGAAGTTATTCCTAGGTAATGAAATAAAAGCTCCCAAGAAATTTAGACATAGTTCTAATATAAAAGGCAGGGGAGAAAATAGTCTCTTAGCCCAACCAATGTCCTGGTTTCTGAGTGGAATTTCTTTAGTGGCTGCCATGTGTCACTGTGGGGGCACAGTGTAAATACAGGTTGGTTACTGGAAGTTAAATCTCTTTATAACAGAAAACTCCTGTTTGTAGTAGGAAAAAACGTGCTTTTGGGAACTCATCCCAGCAGCTTGTGTCCTATCACTGTATGGCTGTGGTGCTTTTAATGCAGAAATGAAAACGTCAGGCCCATTCCACTGCAAGTTGTTAGATACGGATTTTTCTCCCAAAGGTTGTCAGTCTAAAAAAAAAAATTTACTCTTGGCCAGCATTTTCAGTTTAAATTTCATTTCACAGAACCCTGGCTATGAAATTAAACTCACTATCTGCAGTTTAGTGAGTAGCAAAGGGAGGATTAAGTCCCCTGCATGCCATTTAAATCCAGTAGCAATTATGTGGGATATTCTGGCCACATTTTGGGAAGCTGGGAAATACAGCTAGATTCATAGAACTATTGAGGTTGAAAAAGACCTCTGAGATCCCTCAGGTGCAGAAGTGAGTGATGGTCCTGCCATCACAGGTGAAAGCATTTTATTCTGTTTTTAACAAGGGGCCTACATTTCACCTTCTGCTCAGAAAATGAAAGAAAATGTTCTGCAGCTGTCTCTCCCTCCCAACAGCTCCTGGAGGAATGGTTTGGTTCAGCTGGGGAGCAGAGGTTCTGGATTGTGAATGCCAAATAAACACCAAGAAAGCCCCCAGCATCTCTTCTGGTGTAAGGCAGAGTGGTGTTCTCTCAGTGATTCCCTCTCCATCAGTTTGCTGCTAAGGCGTAGCCCGCTGTGCAGTTCTGAGGTATTCCCTACAGAATGAACTGATAAGTGTATTATAAAATGGAAGTAGACTGCACCCTTTATGTACAAAGACTTAGCAATTACTGTGATACAAAGAAATACTAGATAAGATAAAAGGGCACTGGTGGAAAATGCCCTTTTGAAATCCTGCTTGAGAACTGTTGGCTCATAATTTGTAAGAAAATCCCAGAACAACTAACAAATGAAGCCACCAAGAAACCAAATACCACTGTCTTCATATTTAGTATCTTTAAATCAGCAAGTTGCATTTGCATGTGGAGGAGACAAAGAGTCACCTAACCTAAACATGTAATCAAGAAGGTGTATAGGTAATGTGAAAACCTGATCAGATGTTAACAGGCAAGGTAAAAAATGCAGTGAACTTTGCACTGGTTTTATTGTGGTCTGGGGATTGAACCAAAGAGCACTGTAATTATCAGGTTGTATTTCTTATCTAGCAGTAATTTTATTATGTTTGGTGATAGCTTTCCACGTGCATATGGTTATAAGGCAGGAAAGCGGGAGGGAAGGTTCTGGTGTTCTGTTGCTAGGGATAGTTCTTGCAATTATAACACAGTTATGGGAAGGATTTACAGTTATTTGCTGTGTGCTAGAGCTGAATAATATGTCAGGAATTATTTCTATATTAAACATTGTGTAGTTGTATGTTGTGTATTCTGTTGTATCAACTATAACATTTTGTGTTAGATAAGCACTGTGTGTGGGAAGAGCTGAGTCTATTGGGATTTCTTTACTTAGATTTTACTATATAGATGCAAGTTTTTCATTGAAACCTAAAGCTGTTAAAGCTGTGGCGTTCATGCCTCTGTTCACCAGTGGCTCTCAGTGAGGACCAGTAGATGTGGTGAAGTTCTAACACATTTTTAGGAAGTGTGTGTAGCTTTGGCATGAAGGGCAGTCTTCTAACTGGAAATCCCAAGGGATTCTCATCTTCTTTACCAGGCTCACAAGGACAAATATGAAATTTGAGGCCTTTGGCAAGATAGCAGAACCCCAGCAAACCATGTGGGTCGACTCATGATGCAGATGGCTGTCCTTTCATTTTCTGTGCTAGCCCTAAATTAGAAAGGGCCCTGTGGTTTGTTATTCAAAGGAGTTGTCTTAACTACTAGGTAGGAAATCACAAAGTCTGTGTTTGCACAATTTATAGTGTGCTAGAATACACCATGCCAACAAGTAATGGCTAGCAGATGTGGTTTGCAGACCACTTGGTTCTTCAAACCACTTTGCCTACTTCAATTCTGTTAATTCATGGTGCTTACATAAAAAATTAGGCAATGGAAGCCATGGCCCATTGCCCTGATAGTTTTCTTGATGGATAGGAACAGTTTCTCATTGGGATCAGTTTAGGAATTCCAAAGTTGTTCATCATTTTTAAAGTAAATCAGACAAAAATAATAATTCTTGCAATTATTGTAAATCTTGCAAATCTTGCATTTGTTTGTTAGACATCTTTCTGTACTGGTATATTTATGTTGTGTAATGTGAGAAACTTAATAATTGGTGAATACAGTACCAAAATTTCCAGTGATGCATTTCATTGGAAGCATAACCAAAAAAGCATTGAGTGTGTAGAGCATAAAGTACCAGAAGGAATTTTGCAGATTAAATTTGCCATCTGGGATTAAATGAAGCTGAGGAATGCCACCAGAGGACAGTAAATTCAAGATAATTTTTTTTAAAAAAATATTGCTGTATTTGCATCATTTTTTCCTAGTCTATGTATCCCTTTTCATTTACAACATCTAAAGAAGATGTCTCATAGAAGGGTAGGAATGCAGTGTGTGTGCACAGAATAAATAGTGCATTGGGCCCTCCACTACTTTTGGACACTTGTGCATTGCAAACGAGGAAAGGAATTGGAGGCTCTGTTGCCTGAGGGTTTACATCTGTGGTTTCAGTGGAAGTTGGAGAAATGCATCAGTAGATGATGCTGTGAGGTGTATCTCTGGCCTCTCTAGGAAAGCCAGTCTGTGCCTAACACTTTCTAAAGTGCTCACAAGTTCCATTGGGCTGTGATGAGAGAAACATTCCTGCAGTTCCTCTTTCTTCATCTTACCTTGAGGAGTGCACTTCCATGGATGTGCAAGGCCTTTTCTGGAGCTGTTTGCCTGCCTCTGCAGTCAGATAGTGCTGATGAAATCTGGCCCCAAAGACATAAATATTCTTTAAGGGCAAACAAGCACAGCCCTAGTGCTTCCTGAGTTGTCAGAATGTAGGAAGGGTAAAAAGCTAGCCTGTCATTTCTTCTAAGTGCAGCTAACAAGTAATCTGTAAGTTCCCATATGAAGCTGTTTTAGAAGGAGAAGTTCCTTTAACACAACAATCTATTCTGAGGGTAAAAAAGAAGTGAACTGTAATACCAAGGATTTGTCCCATGAGAATCAGTAAAGAAAATGTGTAAACAACCAGAATAGATAGATTTCATGGACAAGTAAAATACTTTTTAGTAACCAATAGATAATTAGCAAGAAAGCTATTAACCAATTAGTTGTTGCCCTTGAGGTTTGTAAAAATGGTATAAAGGAGAGCATACAGCCATAATAAAGTCCTCTGAGCCTTCTGAAGATTTTACCCTGTCACTCTGTGTGTGGTATCCCCCCTAACAATGACACCAGACCTCCTGCGGTCTGGTGTTTCTACTACCACCCTGTTCTGCTGAGATTTATTTGGCATTTCCCTCTTACTTGCCTGCATGTAAATGCTGTGCAGTTTAGGAATTCCAAAGTGCGCAGTTTAAAAATAGCTGACTTAATCCAACTATTGGTAGTCTGGGCTTTTTTAGCTGCATTTGAACCTATTAATCAGTTTATGTGTAATTCTGCAGAAAAAATGAAACCTGGAGGGTCAGAGTGCTGAGCATGCTTTGAGTTTGCCTGTGCTGGTACATAAAATACAGTGATGGTTGTTGCCTGAATTGCATTAAAATACCATTTAAGTAGTGTGTTACAACACTATGCTTGTGGGATATTTTGCTACACACAGATTTGCACAACTTCTCTTTTTATTTAATGTATTCCCTTTTTTGCTATCCTGGTGGCTTTTAATCAGAAGGGGAGGTGGTTTTGTGGTTCTTTAAAAGGGAGGCAGCTGAGGGTAAACGGCTGTTCTTATTTAAAATACCCAGTTATTATACTAGAGATTAGGACTAGGGCTGCATGTCTTTTCCAAATGCTTAATGAGATTTTCTTTTAGTTAGAAAGAGGTTTCCAAACATTTATGCCAATGTAAAAAGAGTTGGTTGTTGGTTTTCTTTTTTACTTCTGCGTTGATAAATACCTGTTCTCTGGAAGTACTTGTTTAATAATGAAACACGTGAAGAAAATTATATCAGTGAAGCAGCCTATACTTGAATGCAATCTTCTTCTCCTTAAGGGACTAATAAAATTCTTTTAAAATATTCCCAATAGATTTTCTTGGCTTCACTGAGGATCTTTTCATTGTTAAATAGTTTGAAATTTTTAGAAGCATCTCTGTGTGTGTGCCCAAATCACCACTTTGGGCATCATCTTAAGATTGACCCTTTGTCTCAGCAGTGCAGTTATTACATTTCAGACAATGCCAGCTGGGGTAGTAATAACCTTATTTTGCTTTCTCAGAAGTCAGCTAGGTGGGTCTCCAGTTCCCAGTGGCAACTCCATCCAGCTCTGGAGGGTATCATCAGTCTGTGCATAAGTTTAGTCGAAAAGTCACTGTAAAGCTGCTCTCCTTGGATTTGGAAGCACTTGCAGTAGTTCATTATGGTGCTTACTTGGAAGGAGGGACTCATTTCTCTTTCCTATCAGCCAGGCCAGGCGATCAAATAATGTCAGGGGATTTAATAAGGCTTCAAGACACCTTAAAGATGAATACTGGGAAGTTTCTCATAGTCCAAAGTAGCTACTTCATAACAACTGCAGTGTAAGTTTCAGGGTTTGTTAGGAGTTTGGTTGGTTTATTTGTTTGTTTTCATTTTGCCCAGACCATCAATATTTTGCTCTAGGGGTAGGCATGTGTATAAACTAATATGCCAATGTGTCAGACAAATGTAGAACAGTGTCAGTGGTCTGAAAGCTCCTTGCTTGGTTTTGTTGGCTGAAAAGGATGCTGTTATTGTGTCTAAGAAATAATAATGTGGAAATAATTGAAAGCAGTATTTTGGAAACAATACTGAAATAGCAGAATCTATAGTAATTCTGTCTTACTGCTGCTAAACAGTGCAGTTTATCAACACCCACATGAGAATCCTGTCTGTGGCTTTTCCTTTGGAATAGCTCTGCCAGAGGTCTTAGGTGTGCAAATGCAGACAATTTTTTAGCTTTAGTAGCAAAACAAATTTTGATCCCTAAAAATCTCTCCTCATCTGCCACCTGACTTTGGAAGCACCTGATACATAAATGTTTATAGTGGCATAAACAGTCTGTCAAGAGCTGTACTTGGTGCAGATGAATCAGGGTTGTAGAAGCTGGAAGAAAGGAAAACTTAAGAGCTTTCTCTTACCCTGTTTTCAGATGCAGAGTTGATCTGAACTGTGCCAGACTGCAGCATCTGCACACTAGCTGCACACTGCCCAGCTGTACCTCAAAAGCTTTTTTCTTTGCTATCTTTCAGCAGACCTGGACTTAGTGAGGGTGCTGAAGTAAAAGGATTGTCATCTTCCAAGGAAATTGCAGATTAGGTACAGTTAAAGGGGCTAGAGCATCCGTGGCTGTGACTGTGCTAGTAATTAAAAAAGCCAAGCATTTTTTTTTTAATTGGCTTTCAAAGATGGGAAGCACAGGCCAACCACACCTGTATGGCTAAAATCCCTTCTCTCCCTAGCAAGGCAGACTTGGCCATAATGTTTTGAAGACCAGACTCCAGTGTCCTCCAGAGTGGGCTTCTTCTCCATCTAGGAGAGTGCTGGAAGCTGAAACCATTCTTCAAAGTGCACCAAGAGTTGAATGAGAAGTCCTGTGGTTCGGTCTGGGCTTTGACTTGCGTGGTGGAGGCACCACTGTTGTCGCCAGCTTGCATTTCTTCCTGAGATGTTCAGTTCCTTTTCTTGCTCTGCTGCAGCTATTGTCAGAAAACAGGGTCTGTGGGAGGCCTTAATTTGTAATGCCATCGTTATTTTTTGCAGCAGCACTGAACACAGGTACTTTTACCTTTTCCTAACTCACCAGTTTTGCCATGAAGAAAACGAAGTGATCCCAGCACTGTGAACAAATTCGAACTGTTGTAGAATTTCTGATTGTTTCGTTACACAAGAAACCATTTTTTATGCTTGTTACAGACAATCGCAAGATGTACAGTAATGAAAGTACCTTTTTTTTGTTTTTTTTTTGTGAGTGAACTACTTATATTTAAAGAGTTGAAATCAATCTTGATTATATTCTTTCAGTCATCAATACTGACTATTATTTGTGTTGTGGGTTACTGTCGTTCTCATCGTTTGGGTCTGTAATTGAAGTAGAAATGGTCTGTAATTCTTAGGAGTGGCACACCAAAGTTTCTAAGTAGGCTGCCCTGTGGTTGGGTGTAGTTTGGGAGACAAGCATATGTTGCCTCTTTCTGCAGAATTATAGGCCATAGGAAGCTTGCCTATTTACAGTAACATGCTCACTGCCAAGGCACATGTGTTTAAGGAGTTACAAATGCTGTGTGAGAATTGTAAGACTGTTAAGACACCAGTTACATTGGGAAAGAGGCATTTCTTTCAGCTAGGAGATGGTGCTCTCATGAAGGCCAATGATTTGAACAAATACTAAAGTGATAAATTTCTGAAATAATACAGTGAGCTTTAATAGTCCATGGAGTTGTACTGGAGTTAATTTTGAACAGAAACATTTCAAAGAGTTTCTGCAATTTAAACAAACAATTTTTATAATAAAGGGCCACTTGGTTTAGTAAGTGTCCTTGTTTGTTGTTCTTGGCGGCAGTTTATTTTTAGATCTGTTTATATATATAAAACGTGTAGTGTTGAAGAATGAGGACATACCCCTAATACGGGATTTTTATCAGAATATTATTGTTTTATTCCCATTTTAGATATGAGCAGTAAGTTTTATGAAGAATTTTAGAAGTGTTTTCTGGCTAGTAGAAACTATTATGGTCCTCCTTGCTGCTGCTAAGGAAAATTGGCATCCTTGTTGGTATTGCTGAATAAGGTGAATGTTGGTGTTCCAAGAGGAGCCCGTGCCATGCTTTCTGTCTAGGTCAGTCTCTGGTGTCCAGGGCTTATTATTTTGCTTTAACAGTGCTGTATAGCCAAGATAGAGGAAATTAGGAAATGGGATCATATTAAAATTAATTTTATTTCTGGTTCTTAACTGTAAGTGTTTTTTCCTTTTAAGATGACATTGCGATTCTCACCAAGTTCAACGCCATCACAGTCAGAAGTATCGTACTAACCCATGTTTTAACCTTCATGCCTTTTGTCTGTTGCCTCTGTCCTGTTTTGGTTTTTTGTTTCTCTGCTGGGAGCTTCTTGGAAATCAGATTTCAGCTACTGTAGTCATTGGTATCAGGTATGAGCCAGGGCCTTGTTGCATGTGATTTGCAAGTGAGTTGTTGGCTCTCTGCTGGAAGCTCTTCTGTTAAGATCTAATCGAGTATTTTACATTCGTGAGGTGCTTGGTGCAGTTCTGGGATGGGGCCTCTTTACAGCTTCCGGCTGGTTTGGGTTCATTGCTTCTGCTGCTCGTATTCAGGAATCTAATTACATGTTTTCCAAGGAGTGAACATACTAAGTCTGTTGTACTTTTCAGTTAATATTTTTTTGCGTTCTCTTTTTACCTTCTCGTGTGCTGTTCTAGGGTTATTCAGGTTTATTCCAGTGGGACAGAGATAAGCAAGAGGATTTCCTTCCACGAGCTGCATAAGTAATCAGCTATGGTGCTGGGAAAGCTTTAAAATTGGAACTCTGAATTATATTTGTTCTGAAGCTGGACTTTCACAATACAGAGAGGATAAAATCCAGGAAAAAAACCCACATAAAGGCTGTTATAGGCCATTGAATCAGTTCAAGTTCCCTTAGCAGTGTAGAAAATTGAGTATTCCTGCAGCAGGGCCGAGGTGCCACACGGTTCCTGGCATGGAACGAGAGAGTTGTGTGACAAATTGTTGTGCTTTCTGCTCGTGAGCCAAGGGCTGGTTTCCTTTGGCCAAGTCTGCAGTAGCCACTTGCTCCCAGATTGTATCTGCTAATACAGATTTTCCAGGTGCAGTTTGCTTTAGCAGAACAGCATGCAACAGGTTAAATTACTTGGCATTCAGAAACTTATTTGTTGTATTTTACACACCATCGCCTGGGTTTCTCATCATATCATGTGTATAGTTATAGATTACAGAGACCATTTTCTGTAAGTGAACTTAGAAAAAAAATTGTAACAAAATGCTCTCAAGCTGTACTTAATACATTATATTAATATATAATATATTGTATATTATATTAATTACAATATTTTATAAATTTTAACATCACATTATAATATTAATAATGTGCATTTTAATACTAATTCTATAATTAGTATTATATTGATATTAGATACTAATATTATATATAATATAAATATAATCTATTTTGAAAGAGAACACTTTATATCCTGCCTGAATGCAATTTTGACATCAAATATTGCAGATGACAAAAAGAAAAGTAGGCTTGTTTTATTGGCAGAAATAGTCCATCTGTAGTTGTCTTGACAGTGGTCCAGTGTAAGTCTTTCCAGTCTAAGCTATACTCAGCAATGCTTCCTTCCTGGAAGAAGTGAGATGAATCTTCTTTTCTGAAAGAAAGAGACACCATTTTTAAGTGCATGGTCTAGACTTCGGTCAGCTGTTTTCAAAACTGCTTGTCCTTTTCCATTGGTGGAGGAGTGATGTAAATGACTGATTGAAGAGACTGATCTGCATCAGCACCAAGAGATGTTTCTTTACAAAATCCTTCTTGGAGCAGGAGCCTAGCCTGTGGGCTCAGAGTGTTCTCCAGAGGAAACTGTGACACTGTAAGTTCAGAGGCACAAACCCAGCCAGTGTCTCCAGCCATTTAAAATTATAAAGATAGTAATAGAATTTTCCCTTTGGCATTAGATTTTAGTAAACAGTGAAATGACTGTACTTGTAGGGAAGTCATGTTGTTCCTTAAAAATGAAGGCAGGTTTTTTGTTTGGTTTGGTTTAACATTATTGTTGTTTTGGAGCTGGGTTTTTTTAGGGTTGATTTGTTTGTTTTTTTGAACAAGAAGCCAAGTAATTAAGTTCATATTGCTATTCTTGATCCTATTGTCATATCTCCATTACATGGGCATTTGTAATCTTGAGGTTATGCATCTTTGACTCCTTGGCCAAAAAACACACCCTAATTTGATTTCTAGGACAAACACTTCCAAAGGTAATTGAACTTCCATAACCAAGGCAGCAAGCTTTGAGTGTGAAACCCTCTTAGTCCTAGCAGATACCTGAGACAAGAAAGACAAGTGATGACAACAGGGTTTTTTTCTGTCACAGTTAGAAATACTTTTCTGTGAGTGCAAGGTTACACCAAGGTCGTACAGACTGAGTATATTGTGTCTTGCAGCATTTTTTTTCGCCTCCAAAGAACCATTCTTGTAGATTTTATGTGTTATGAGTATTACAAGTATTATTATCCTTTACTTGTTCATAGTTCCGTGCTTTCAAGGTCCACATAATTTTCGGATACAAGAATATTTTTAAAAAGGGGATTGTATTCATGTGAATCTCTTTTTCAATGTTCCGTAGGGGAGGAATGCAACGGGCCTGAAACTATTTCAACTGCAGGATCAGAAATCCCAAGCAGCTCTGAGGTAAGGTACAGAATGAATGGTGTTAGTTAATGTACTACTTGGTAGAAGAAGAATGGTTGTTGTGAAAAAGCCAATAATTTTCAAAACTAGTATTTCTTTTAGATTGTCTTATACCTCCTTTTTATCCAGGTAAAACTCTCTTCCTGTATTGTTTTGGAAGAGCAAAGCCATGAATATGACATGACCCTCACTGAGTCTCAGAAGAGATTTACAGTGTTAGTGCTACAACACAGGATGGGTAGAAAACAGCATGAGCTTAATGGTGTTTCCTGTATCAGTCTTGCAATGAGAATCACACAATCCTTAAATACTGTTCCTGCACAAACCACACACTTTGTTTTGAGCTGCCTTTTGAGCGTTTTTGACTGGCATGCTGGGGAAAATCAAGGCACACTAGAGTTCCACTGCTCTGGGAACCTTGTGGCAGTGCAGCAAGATTCATGAGAAAGCAAATGAAGGGTTGAGTTACTCAAGCACCTCATTATGTGCAAACATGGAAAGCATCATCAGCTGTAAATTTTTTCTCAGTACCTCATTGCTTAAAATGTACAGTCCACAATGTCTTGAAGAGGTAGCAGTGTGTGGGCAGTATTCAGGCGAGAAGTGAATATTCAGTTCAATATGAATATTGAAAACACTTAATCTTTACATTGGTATTTTATTTTCATTCCTGTTGCCTGATTCTTTATTGTTGTTACATGCTTAGAACAAGACAGGAAGTTTGAGATGGGAAAAGAACCAGCTGTTGTGTCCGAATAGGGTCTCCTACTGATCAGAAGTGGTGTCTGTTGAATGCAGTGTTGAAAAACTGCAGCTGTTCTGCTGAGCTTCTTAAAAGGGAAACATGTCCTCAGTATCTTCTGAGGACCACATCTGGAGATGATCACATGAAGTCAGGACTTAGAAGGGCTTCCTAGATTACACAGATCTTTGTCTTCTTGCAGCATGCAGCCATGTCATCCCAATGTTGTCATAAATGTACCACTTTCATTTTAAAACTTGTTCGTACGTTCACCCTGTTCCCTTTGGAACCTGTTGTAGGAGTGGTAATTATCTTTTTCTTCAGGAAAATTTTCAGTGAGCAAATGCTTCACTGACCAATGGCCATCATACCATGATAATCAGCTGATTCTGAGCAATTACTGGAGTCTCAGTGAGATGACTGAGATGAGCTATTTCACCAAAGCTTGGAAGAAGACACTTCATGGCTAAGGACATAGCAAAAGGCAGGAAGCATGGGAGAAAGAGTGCAGCATGTGTCATCTGTGCAGAGGAATGGGATTTGAACCTTCTTTGAAGCATGAAAGATTCATGATGGGATGGGAAAGGAGGAGGCTTTGATCTTCAGCACTTTCATGTCTGGGAAGAATATATCTGGTTATCCTCTCAAAAATCTCTCCTTGATAACTTCATGCAGCCTTTTCTCTGGTTTTCTGCTTACATGTTTCCTTACATAATTGTTTTTCTTTATACTTTGTTATTAAGTATCACAAGTATTTCCCTATTAGCAATATCAATAAGTAGTTGATAACTTGGGGGTTTTGTTTTGTTGTTTTTGTTGCTCCCTCTGAGACAGCTTGTTTGGCCTTAGTTTGTTTCTTCTGCAGATCAGGTGGTTACCTGATGTTTGCTTACATTTAAATCAGTACTTTTCTGGGCTTTGCCCTGTCCTACCCAATGAACCCTAGCACATTGTCATTTACCTGATTTTTGCTTTCTCTGCATTAGCCAGACATAAAGTTACAGAGTTACTCTTGATCTTCTTGCCCAGTTTCACACTCTTATCAGCCATGACATGCTTAGTTCTTGATGATTAATGTCCTAGAATTCAGTTTAAGTCTATATTTAAAAGTTTTTCTATTAACTAATTGCAATAGTAAGATAGCTCCTAATATTTATGGGATTTTTTTCATATAATGCTAATAATTTGGTCTTCACATGTTGTCACAGCTTTAGTTGCCTTCTGTATAAACTGGAAGAGTTTCTTTTCCCTCAGTTCTTTGCTGGGCTGCCTTTAACATTCCTGTAGGAATTCAGCAGGATCTTCTGTCCCAGCATGGTTTCTCCTCCTTTCACCAAGGCCCTTCTGAGCTCAGGTCTTTGTTCTTGTTTTGACAAGTAGCACATTTCTCTATTCAATGATTTTACATCCGTGATAGGTTGGTAATTTTTGTGTCACTTAACCATGTTTCTGCAGTTAAAGAATACGAACATCTGGAATTCCTAAACCAGTTTAAGTCAAGTAATTTTAAAAGATAAACGGAATTATTAAAAAAAAATTTGGGAAAGAGTTAAATGAACATACTTCATTATGCTCAGGCTGTCTTTTCTTTTGGAAAAGAAAAATCATAACATCCAGCAACAGTATGCTTCTTTCTAGCAGCACAGAGAAAAAGCTAAGGCCTTAGTGTTGATTTAGTAACAGAGGAGGGAAGAAATAAATCTTGATTTAATATGGAGAGCAGAAACATTACCCGTCCATAATTCAGTGGTCAGTTGTTTTGGTTTTTTTTTTCGTTTTGTGAGCTGCAAAGGAATATGTGATTTAGATATAAGGAATGATGAAAGTAAAACAACAAGTGCAGAACAGTCTGTAGTGAAGCCTGGCAGCATTTTATAAAAGTTGGATGAAGTCCAAGACTCAAAAAGCATTGGAGCACCAATCAGTGGTGCATTTGGTCCTTCATGATTTTGCATTCTTGCCTATTTCACCCTGGATTTTTTCTGTTGTTTTTTTTTTTAACTTCTTCTTCTTGAGTCTCCTTATTTTTCTTATTCTTTAATCTCCTACAGGAGCAAAAGAAATAAGATCAATTGGGCTACATCAGCTTTTCATATTCCAAGACTTAGAGCACAAATAATTTTTAGGTGCTTGTCACGCAGGGAGGCAAGGAGATGTTTTCTGCAAACAGGAGACTGGAGAAGGAGGAGAAAAAAAGGATATAATGGGGGTATTTTCAAATAAGTGCTGCAATGGGGACTGCTTCAATTCATGTCCTTGTTAAATCAGCAGTACACATACAGCCACTTCTGTTAGGGATGGCCAGCTTTCTTAAGTGAATCCCTGCGTAGAATCTACCTGAATCAGTCTTTATGGAGTTCTTGTTTCAAGAAATACATAAATGCCTCTGAAAGTCCTTTCAAGCAAATTGGAAAATGAATGAGATAAAACCTGAGAATTTTCTTTTCCTTTGTGCTTTCTGTTTGTGCAGGAGAGTGCACTAGAAAAATATACATTGGTGTGTCTGCTCAGGGACTGTAACTAGTTGTTCAGGTTACTGAGAAAATGAAGATACAACACACAAAATAGAGTTCCTGTGCCTAAGAGAAAAGAAGATCCCTCAATTATTTCAAGATTGGAGGAAAGGTTAAAGAGATTGAATTTGTATTATGTTTCCTAGTAGTAAAAGTTCAGGACTTCCGATGGGATAAATGTAAAATTAGTACAGCTCTTGTGCAAAATTGAATATTTTATAATAATTTTATATTATATATAATTTATAATAATTTATCAACATTTGTAGAGGTCCATCTGTATAGAGGACTATTTGTTATTGCAGTTAAGAAGCACAAAGTAATTTGAAATGTTTGCTTGGTAAGCATGTGGACTCTGCCCCATAAAGGCAGGTGGCTGCATTATTGTCTGAGTAAACCTGCAGGAACTGTGCCCTCTTCTACCTGTAAGGAGATAGGGATGGATTTTGCACAGTTATTCATTAAGCTTTTACCTTTCTGTTAATTTCACACCAGTGAAATGCTTGCTAAAAAATTCCTGTTAATCAGAATTTTCCATAATGTAACTTGATCATAAGAAAATCTGTGAACGAGCTGTCTTAATGTAAGCCAGATTAGCAGAAGTAAACTGGCAAATTTATTAAAGCAATGCATTTTACCACTATTACAGTTGGACTCATAGGTTATTGTCTTTTTTTTCAGAGCAGCAGATGCTGCAAGTGTTCCAAATTATTGGTTGGGGTTTTTCTTCTGAAGAAACACCATCATATTGTGCATTACTTTTCGTGCTTGTTCATTTTTCAGTTCAGACTGGTGGATCTTCAAGTAGAGAAATATAAAATACCACTATTAATATTGCAAAGATGGATCAAATCGGTTTCAAAATCTAGAAAGAAATACAAAAGAACTTCTTCCAAGTCTAACCAAAACACGTGAGGGCTATTGTGGGGAGAGCCAGAGTGCATTAAAGACTTAAGAGATTGGATTCCAGAGTAAGAGGGATCAGCCCAACAGTGCTGCCACCACTGCCTACCTTCTTGGTTTTCATCTCAACAAAGTTGAATTATTTGAGTTGATTCTTGTTTTGCATGTCACGTGCTACCAACGCTGGAGGCCCTTTGTTCTGTACCCAGACTTTGGCAAATGATGAAAAAGCAGTGTGTTTATCAGAGTACTTGAAATGTGCAGGAGAAAGGTGTGAGCGCCTGTTTAAAAATAGTTAATCCTAATGGCTTGAGGTAATTAATTTCTGACAGGTATAATGAGCAGGGTAAGATCCCATGACTAACAGGAAAGCACTTAACAGAATTCACAGAGGCCTCGGTGTGTCTTCACCTGGCAGCTATATGTTTCACAAAGTGCAGTGAAGTTTTGTCTCTGAGTGAAGCAGGCTGGGCAGTGAGGACCAGTGAGTGGCTGAAGCTGTATTTGCACTGAACCATGGAGGAGGTGGTGAGCAGTGGGTGGGAGGAGTATGAGATGGAGAGGCTGGATAAAAGCAGGTGGAAGGGTGGGGAATATGTGCAATGGGGAGGTCAGGAGCCTTAGGGCAGCATTGGAAAGCCAGGCTGTGCTTTCATGAGTGTTCAGCTTGTGCACTACTTCCCATGGCAAGTATTGACTGTGTAGAATTGGAGAAAAACTTTCCACTTAACGTGTCTCAGCCCTTAGCTCCCTTCTCAAAGTGCAGGTTTTGTCAGGAGCATCAGTGACAAGAGGATTAGACCTCTAAACCCAGTTCAGACTGTCTTATGGTGATGCCTTGGGCAGTCTGACCTGAAACAAGAGACTGGACAGAGCTAGAGATTAAAGTAGGAATTATTGAAAGGCCTTTAGCATACACCTTGGGCAGGACAGGAACCTGACCAGGGCTACACCCAAGGTGGACCCAAAAAGGTGACGCAATCATGAGGTTTCATGTTTTTATAAGTTTTGGTCCATTTGCATATTGGGGTTTAATTGTCTAGTTCAGGTTGTGAGGTCCCATCCTTCTTGTTCCTCCCTCCAGCCCACCCTTGTTTGTGCTTTTGGGCCTGAAAAGTTGTCCTTGGTCTCCAGCAGGAAAAGGACTTGTTTTGTGTCTCTGCTCTGTGAAAAGAGCTGACTGACACTTAATATGAGGCTCAGAACTGCACCCCTGGGCAGCACAGAATGTGAAAAACATGAAAGCAAAAACTTAAGGCATCAGTGGTAAGAGCACAGTGCAGCTATTTATATTTGCACTGTTTCTCAGGGGAATTCCTTGCCAAAAACCATATCAATCTTCCTGTTTATTTTACTGCATTCTGTAAAGGACATTTTTTACTTACTTAGATAAGCAAATACCCAGAGATGGCATCATTAAAAAAGAATGTAAAGATGTGTGTATCTATTACATGATGTGTAACCACGACAGGAATGGATCTCAGTGATTTCTCGCAAGAAAAATTGTAATAAAAGTGAAAAATATTATTTAAAAAGTAATAAACAATACTTTGTGAAAATTGGATTGGGGTAATAAGCTTTCTGAAATTTTACAGTTCTAAGCCAGTAAAATGATACTATAATAATAAAATGCTGTTAGTATTCTGCTTCTATTGAAGTTAATTTAATTCCACAGAGAACTATTGTGTTTTCATAATGGACTTTGCACTGTTTGGTTGCACTGTTTAAATTTGTCCACGGTTTGTGTTCATATTTGTTCTGAATGCACAGCCATCTATGCTGTGTGTATTTTTTCTCTTTGGTATTAAAAGAATTAAGAGTACTATTAACAGTTGTTCGTCACCAGTTATAAACGGTAATTTGTATCCACTTGTATTTTTCCTAATGGAAATGATGAGGAGTACTGTTCAACTCTTACCAAAAATTGTAATTATTAATGCTTAAAAATCAATGTGGACCATGTAAAAGTTGGTAGTGCAGGCTAGAGAGCAAGCTCCTCTGAGGAAGTGACATAGAGGTTGGTTTAAACTCTGACCATTTCTACTGAAAATCCATCTGTCACTCAGAAAAGCTTGTCAGCAACTTAAACCAGGAGCTACACTCTTTCTTCTGAATTAGCCTTTAATTTTAAAGCATCATCGCTAACACCGTTATGTTTCTCCCGTGATGCCACTGGCAGGGCCTAAGCAGCACTGAGACTACTTTACTCATCCCTGAACATCAAGTGGTAAGCAGCAAGAAGTATTCATGCTTCCTTGCATGAATTTGTGTGGCGTCTTCTATTACAGTATGCCAAAACGTCCCTCACCAGAAAATTTTCCAGTTTCAAGGATGCCATTCTTCTAAAATCAATTTTTTTCCATTTGACAAAAATGAATGTGGTTTTGCATTTATTCCTCGAGATGACTTAAAAGAGAAATTGGAGCAAATCAAAAGCATGATAGACAAAATTGAAAAGTTGAGATTGGTGGAGAAAACTGGAAAGTTGCTTTTTTACCATTGTTTTGGTTTGATGGGATATAGGATGTATTCTGACCCTGGTGTTATTAACAAATGTGGGATTCCTTTTTATCATGGTGGCTTGAGGGCTCTGTGAGTCAGCATGATACTTTAAAATGTTTTAAAGCGCAAGAAAGAAACTCTGACATCATTTGAAACATGTTGCCTCTTTTTTTTTTTGTCATTGTAGTAAATAATAAGGAAAGGCTCAGAATAGCCACTTACTGAAATTCACAGACAAGATAACTGTATAAATTCTCAAATATATCAGAAAACTTAAAATAATCATTCTATGGAGAAGAAGTACAAAAAGTCATTTAAAATAACTGAAGAAGTACATGCTGAGGTGTATTAATACTGTCTGCTTGCTTACTTTGGGCTCTGGTGTCTTCCATTAACACGTACGCTCCCCTAGCTTACTTTTTATTTTCATTTGTTCTGTTCTTGTTTAATGTATTCCTTTATCCAGAGAGGCTTTTTATGTGCATTTATATTTCAGTGCAAATATCTTGGTGTCTTAAACTGCTTTGAAATGCATGATTTCGAGCCTTCAGATTTTAATGTGGTTCAGAACTGAAACATGAGTGAAGGTGAAAAAAGCAGCTTGCAAGTTTTAGCTACAAGAAATACATGGGATTTTGTGTTTCTTTGGATGGGAAAGGTTATAGTTTTGTATGCAACCTTACGGCCTGCATGAAGTTTAACTGGGAATTGGAATGGGTGGTGTTAAGAGTCTTGATAATACACATCTTTAAAGTGAGCAAGCTCTTCAGTTGCGTGGATTCCTTCAGAGAAGAATGATGATGAAACCTTCGTGGAAAGGGACTCTGGTAAAATGGGAGCTGAGTGCATAAACCAGAAATATGCCATTTTCATTTTCAGGAGAAATACTTCACCTGTATGTTTGTCTACATTCTGTAAATGTATTTCCAGGAACATTCTACTTCTGAAAATACATTTATGTAATTTAGATATGTGTTTATAAAGTTATGTTAAATTCATATATATGTATAAATATATATGTTCATATTTAGCATAGCTGCACTTAAATCCATGTGTTTTTCCTGTAGCATGTTTTAATTCTGTGAAAAGGCAGAGTATATAAAAATTCCATGCAAACTGGGGATCTAAGTGAAGGTGCTAACTTTGTTTTTTAAGTCACTGAATGTTTCCTACCCTTTCAGTAATGGAGACTTTTCTTATATTTTGATTCAGCTCTCAAACCTTGTATTTCTGTCCATTTTTGTATTCTGAAAGCTTTTCTGCTGTGAATTGCTAATTCATAAATTACCTAGTTGCATTTTAATGTAGTTTTTTGGGATTTTTACAGTGTCTGTTTTACATCTAAGTTGCTGCGTGATTATGAAAGGTGTGCAGTTAATAAAATATTTTCTTGGTATACTGTAGCTTTTAAACCAGCAAAAATGTTACAAATCAATTTAATGTTGTAGTTTTGGGTAGGTTTTTTTGCCTGGTAAGGTAAGACTATGATAATGTAATTCCTTGGTGTGCTGGTGGGGGATCATAAAAACCATTCCATGGTACTAATGTAAGCTCTTGTCTTTCTGGTTAGTCACAGCCAGAGGTGCTTCCCTGTGCTGTAGCTAATGAAGTTAGTGGGTTCCTCCACCTCTGCTTGGTATTGGTTACGGCTTTGTTACTGAAAATGCTGCTCTGAACCACCTCCCCACAAAAGAGGTACAGGAAACATAAGCAGAAGGGGAAGGGTGCTCAGGTCTGCACCTGCAGTCCCTGCTCTGTGGGGTTAGACACTTGGGAGACCTTGAGGTCCAAGGCATTGCATTTGGGAAGGGTTTTTCTCAACACAGGCACTGCAGGAACTTGCAGTTTTCTGACTGAGTAGCAATCTGAAAAGTATTGCTCTAGGACAAACTTCTCTGTCTTTGAAGCATGGACACAGAGAGGGCTTTAGTATATTTAGCAGCAGAGTGTGTTTGGAGCAAGCTCCATGCCTCTAAGGTGAGAGCTGTGCTAAGTGACCTCTAAGGGTACATTTCCTGTTGGATGGATATAGAATCCCTCAGAGTCCCATAAACACACGGGATGAAATAATTCAGGTACGATTTGTACAGCATGTTTGTTTTTTGGGTACTGTGCTACCTCTAACCCATCAGGGGGCTGCCCACACTGGCCACGGTCGGTGTGCCAGGGGGAGCAGTGAGGCCACAGAGACACTGAGCACAGTGCTCAGCCCACAACCTGCAGCACTCTCTGTGCCAGTGCCAGGGGCTGCTGCCTCTTCCAGCAGCTGCTTTACCCTCTCCAGCTGTTTGCCTTGGCCCTGGAGAGGTGTCTCAGGGAGCAGGGCAGCCAAGGACTCCTCAGCAAGCACTCAGCACTGAATGGCCACTCCAGGTGGCTGTGAATGTCGTGTGGGGCTGCCAGCCAGCATTTATACACCCTGCCCAAACCAGTCTGGGCAGAGCAGACCATGGGCTCCTACAGCCTTACTTCATCTAGAGCTGTGCTTGGTTTCCTTGCTGACATCCTGGTCTCTCCTGTCCCCTGTCCCTGTTCAGTCAGGGTGTCCTGCAGCGGGGCTCTGGATTGTGTCTGAGGTGAGCGTTGCAAGCCTGGGTACTTGGAGGGTTGTTTGGTTGGACATGGTCCAATACCCCGGCCTCTGCTGGGTGTCCAGACAGAAATCGTCAAATACAGGACAACTATAACTGTTGATGTAATACCATATGAATCCTGTAGGTTTGCACTTATGCCACATGAAGAGAAAATGTGTCTCTTTGTGGTAGACCATTACAGCATTTGATGAGCACGTGTCTGCAAGCTGAGTGGTCACAGTTCTTGGAGAGAGAACAAGACTAGTGAGGCTGGAAAGCTATTACATGGTAACAGGAGGGCATTATTTGTGTTTTGAGCCGGTGGGTTTTGTAACTTGTTTTGCAGCTGATGGATTTAATTCAACTTTTTGAGAGCCCTGGGAAATGCAGAATGTTTGCATTCGTATGATTTCGTAGAATCCTCCAGTGAACTTGGATTGCAAGGACCTCTGGATGGCTAACCTCCTACTCGAGGCATGCCTGGCTTCAAACCCAGATCAGGTTGCACAGTCAGTCCTGGCCTAGCTTGATCAGGCTGTGTGATCTCTGAGGATGGAGATTTTGCAGTCACTCTGGGCAATCTGTTGTGCCCATTCCCACTCAACCACAGCCTCAGATCCAGTCGGAATTTCTCCTGTTGTGACTTGTGGTTGTTGCTGCTTGAGTTTTCACTGTATGCCTCAGGGCTCCATCTCTTCTGTAGTTCCTCACTGGATGTAACTTAATTACTAAAACGCTTCAGCTAGCTGTACTGTGTTGGAAAGTTTTAATATGGTTACTTGTATCGCAGGAGGAACACATTTCAGAATATTTTCTGTGATGAGATGTACCTTCATTTAATAACTGCAGGTTGTCGAGGATCATTAACTGCATTCATGCAGTTCTGGAAGGAGCTGTTAAGAAATAAGATGTACAAATCCGCAGCGTTTAATGATTCACTGATAGAACCTATGCAAATTACAAACTTTTTATCTACGTTAAACTTGTAGGTGCACATGTGTGCACAAACCTTCATGAATGTGCAGGACTGAGCTTGTTCTCCTTGTGAAATCCAAATGCAACAAAAATGGAGAGGAATAATTTATGGGTTTAATAAGCAGGCCTGTCAGTATCCACAGTGAATAATCCTATGTACAAAAGGAGAAGGAGGTAATGAGTATTCCCCTTATAAAAGTAGATCTGACAATGACAACTGCATCTTCTAAAATCGATAGTCACACCTTTAATTACTGAGGATTCTGATCTATCATAGAAAATGACCAAATTGTAATGGCAATGAAGATAAAATACTTCTTCAATTGTTTTGAATAATCCATTTATAACTATGCAACCCAAACAATTCAGGGTATTCCTTTGGCAGGAGCTTTTTTTTTGAATAAGTAATGCTTATTGTTTTATTTCTTCTTTGTGTATATGAATTTAGTGCACTAGAACAATTTCTGCGTTCATGAAGTCACTGTTTTTTTAATTAGTGGTTGGGGCAATTGCTAACATTGTAAGTTGTTAGAATGCACTTTGGAGTTCACTGGTGTAATGCTGAATAATTACAACACTTGATTCTGTACAGATGTTAGTGTGGTTCTGTGCACTGTTTTAACTTGATTAACTTAGTGTCTGAACTTGCAGTTTGCATGTAGTCACAATTACATTTGCAAAGAAGGACCTAAACCTCTAAGTACAAAGTGGAACAGAAAAATGCTTTTTCTTTTCTGCTATTGGATTCCATGCTTTTTGTGAGCCTTTTAGTCATGCAAGATGATGTACTGCATTTGGAAGCTACTTTCTGAGGTAGCTGTCCTGATTTCAGCCATACAAAGTAATCTAATTGATCTGCTGTAAATGTTTCTCAAGAAGATAAAGAGCAAAAAACCTGAGCAGAATTGCTGAAGAGGAAAGGCAAAGAGCCCATGGCAGCATTTTCAGGAAAGAATTCCTTGTAGCTTTCTTCATGCTGCATTGATTTGCAACAGTGGTTTGTAGCTCCCCAAGGGCTAGGATAGGAAGAAAGGAATTCTCCATAATGCATGGCTGCTTCAAGTATCTGATTACAGCAGTCACCAGGGTATAAATTACCTGAATTAATGAATAAAATTAATGAAGATGCATAAAGTTGTGCAACACTGTGGAACAATAGGATTTTCAATTATTTTTATTTAATTTCAGCCTATTTAAAGATAAACTCATGGATTATGTGGATATTATTCCTTGTAATTTTGTCAGCTCTGGAATTACATGGTTGCCATTTGTCTTTTGGTATCCCAGTGGGCCCAACCAAACAGGAGTATAACAGAAAAATGCATGCACTATGCATGAGCCAGTGTTTTGGTACCTTTGCTCTACACTCGAAACCACTTTCTTACTGCTCTTTTTAAAATCTGCTGAAGTATCCAAATGATGGCAGGTAGTATTACAGGAGTCATTATCCTAAAATGTACTTCTGCTGTCTAGACGGATTCCAGCCCAACTTTTACCTTTAATAAAAAAGACGTGATAGTCACATTATTTGCAGGAGCTTGTTCTTTTCTGATGGTTGAAGGCTTTTCCTAGCTTTGAAGGAAAGCTTTACTGTAGTTGGGGGGTGTGTGCTTGAAGCAGTTGGTTTCTTGGAGAGAAGCAGTGGACCTGCTAATTCCTTGTTGGTTGTTCCAGCAGAGTGGAAGGAAGTATAATCTGTTCCTGAAGCGACGTCTCAGGGTAAAGCAGTGATGCATGCTGCTGCAGGTGGCTTGGATGCTGCAGTAATAACATGCTTCACTGTGTGATGCCTCTTGTTAACTGGGAGCAAAGGTTCACAGTTGCAAATAAATATTCTGTGCTTTCTCAGGGAACACGCACATCCTTGCATGATATGAGGGGGAAAAGATAGATTCATAATACTCTGCTTTGTTCCTGCTCTAATAAAATAAAACCCCAATTCAGCCCTATACAAATGCACTTTTGCTGATAGGTGTGGTTGAAAAAATAACACCAGCCTTCCTCAGCACAGAGTTACATTAAACTGGAATATTTGCTTCTATGGAAAGCACTTTGCTGTATGTCTTGTGTGTGATTTGATAAAGCTGAATACTGATGTGATAATAAATAATATTACCTTATGAGTTAACTTTCCCAGCAGAGTGGGGTTACAGTCTTTTATTTGCCTGACATTAATTACTGTGGCCTAATAGTGAAAAAGGTTGATGCTGTTACTAAGACATTCCGGCATGTTGGGAAATTGGTATACTAATTGCCCTGTTACATTGATAGCTTTTATTAGGTGTATTTTTTTTTTCCCATGAAAGTAAATACTCAATGTTGAAACATCAGCTGTGTCTTTATGTGAGCTATTTTTACATGTGGTCATTGCTGAGCCATATGTCTTTGTGGTGGTTGATTTAGTGAGTCTTGTTATGTAGAGGAAAATGCATGGAATTTACATTTTGCTACCTGCTTCAAGTATTCACAAGTATTGCTACACTAACATATGTATATTTATTTTTCCTGTATCAGTTATTTATGTGTAATGCTTGCAGGCATATGTGGTTGATTCTGAAATTATTTAAACTAGATGTAGCCCTTGTTAAAACTTGCCCAAATAAATCTTCACTTGGAAAGAAACTGAAGAGCTGTGGCAATATGGGGAAACTTCTTTGCCTTCTGTTATATTTTAGAGGAACAGCAGTGTTTGTTTTTTTTAATTCATATGCCTGTATCTTCTACAGATTGATAAAAGACATCAAAGCAAAGATTCAATTTTCTTCAGGGATGGTGTCAGGAGAATTGATTTTGTTCTCTCCTATGTGGATGACCTTAATAAGGAATGGGAAAAAAAGTTGGTAAGTTTTTTCTTTTTGAAGTCCTCTTAATTTTTATTTATAATAAGGTGAATGTCAATTACTGACCCTTTCAGGTCACTCGACTCATCTGAAATAAAATTCAGCTAAAAAAATATATAGCTATGTGAAAAGCAGTTCCAGTTATGGAAATTTCTGTGTAAATTACTGTTGTTTGTCAGGACCTAATTCTATTAGACTTTTGTGTCTATGTTTATTGAATGGATTGCTCCTTGCTACTTAGTCTGAGCAATATATTATACAGTGCAGCAAAGAAACCCAAATTATTTTTGCTTCTTCATTTAACAGACTAGCTGAGACTTTGGAGAAATATTTGTACTTGTAAATACTTTCTTTAACAATAACTTTTTTTTCACACCCTTTTCCTGTAGTTAGAGGAGTAGATTCTTAGCTCCAAGACTCTGTGCAGTTTTCCATTAATACTTTTGAGACTTTTTTCTTAAAATATACTCTGGGTAACACAAACACAGCATGTCGTCCTGGAGCTTTTCCCTGTGTTTGACTTCCTGTCTACGTATGTATATTCATTCTTCTAGAAGAATATTTCAAGGGGCTCTGATAAGAGCCCTCCCATGTAACAGAGAACAAGAAGAAACTTTCCCTAAAATGCCAGTTAGTGATTATCCCTGAACTTGCCACAAGACCCAGTTGCCTGAATGGTAATAATATGTCACATGGAATTGGTTAATGACATCTGTTTGTTACATGCTCACACTGACATGAGGTCTAACTTGGCTAACATAAATTCAAGCTCTATAACAAATCCAGTATAATCAGAAGCAGTCAAGACAACAAATTTTATATGAAGAACAATATTTAAAAAAAAAAAAATTATTTTTTCTCTGTATTCGCTGCCTTCTTTCAGATTCAGGAGAAGTTACATTTACAAACTAGTCTCTCCAATATATAACTCCAAAGTTCATTCATGATCAAAAAAAATTTAAAAAGGAGAGAGACACCAAAAAAATCCACATTCTCAAACAATCATTCTCAAAGATAAGGATATCTGAAAAACGTAATTATACCAATGCTTATGACAAAATCATGATCAAAACTATTGTTCTTTGAAGCAAAGAACAGTTACAATCCATATCTTGTCATATTGAAGCATTTCGTAATTAAAAATTTCCTTTTGAGAAATCCTGTGAGATTAGACTGTTAAAAAGATTTGCAAATTGCTTTCATTCTTCATGAAGAAAATACTGTTTTCATTAAGAACTTCTGCTGCCTGTCCTTGTATCCAAATACAATCCAGTGTGGAACACAGCCCCTGCATCCTACTCTTACTACCTTAAAAAATCCAAAAGTTTTTCATGTTTTTGTTTGATGCTTTTCCCAGATGAAGCATCTCAGTCAGCTTTGCTCAGCTAGCCGCATTCCAAAGGTTTTCTTGGGAGACCAGGTTATTTGACAGCTACGATACCATAGGTTTATATACAAGCATGCTTTTTCAAACTCACCCTGACTCTTTGTCAGGTTCTACTCCTGGCCTAGATGCCTTCTTCTCCCCTGAAGCAAAATTCATTTGGAAAAGGAGGAAGAAAAGACCACTCAATGTAGAGAGAAAAAAGATGCCTATGCAAAAATTTGTCAAAGCAACTCTTAAACTTTTCCATTAGTCATACTTGAATTTATATTTAAAATGAGGAAAGAAATGAATACTATTTAGTTAATGTTTCAGGTGGGAAGGAAAATGAGTCAGATGGTCAGTCTAGTCTCCCGCTCATATTGTGTGCAGCAGTTTCCTTCTCATTGCTTTAGGGTCATTAGGGAGTAGCAGGAATCTTTGCCAGACCAGAGCCATGTCCATGGGTGGCATTATTGACTGAAGGATTCACATGGGAAAAGGGCCAAGAGGTAGGAGCTAATATTGTCCTTCCTCATCGAGGTAGAAATGCGCTTCCTAGGGGAAACATCTCTGTCTTTCAAAAGGCCTAAACATCCACATTAAGTCTTGTGAGATTTCACTCCGTTTATGTCTGTTCCTTGCAAAAGGGTTTGTGGCCCCATGGAGGAAGGTCAGTGGCCCTGTAGATTAACTCTGTGGTCACTGGATAGAACAGTCATGGAGATAACAAATTTTTTTTACACAGTTCCTGGGGCATCTGCATTTGTCCTGTAATTATGTTCAGCATAGACCTTTATGCAATTAGTATGTCCATAAATTAGAGCAGACTTCCTAACTACTATGCTGTTGTCTTTGTGGTAACAAGATTTAAATATTGATGAACAGCAGCCTCTGGAATATGTCTGACATACACTGCACTTGTTATTGTACATTTATCCTAGAAAGAAATGTTTCTTTTACAGTAGGACAATGATGCAGTCAAATGGAACAGCTAAGAATAGAAGTGTTCATACAAAGAGGAGAACAGTTATGACAAAGGGTTTTGTTTCCTAGTCTCAAGGAAACAGCTTTATTCTGCATTTCTAAGAATAGGATAAATAACTTCTTTGTGTGTTTCAACATAGCCCTGACAGAGATGTAAGAGACAGTCTGTTCATCTTCCACCACAGTTTCATGCAGAACAACTTTTTACTTTTTTGGTATTCCCAGATATACACCAGCTTCAATGCTTTTTGAACTTGCCCTCTATAAGCTACATGACTAGATCCAAACCACAAAGGTCTCTGAACAAAAATTAGGATTACAATTTTTTGAGACAATACTTAATATTATTCCTTAAAGCCTCCAGCACATGTGGAAATATTTCACCACGAAATGAAATGTATGTGAATGTGAAAAAAATAAATAAAATTTGTAAAAAATATCTAACAAAGTATTGATGTATGACCAGGACATAGTCTTTATTGTCCATAAGTATATTTCTTCACCAGAACTACAGAAGGGAGGCTTTATGAGAGGCAGCTGAGGGCAGTTGGTTCATTCTTGGAGAAGAGAAGACTGAGGAGAAATCTCATCAGTCTGCAATTTTCTTGTGAGGGGAAGAGGAGGGAGAAGTAACAATCTCTTCTCTCTGAGACCAGTGAGTGACAGGATTCAAAGGAATGGCATGAAGCTGAGTCAGGGGTGGTTTAGGTTGGGTCTTAGGAAATAAGGGTATTTTACCCAATGGGTGTTTGGGCACTGGAACAGGCTCCCCAGGGCAGTGGTCACAGCAGCAGCCTGACAGAGTTTGAGAAGTATTTGGGCAACACTTCCAGGCACACAATGTGACTCTTGGAGTGACCTGTGCAGGGCCAAGAGTTCATAGAACTAGAAAATCACAGAATATGCTGAGTCAGAAGGAACCCACCAGGAGCCTGCCCTGCATTGTCACCTGCAGTTGTAGCAGCATTGTTATCACAGTTGGGTTTGTAGCAGTGATCTCTGTTCCATAGGTACCTGATTGTGCAGTGTTGCATTTGCACTGGGCATGATAGTACTGCTGGACTTTGGATCTTGCTTTGTTAATCTTAGTGGGATGGTTCATTACAGCCCAGCATGTGTTTGATAATAAAGTCAGGCTGTGCTTATCCCACATGATGTGAGACACCCACATTATGTGGTGGATGTGGTGACTTAAAGAGCTTCCCTTGTGCCTCTTTGACTGCAGAGTGAGAAATATATGTACCAGGCATAGTTTATTAGGTTTGGGGCAATAAGCTTAAAATTCTTACAAGTGTACATTAGAAACAACCAGCTCTGGTCCAAGGATACATTTTGTGCATTTTAGGGCTTTGACAGTGATATGAAGAAATCCAGTATTTGGCAAGAAAAGGAGGAGGATTTTTTTTTTCAGCAGATTGATTTGCTTTTTGAAAATGTTTTCCCCATCAACTGGAAAGTACAGTACATTGCAGGGGTTTCAGGAGGGGGCTTATGGGAGAAGAGCAAGGTAGTAATAAGAGCATAATTTCTTTTAGAGCACTTGCAGTTCATCACACTAAGTGTATTGTAAGGAAAGATAAGTAAGATGGAGTCAGACCCTTTGGCTCTGTCTGCTCCTGAGCTGCACAGCTGGAAAGAGGCTGGCTGGGGTCTGGTGGCAAAGAACCCTCTGAGCTGACTTGCTTGGCTCTCTTCCAGTGTTTGCTGGAGGAACAGTACACACCAGCTTGCTTTGTCAGGAGAAAAAGTAATCCAGAGTAGCATATAGCTCTGGATGCTGGGCTTGAATGTCAGCTTTTCTATAGCATCTTAACATACATTCTTAAATCACCTTTTAGTTGTGTTATTCTCTGACTAATTATCATGTCAGAGTTCTCTCACATGTTTATACAGGTGCATTTAGGCAGGTTTGTAGGGAAAATAATGCATGGAAATGCAGCGTGTTCTAGAAGTCAGGACTTACCATATTCACAAGTTTATATAGCCCAGTGTTTAATTTAATATCTAGCAATATTTGGCAAAATCAGATGTGACACGTGAAAATGAAAGGCCACTAACACAGGAAAACATTTGAGGGCTATGAAAGCTGTTCTTCAGTCTGCATTCATTTATCTGAGTGGGTTATGCAGCCTTGAAATGCAGAAATGGCAGTACACTCCTCACAAGCATGCAGGAAAGGAAAACTGGCTGAAAACTATCATGTTTTGGGTTTTTTAAGTATGTTTGAAAACTGTGAAGTATGTTTTCAATAAAGGAAACATTAGACAGCATGGCAGGGCTTAGCCAGAAATAAATTTATGGTGTAGGTTGTGCATTTTAAAGAGGGTAAGGCTCAATATTTTGCTAAATATCTTGTTATTCTGGTAGTTCCTCAGCAAATTTTATATAGCTAAGAGGAATTTAATACAGTCTCTCAATAGGAGCAAAAATTATACAGAAAAGGAGAGGAAGAAACTGTTCTTAGTTAAAGACAGCACTTAGGAATTACTGTGCAAAACCAAAGAGAGTTCAAGAAGAGTATCAAGCTCTCACAGGTGATGCAGCCACCACGCAGGTTTGTTATCTCTGCATGAAGTCCATGCTGATTTTATGCAAGCTCAGCATGTGGTGATTTGTTGGTCTTATCAGTGATGTTTGTGAAATGCTGTTTGAATTGTCTGTAATCAGTACTTGAATATCTGTATCGGGCGTAATTGTGTAATTAAGTATACAAAATGAATAGGTGAGGTAAATAGATGAGGCTGTAAATAATCAGTCTTCCACATGCTTCCAGAGTTTTTTTCCTTTTCACCTTTCTCTTGGAAATATAGCTAAACTTGAACACAGCCCACACACCAGCCTCCTGAAGTCAGAAGTGCTCAAGACACAAGACTTCAGATGCTTCTCTGATGACCCAGAGAGCACAGAAAAAAAGCCTTTTCCTGCCCAGTGGGTGCCCTGTGGCCAGTCTGTGCAGTTCCTGCTGGGTTCCCACCACAGAGCTGGCCCTCACAAAATTGTGCATGGGCTGGGTTCTGTCTGCTTGCTTTGAGAAGGTCACCTAGCCTCAAAGGGCTGTCATCAGGGCAGCAGAGAGAAGTGAAACCCGGTGATAAATTAGTTGCTAACTTCATGATTTACTGAAGTGTCTTTGTTTCTCTTCAGGAAAGGAGAAAGGAATTTGAGAGCAACCTGCAAAAGGCTGGTTTGGAGCTAGAAACAGAAGACAAGAAGGTAAAAAAAAAAAAAAAAAAAAAAATTGGGACCAAAAGAATAGATCCAGAAATTAATAAACCACTTTCTTTCTTTGAGAAAACTTACAAATTATACTTGTGGATTTCAGTGGAGTGTGACTAATTTAGGGGAAACAAGGTTAATATATTTTATTTGAGTGCTTTTTGCAGATCCATTGATGAGAATTGTGGAAGCAGAATAATTTGAATTCAAGAGGAAGCTTTTGCTTCTGCTTTCATAAAAAAACCAAAGTCTTTGCCTTCATAACAAGAAGAAGGCAAAATAGCTGTGATTTGATTTAAATCCACATAAATGGGAAGTATGCTTCCAGCAGATTTTAATCCCACCTAACAATGAGTAGCAAGTTTGGAAAGCAATGAATGGATTAGTTATGCTCACTGGATGTTGTAATTATGAGGAAGGACTCTGTAACTTCTTGAGGATGTTTGATTAGTGGTGCTGTTTAGTGTAATAACTGGAGAACTGATGCAGTCAGCATGCCAGAGGCTGAGTTGGGTAAAATAACTCTTGATGAAGTTCAGACTCTGTAACATCCATAGGTAGGGAATTCACTGGGCAATATTAAAAACCCTTATGATTGTCAGCTTCTACTGTGAATGCACAGCGGCACTAGAAGAGCATACATGTTACATGAGGGTATGACAAGATTATTCTTCGTGTTTCCAGTGTAATGAGAATTTTCAGGCTTCAGTGTCTGAGATTAATATAGTTTCAAAAGTTTTTGTGAGCTTTTAGTAGTGCAAAGATTATTTTTATGAACAGCTAACCACTCAAATAAGCTTTTTAGTAAATATATATACATACACATGGAAAGTCCTTCCATTCCCCTCTCTCTCTTTGTTCTTAAATCTTTAAAAATATGTAAAAGGCAATTCACTTTATACAAAAAATATTCCCATAAATCTTGCAATAAAACACAGTTTGGTCTAATGTCTGATAATGTCTGATTTACCTTTTCTGGAACAGGAATCCGAAGATGGCAAGATTTTTTTTGTGAAGATCCATGCGCCGTGGGAGGTTCTGATCACATATGCAGAAGTGCTGAACATTAAAGTTCCCATCAGGGAAAATGACATTCCCCCCATGGTAGAGAACCCCCTGGACTGTGTGCTTCTCCCATTCAGGCTGCCTGAGAACGTGATGCACCCCGAGCCAGATTATTTCACAGCTCCCTTCAGCAAGGACAAGCAGGAGCTGTACCTCATTAATGATGAGAGCACTTTTTTCTCACCATCCATGAGAAACAGAATAGTAAGTATGTGAATTTGGCTGCTTGTGTTTGCCTGGAGGTTTGCAACATAATCAGAATATTCATGCGAGGAAGGAGTGAGTATAGGAATAGTAACAAAAGAAACTGAGGTAAATACAGAGAGGCCTGGGTACCTGTGCATCTTGCTTAGAAATGTAGAATAACTGTTGGAACTGATCTTCTGGATGTCTACAAGGCAATTGTGCCCCCAGTGTTCTTATATGGCATAAGGCCTTCTGAAGAAATACTTCTTGCTTTTGCTTGTTGTTCCTGCAGATTATACACAGTGCACATCCATTATAGGTATTTCTGTTAATGGCCATAAATTAGTAAAAGTCTGAAATTCTCATCCTTGAATCTCAGGTTAATTACATTCTTACACGTTGCCCATATGGAACAGAAGAAGGGAAGAAGAAATTTGGGATTAAGAGACTGCTAAACAATGGCACTTACACAGCTGCATATCCTCTTCATGATGTAAGTATTTCAGCTTTCTGCTCCCTCGAGCATTTCCCAGTGTTTGCACTCTTTTACCTACTGTGACATTTGCTGTTCCAGGAGATACGAAAATATGCTCAAACCTTTCAGTTTGTCCCAGTAATTGTTTCTGTTTGATGACACTCAAGACATACCTGTCAGCCCTACTATTTTGCTTTTATGTGCTGAAATGTTTCTTCCTGTGGATGAGTTTTTAGAATATGTGTCTGTCACATCATTTCTTTGGAGACTTATTCCATCATATTCCTGTAATGCTGATGACACATACCATGCAGTAGCACCTTAGATTAAAACAAGAATACAATTAACAATTAATACAATTACAATTAATTAATAATTAATTAATACATTTAGCAGTGTGTATGTATAGGGTGTGTACACACACCTGCTGCAGTTACACAGTAGTGCACACTGCCTGCAGATGGAGGAAAACTCTTGGGATCATATCACTGTGGGACTGAGGTCAGAGGAGTTGCCTGTACCCTGTGTGGAATGGTGACTTGTCCATCTCCCAGTGAACTTTAGGGTGCAGATACTGTAATACTGGAAATGTGGTAAGGATAGTAAATACTGTGTTTAGTTTTGCTGTAAGGTCAGTTTTTAATATGACACGTGTGGATTTAGTAATGAAATTCCATGGAGAAAACAGGAGAGAGATGGATTACAGTGTTTTACATGGGATTTTTCACTTAAATTTTTTTCCTCCTAGATGCTATGTTTACTTTTTTTGCTTAATTCCTGAATTGTCTCCATGTTTTTAATGGTTATTTCAGATGTCACTATGTTTAGTGAACTTAAGTTGCTTGTTTTTATCGCTGAATTCTGTCATAAGACATTTTTAAATACTGTATATGGATTTATATTTTTTAATTTATATTTAAAAATGTTTGAAAATGTTTCCTTAGAAAATCAAAATAAATTAGTGAATCGACATTCCTTAGGTTTTCATGAGGAAAGTTTGGCTGATTAGGATCTAGAACTCTAGTCTAAGCTGGGAAGCACTTTACACTGTTGGAACAACCAAAACAACCACAGTAAAAAGCAAGAATCTCTTCTATACAGCTACAGCCAACTTTAAATGCTAAGAAATCTTATGAAAAAAATCTAGAACTTGTGAGACAGACTCAAAAATCTTTGTCTAAAAATAGTTATTTAATCTGTCAGAATATTTTCAAAATGCAAACTTTAGGTTGCTTAAAATTCTGTTGGTTGCTTCCTATTTAGAAACCAATTTTCATGCTTTTCTTTGTGATTGAGAGACATTCAGAAAAAAAGGAAAAAACAAAGTGAAAAATTAATGTAGCCAAATATTCCTAGAAGCAGAGTTCTGTAGCACAAAAATAAGTTTACAAAAGCTGTCAAAAACTGTGGTTATTTTACGCTGTTTAATTTCTAGGAAAGTGATGAAGTTCCAACATTTTCTTAGTATATGACAGTTAAGATAATGACCAAAACTGCAGTCTTAGGAGGGGTGCAGAACTGATGGCTTGAGAAGGCTGACCTGAAAGAGAGGCTGGACAGAGCTAGAGAATAAAGCAGATATTTATTGAAAGGCCTTTAGGGTACATCTTGGGCAGATAAGAGCCTGACCAGGGCTACACACAAGGTGGACCCAAAATGGTCACAAAATGGCTGGCTGATTATGAGATCTTACACTTTTATAAGTTTTGGTCCATTTGCATATTGGGGTTTAATTGTCCAATTAAAGCTTCAGATTATGAAGTCCCATCCTTCTTGTTTTCTCTCTTCAGCCCACCCTTGTTTGTGCTTTTGGGCCTGAAAACTTGTAATAACTGTCCTTGGTCTCCAGCAGGAAAAGGATTTGTTTGGTCTCCCTATTCTGTGAAGGGAGCTTACTGACACTGAATATGAGGCTCTGAACTGCACCCCTGGGCAGCACAGAATGTGAAAAACATGAAAGCCAAAACTTAAGGCATGATTTCCCTCCTCTAGACACCATCATGATTCCTGTTTGTCTCTTCCAATGTAGTATTTGAGCCTGTCGATGAGGTGTTTTCCCCTTACTCTGATTTGCTCACAGTGCCAGTACTGGAAGAAGGCCAGTGACCCAAACTGTGACAGTGAGAGGCACACGCTCTACATGGAGTGGGCACGCTTCCTCCGCTTCTACAAGGAGCAGCCCTTGGACCTGATCAGGTGAGATAAATAACCCCCAACTGCCTGTAACTTCCTTGCTTTCCACTGTAATGGAGTCAATACCTTGCTCCTGCTAGGAAATCTTTGCTGCTTTCAAGATCTGGTGAGAACTGGGTGTTAGTTGGGCTCTATGTCCTGGGAGGACATGACACAGCGTTCTTCTGAGAAGTGGAAAAATGCTTTTATATCAAATTGTGTTAGTTTAGTATGGACAGTAAAAAAAACTAATTGGT
Source organism: Sylvia atricapilla (assembly GCF_009819655.1). NCBI lineage: Eukaryota > Metazoa > Chordata > Aves > Passeriformes > Sylviidae > Sylvia > Sylvia atricapilla. The sequence goes on from NC_089145.1 coordinate 7,285,111, forward strand.
GATTGGTTTGGAAGCTGATAGATGAGAAGTTCTCTCATTATCTCCAGTGAATCTTCTCTCTCTAAATGAACTAATAAAAAAGTACTTTATGTGTAGTAACTGACTAAAAGTTCTAAGTTTTGTCTCTTTATGTTATTTGTATGAAAGTAAACACTTGTGGGGGAGGAGGAGTGTTTTAATGGTTACATTTTGATTCTCATTCTTTTCCTTTAGTGTATGTTAATAAATCCGTCTTTGTACCCTTTAAGATTTAAGCCTGCTTTGCTTTTCTCCTGACCCTATCTCACATAGGAAAAAAAGAAGAATAAATACTCAAACCACTGCACTAAATATAGCAAACAAAGACGGGCAGACATGAAACCATTACACAAATCAAGTCTGTTTCCACTTAGCCAGTCCTCCTGGGGTCAGGTGTATTACAGATAATTCAGGTGTAAAGAAGCACATACATAAATACATAGAATATCTCAGATTTTTTAATCAATCTCTGCAAGAAAAGGTTAAAGATTTATATGAAATGTTGAAATTTCAATGCAGACGTGAGAAAATACTGATAAAATCAGTTTGGAAGCTTGATTCTTAGTTCTAACCCCAAATTTAAACTCACTTAAGATGTCTTGGATTCAGCTGATGTGATACAGTGGGACAGTTCCTTGTTTGTAACACAAGTGGTTAGTTGTATTTCTGTGGATTACTTATTTGTTTTAACCACACAATCAGAACTGTTGTGCTGTTTTATTTGTGTGACTCCTTGGAAAAATCAGAAAGTAAATCTTCAGTTACACTATACTGTAGAAAAGGGTGATTATAATGTTGGTTTCTGCTAGGAGGAAAAAGAGAACAAAAGAGACCATATATCCTGATCATTCACCTTGTTCATGCAGCTTGAGTAACTTTTCTTGAGCAGCTTCAGACCTCATTTTCCACAGTACTTCAATGCATTTACTCTTCTATTAGAAGCGAATTTTGCCAAATGTTCCACTTTTACTCTGGCCAGTTTGCTCTATTACTCTTTTTACTCTATTTGCTATATTGCTCTATTTGCTCTAGTTTTAAATTTCGCTTTGTGTTCCTGTTAATTGTTTGGGTTTGGTTTTGTGTTTTTTTTTTTTTTATTCAGAAAGTACTATGGTGAGAAGATTGGAATCTATTTTGCCTGGCTAGGATTTTACACCGAGATGTTATTCCTTGCAGCAGTTGTTGGCCTAATCTGTTTTCTTTATGGCTTGTTTACAATGGATGAAAATATGAGCAGGTAAGTATAACGCTGAAAATCTCCTGGGCAAAAGCTAAGCAGTGTGAAAACTTTATTCTTGCAATAAAGATTGTATTCTTGTTGTTATTCAACAGGTAACAAGCTTTTAAAGCTTGTCAGAGCCAAAAGAAATTTGTTCTTCAGCTGTCTTTATTGACTGCAAAGGTGATGGATCACTAATGCAGAACTTGTGACTATCAATTAGTAAGACTCAACTTGTAGGTGAAAAGCAATATTTTGTTGGCCATAGCTTTCTGTACGGGAGAAGCTGCAATATGTGAAATCCTAAGAGTAACTCTTAGATCTCTCAAAATTGTTTAAGTGTTTATTGTTGCCTTAGGCTTGTCTATTTAATCTACTTTCCAGAGCAGTCTGACCTTTTTGTGTAGGTCATCATTTGTAGTAACCAAAGGCATCAGTAAAACAGATCAGCAGTGCTCTTCCATCAGAGAAGGATCCAGTATCTTAGAAGCAGCAGTTTGGTAGTTATTTTTAAAATAAGCATGGTATTTGTTTTATCAGAAGTCCAAAGATTTATTGTATTCAGGGATTAGGGGTGGGGAGAGGAAGAGAGTGACCTTTCATTGCTTGCTCACAGTATTCTGTAAGAAGACTTCCATAAAATTTTGAGTTTTAACCATAAAAGATGACTAATCAAGGTAAAAGTCTCATCTATTCTATTGAATAATGTAATTTTGAGACTTGTATTTTAGCTAAGTTAAGAGTTCATCTGGGAATATTGTTACACGTATTGAGATTTCTCTGGATACCAAAGGACTATCATAGGATTCTAAATTTTACCCACTGTCATTGAATTGAAGTAGCAAATTTTACCCACTGTCATTGAATTGAGGTAGCAAATTTTACCCACTGTCATTGAATTGAAATAGCCAATTCTACTGCAGCTATCAAAGCTGAAGTGGTGTCTCTGCTTTTAGAAAATGTGTTTTGATGACATTGGTAACCTGATGAGAAATAACACGGTTTATATGTTGCCCGAAAGCACGGCATGTGCAGTACAGCTCCTGGCATTCCTGGTTCATTGCTGGTAGAGCCAAAACGCCCATACTGAGAGAGTTGTTAATTCTACTCCTTGTAGCAGCTGCTTCCTTCTTGGCTTGCCCTGACCAGCCTCTGGTTAACACTAGACAATGTGATAAGATGTGGCATCTTCACTGTGAAGCTGCAAGTTTAGAGCTTTGGACAAATGAAACTCCTGTTTATTTTAAAAATAAATTTCATATAGCAGCTTTTAAGATGCTGTGGAAACAGATACTTTACAATGTTTTCCTCCTTAGCAAAGAAATCTGTGACCCTTCAATTGGAGGAGAGATCATCATGTGCCCACTTTGTGACCGAGACTGTGAATACTGGAGACTGAACACCACCTGCGAGTCCTCACAGGTCTGGGTCTGCTTCTGCAGCCACTTGGCATTTCTGTTCATCCTGAAAGCTGCTTTGGCACTAACCTGTTCCTGGGTATTCTGTTGCAGTATTCCCATTTGTTTGACAACGTGGCAACTCTCTTTTTTGCCATTTTCATGGGTATATGGGGTGAGTACATTTAATAAGCTTTATGTCCAGCATTAAGGAGATCTTGGCTGAGCAGCTGAGGGACACTGGAAGTGGGAAGAAGGGGAATGATGGCTCCACCTTGGCAGCCTGCCTAAGGTGCAGGAGTGATGAACAAGTGAAAATAATTTAAAGTTACAGGGGAATTAAGACTTAAAAAACTGCAAGCAGGCATCTAGGATACCATAAGAACATCATAAGCGTTGTGTACTCTTAAATGCTAACATTTGGTTATTTCCTTAGTAACTAGAGGGGTTCAACCTTACAGCAGCCCATATAAGAGTCCTCTCTGCTCATCATCAGTGTCCCAGTGAGGGAGTGGGGAGCTTTGTCTCCTTTCACTGGCTGGATGGTGGCCCATCATGTATTAGCTGTGCTTTTGGGATGAGAAAATTCTACTCCAGTGAACTTCACACATTGTAGTATGTTTTCAGGATGTAGAAATATGATGATTTCTGGCCTCTGTAATCACAGTTTCACACCAATGATACTTCTCCAGACTTTTAAGAACATTATGTTGAATACATGTTCTGTTCTTCAACTCTATGAAGGTTTATAAATTTGGGGTAGCACAGTTATTGTTTCTTGTTAATTAAATACTTTCCTCTTATGTCATACTGTTTGTATGAAATGTCATCACTGAATCTTCAGCTTGTATATAGATACTTCATTAACTCACAAAGATTCTTGTGTGCTAATAGAAAACCTGTGTATTTTTTATCAGAGGATCAATCCACTCACTTCTTTCATATAGAATTTTTTTTTATATCTAATCAGATCTTTGTTGTATGGATGTTTTACTAAACTTTTCTTGGTTTCTAAGAAGTAGCATTTGCGTGGCATGGATTAGTCATTCAGGAAGCACCAGCCAAAGAGTTTAGAACTGCAGAAGATAAGCTTTCCTGTGTTTGTCTAAACCCTAAAACTTTCCCTGCTGAAATAAGAACAATCAGATTACGAAATGTTTACATTTTAAAGTAATTTGTAAAAGGCACTTAAAATGTTATATAGTATTGCACATTTTATAGTTGTTTATATATTTAATCAGTTCCCTCTAGCGTCTTAAAAAATTCTTGGCCAGCCCAACTGTTGATCATATGAAAACGTTCACCGTCTTTAAAATGACCATGTGTCCTGGTTTAGTGCAAATTTGGGAGGAAATCTCTGAAGGGATCCCTCTAGAAAGCAAATTCAATTGGCCCCTCTTCCCACCAGTTCAGGAGACATAAATCTCCTTGGAGAAAAGTGGAACAAACCTGTTTATTTAACAAGCAAAGTACTCACAAGCATAGATAATGAATAATATTAAACAGTGGAACCTCTTGTTGTTCTGAAGAGATGACAAATTCAGACAGTCCTTGCCATGGTGAAGCTGGGCTCGCTCAGTCTCTCATCAGTCCCTCCAGGGCTGGAAAATGCCATCCTGGGCCCCAGTGGGCTGCTGGTGTGAGCTCCCAGTGCTCTGCTGGGTTTTTGGGTCCAGAGCAGGTTGGAACAGTTCCAGGAAAAAGAAAAGCCACAGTCCTGGGAACCTCTCTCTCTCATCTAGCTAAAAACCCTTAACTGAAAGGAAAGGAGAGCTCTGTCCTGCTGTCTGTCTGTGCTGCAGACAACACAGTCCATGAGAGAGAGAGAGAGAGAGAGAATGCTGAAGCTCTTATTATCTCTGTGTGTTTGAATCCAGCTGCCTCAGACATTCCACTGCTTCTCCTTCTCCCCCCTTCAGCCCTCTAGTTTTAAAGTCACAAAACTTCTTTCTGGGCTAAACAGATGAATGGGGATACCATTCAGCTTAATAAAGTCACCCTAGGGACACCATAATGTCAAATCAGCATCAAAAAGCAACAGAAATGTTTGAACATAATACTTGAAAGCTGTTCTGCTTTTGTTGTCATAGTTATTTATGTGTTACAGGTTTGTACACAGCAATTAGTTGAATTATCGGGTTCTTTTCTTAATTCCATGTTGCTTTTTGCATACACAGAGTAGTTAATTGAGCATGATCACGATAACCATGGAAATACCCATATCTTGTCTTGGCATCTTCCTTGTCATCCAATTCTGGAATTTAATTACCTAATAAATCACTGGATCCATATTGTGATCTTATCTGTGAACTATAGTAAGCAGTCAGTAAACATAAGTGAGTCACACTGTAAGGATAAATAATAAACCACAGAAAAGAAGCCAGTGCTCATGTTTAACTTGATTCATGAACTTGTTCATTTCTTCCTTGACTCTATTTTAACATTTGCTATTTGTAGTCACACTTTTCTTGGAGTTTTGGAAGAGGCGGCAAGCAAGACTGAAGTATGAATGGGATTTGGTTGATTTTGAAGAGGAACAGCAGCAGCTCCAGCTGAGGCCTGAGTATGAGGCAAAATGTACCCAAAAAAAGAGGAATCCTGTAACTCTGGTATGAACATGCTGCCTTGACGTGTGGGCAAATTCAGTTGTATGCTGAAAGCTTTGTATCATGAAAATTGATAGATTAAATCAGGAAAATAAGGGCAAAGTTTATGGCTTTTACCCATTTTTAGAGCATGTTTCACAATTCAGGGTAGCAAGTCTCTGAAATTTTCATGCCTTTGTAACCACTTTTTCATATTCCCACACAACATATGAAGAAGCAGTCACCATGATCTCAAGTGGTAAGTTGGTCTAGCTGTGGTTTTGCTTCTGATACACAACCACTTCGTTTGGGGAGCAGCAGAGGGATGAAGGTTGCCCAAGTCCTTTCTCTGAAATGTAATAGAGATGCAATTAGTGACCCTACTTAACTCTTAAACACTCTATATAAATATTAGATGTTAGTTGCTTTCATTTAAATTTATTTTAGGTAGTAGTTATTTGACAAATTTCAGGTCAGCTGGTTGCATTCCAGCACAACATCTAGCACACCCATTTGATGTATTTTAAAATCATCTTTTCCCTTTAATAGAATTGCATATAAATAGCTTATTGTCGCTAGTCCTAAGTGTACTTAGATAACACAGTCTTCAGAAAAGAAATAGGAGCTTAGCCACAATGTGGGAAGAGTCTTTTTTCGATCAACAGTAGCCCTGTCTTTTAGGGCTTCTCCCCTTAATCATTGGGAAATACTTATACTGATCTTATTTCTCATGAGAATAGAGATTTTTTCCCCTTCCACATTTGCTGCAATCATTCTGCTGTGGCAACTAGTGTACCTTGCACAGAGCTCTTTGATAGCAGTGCACTGTGTTCAAGAGTGTAGCTCTGCTGAAGTATTAATTCCTGTATGTTCAGGAAAACAGGTTCAGGTTCAGGTAAATCAATTTTCATTATTTGGCTCTACTGATTGAAAACACATGCCTGCCAGTTGTGTGTTATTTGCTGGTTTGCAGCCTTGTGTGTGCTCAGGCTCAAACCCCTCCCCTGTTGGAACCCTGGGCACTGAGAATTTTAGACTTCCTGTGCTGACAGGCACTGACCCCCAAGAAAACACTGTATTTCACCTGAGGCCGTGGAGAAGGCTTCCAAAATTGAATGACAGCACTGGGATTATGGGTGTGTAGTGTGAATAGAAGTGTGTGATATCACAGGGTGGAAAACATAGAGTTTAAGAGTTTGGTATATAGTAGTATTTACAAAGCAAGATGGAGGTTTTAGGGCAGGGGCCAGTCCTTCTTTTTCACCTTTTTCTTCATGGGCTTGGGTGTTGTTTTTTTTTTTTTTTTTTTGATTGGGTAGAAAAATCTGCATTGCAAGCCACAAGTGGTTGGTTATTGGTTTAAAAGTAAAAATAATCTGTGTCCTTTCATAATTGGACAGTTTGTGCTTAAAAGAACCTTGGAAAGGCTTAGAGCCATTTTTCACCTTGTTAGCTAGAACTCACAACCTGTGAGACTGTAACAGATAAGAATTAATGAACATCTGAGTCCGAACACGAGCTCCATATCTCAAGCATTTAATCCTGGCTCTAACAGAAGAAAAAAAAGATAAAAACCCCCACACCCCCTTCCATGGCTGCCCAGGGCCCAAACCCTGCCAGAGTGCCCTGTTTGTGCTGCAGCTGAGGGAAGGAGCAGGGGAGCTCTGTCCAGCAGCATGTGCTGGCCCTTGTGTGCTCTGTGGGTGATGATGTTGGGACAGGGCAGTAGTGGCTTAGCAGTGCTTGTGTCCAGCATGGACCAAAGCCTGCAGCCTGGTGAGGGGAACCAGCTGGAGCAGAGTGCAGCCAAAGGCTTAGGTGTTCCTGTGTAGCTGTCCTGTGGGAGAAGATTGTTCTCTCTCTAAATTAATCCAGATCCCTTTAGTGAGATAGGGTTTTGTGAACTTTATTTAGGAAGTAAGAATGGACTGTAATACTTCTCTTATCTCGATGTCAGATACTGCACTCCTCTGTACTTTCTAAGTGTGCATTAACAATTGCCCTAAAAATCCAGTGAGTAGACAAGCCTTTATTTTATGACACTTAAATTTACTGTCTCAGTGGTTTTTCAGAGGCTTTTTTGCAGCAGGGTTTATCAGTCATCCTTATCAGTACCCAATTAGAGGCTAACCTGTACAGGTAATATTAGTGTTAATTTCCTTCTGTTAGAGCATGTGCTGTACTGAACATGTGAAAGGCCAGTGCTTTCAAAGATTCTGCAGTAACCAATAAGGTTATGTGGGTACAGGACAATGACTTTCTTGTGTCCCACAACTGGTTTTGCTTCACTCAGAAAATTATTTCATCGCTGTTCATGATTCAAAGTTAAAAATGCACTGAAACCAAATTGCTGATCTTGAGGCTGTCATTAACATACTTGTTCATGGTGCTAAACTAACTAGATCACAGCTAAAATCTGGGTTTGCTGATCACAATAGAATTCTAATTTACATAAATATTGAAGCATTTGATTCAGACTTAGGTTCTGTCATTGCACATTACTGCCTATATAACATTTGTCATTGCAGCCATCAGATTTGATGTACACAGTGCCACTTTGCTCAAGAGGAGTCTAAGCATTATAACGTGCCTTATCCCACAGATTTACCAAATTTAAGTTGTTTTTCACTAGTTCTTCTTCCACTGACATTAGTTTTTAAAAGAGAAGATTCTTCTGTAAAACATGTGCTCTGATATTTTAGGAACTAGAATTGGTTGCAAAAACTTTACATGAGCATTGAAAATTGTACATATGTTGTCTGGGGATACTGGCATAGCTAAGACCCAGTTGCCTGTTGCTGCAGCAGAGCTTGGCAACTAGATTTATAGCCATTTCTTCAACTCAGAAAACAAAATTGAAGGGGTGGAGAAAGGCACACTCTGACTGACATACCCAAATGACAAGTTTTAAGGAATCTCGGCATGAAGAATTTATAAAACTTGAGTCCAGTTGTGGACTCAGAGCTGTTTGACAGCTAACCTAGGATTACAGTAATAGTTGTGGCCTGCTCAGGAAGTTTGTCTTTTTCCTTTAGCTACTGATTTTCAACCTCAGGAAGTTAGTCTTTTTCCTTTAGCTACTGATTGATTGATTTTGTGAAAGTTTAACCATTCTTTCCAGGTACTGTCTTTACTTGTAGCAGTTTTAGGGCCACTTCTGTTCTGATCTTTTTGCCCTGCCCTGATCCCAGCACACTCAAAATTATGTCCTGGCTGCCATATGAGAGGGGCAGGGTTCTGGATGGTTTCCCTTGGATGTGAGCACTTTCCACACAGCTGGTGAGAGCTCTGTGTGCTGCTGGATGTTGGAGTGAAAGATGTGAGAATGACATGAACTATGCTGTGCTTGACTGTTTCAGGAGATGGAGCCTTATTTGCCTTTAACCAGCCAGGCTGTGAGATTCTGCATCTCAGGAGCCACAGTGTTGTTCTGGGTGAGCATCTTTTTGAATCATCATTTTAACACGTATCAGAGATGATGATCATTACTAATCATCACATTAACACAACTTGGTTTTAATCATGAGGTTAACATGTGCTTTTGTTACTGCTCTGCAGATTTCATGCTGTAATTTGAAGTGCACTTCAATTCTGATTTTTTTTAAAAGGTCCTGGAAATCTGTCATTAATTAGTAATTTGATTGGACATTTTAGCATGGGGATAACTTTCTCTGTGACTTATTTGGTGTTAACAGGCATACTGAGAAAACTATAGTAAAGGCAGACCAAAAGAATTCACAACATGAATGCTGAGTGAGTTTCAGAGCTGACAGTTTAATCTAACTTGTCCTTTCCATCTCCTGTCTGTACTCTGCTGCACTTTCTCAGATACCAGTGTTAGATTATCAGCTTTTCTTACATTAGCAGAACCATTTTGTTGGTTTTAAAGTATATAATACAACAAAGTATTTTGCCTGTGCACTTTGCAATTCAGTGCTGCTGCACTCATACCCACAAAGAACAAAATATAAAAAACATAAAGCGTGATGGTTTACATCTTGTTCTTAAAGCTGTGTGGATATAGCTATAGATGGATATATAAAGTGCACAGCTGTCTTTAAGCTGCAGGTGTGTTTCAAACGTGCCTCCTGTGCCCAGGTGTCCCTGATCATAGCCAGCATGATCGCCGTGATCGTGTACCGCCTGGCCGTGTACGCGGCCTTCGCCAGCCTCATGGAGAACACACAGACCCTGCAGCCCATCAGCGGCCTGCTCACCCCCCAGCTGGCCACCTCAGTCACTGCCTCCTGCCTCAACTTCGTCATCATCATGATCCTCAACTTCTTCTACGAGAGAATAGCCATCTGGATTACTGACATGGGTAAGCAGAGGCTCATGGAAGATTCCATTGAGCACCACTGAGGTATTCTGTGCTGTTGTTCAACACAGTGGGAGCTCTGTAACTGTCATTGCTGCAAGCTACTGACTCAGGGGTACCCACAGCCAGACTGAAAATTCTCCCTGTTTTTCAGTAGTCCTCAGATCATACAATCTTACATGAGCCCAGAGTGTTTTGAGCCCCAGGAAGATGTATCAGTCTCTGAGGGTGTCCAGCACTTCTCAGAATCAGCTTAATAATAAATGTGGGATGGCTCCTTGGGTGTGTTTTGTGAAGCAAAAGGTTTTAATAAATGAGAAAATAACAAACGATGCAAAAGCCGTGTGCAGGTGTAGGAAAGCCCCTTGCACCTGGCTAAGACACCCCAAAGAGCCCTGAGCACCTCTATGCTCCTTCTTAAGTACTTAATGTTTTAGGAGGGCTTTTGGCTTGCTGCCCAGTAGAAACAGCCACAGATTTTGAGAAACATTCCAAAGATCCAGTATTTGCCCCTGTGCTGGCACTGAGCCAACCACAGCAAGAAGGGCACAGAATTTTCTAACTTGGCTTCTTTATACCTTCAGAAGTAAACTGAAACTTTTCCTTACAAAGAATCATTTGCTTGAGTGTTGGAAATGCATTGCAACACTCATAACCTAGTTTCTCCTCATGTAATGCTTGTTTATATTAAAACTAGTTTAGAGAGACAGTCACAGACCTGAACATAGTTAAAAATCATCTTGAGTCACCAAAGCAAGATCAGACTGTCTTGAACTAGCAGTATTTCAATTAGAAATCCTGTAAATATATTTGAACAAATAAATCACAGCTGCCTGTACAAGAAAAAAAGACTAAATAATCATCACTCTTAGTCTGGGTCAAAAGATCGGATGGGATGGGATAGTTCCATTTTTTTTTCTGAGCGTTGTTTCCTTTAGCTCTGTCTGTACAGATTTGGAGTTACAAAGATGGAAGGCAGGGGTTGAGCAGGATGAGAAGCTGTGCCCAAGATGTGTTATTGTGGCAGTAGCCATTGATAGCAGTACCCTCACTCCAGAGCTGGAGGCCCAGAAAGAGTGACTACTTTTGTAGTGTATTTTATGTTTGACTTCTGCTTGCTTGCTGGAAATACCATTCCTGAGAGCCCTTCTTACATTTTTTTTTTAATTTTATTTAATTTTATTTGGCCTTAATGATTTAGAGATAGAAGTCCTTGTTGGTTTTTTATAGCAAGAAATAATGGCAGAATATATTCAGTTTGGGGAAGGAAGCTGAAAATATTAGGTACTTGCAGTTTGTGCACTTGTCATAAAAGCAGTTGGCTGATCTTTTTTTTTTTCTGAGATCTTGAAAGTCAAGTCAAGAGTTGAAAGGTGTTCCTTGCAGAAGCTTAAAGGGATGTTGCATTTGGTTTATTTTGATTTATCGTGGACCATCTCTCAGGTCTGTATTGCTTATCTCTCTTGGCCAAATCAGATCAAACTGAAACAGAACAAGTAGTAACTGAAATTGCCGGTAACAAACACAGAAAGAGACAAAAAAATCGTGATTTTTTTTTTTTAATCTTTCTTTCTTGAGGAGCAAGAATTATAAGCATGAAGGCTCAGCAGTGTTATTTTGCTGATTAGCAAGTGTGGATGATTAATTTCTCAAGTGGCAGCACTACCTGGGGCTGTGGGTTACAGGGTTATCTAACAGTTCTCTGGTGTGGGGGAACTGCTGCCCTCCTTGGGTGGCCGAGGTGGCTGTGCCTGGCCCAGGCTCTCAGGAGTGTCTGCCCAGATTTTATTCACTACTGAGCTCCTTGAAATGGTTAGGCCAGATGTGGTGTTCAGACAAGCAGGCATAACCTGCCTCTGGTGCTCTGAATGTTGTGTGCCTCACATCAATATTTTAACAGCTCATGGAAAATAAGAATATTTTAGGGACTTGCAGGCTAGGCAGACTGCCTCACCTGAGTGCTGCCTCCTCTGTCCTGCACTCTGGTGTCTGCTTCCCAGTAAATGCCTTATGTTCTTCTGGCATGCAAACTTAGACTAAGCTTGGAAACATCAGTTTACTCAATTATATGAAACAACTTTACAGTTAGGCAGATGAGTTTAACATGTCCTGACCAATTCAGAGGGACTTGAATGTTTGTAATTTTCTTATGCTGCTTCCCAACTTGAATTGGATCTATGTTACCATTTAACAGGACATTTGACAGTGATATGCTTAGGGCTTCCTACTGCTTTCAAAAATATATTTGTGATAGACAACAAGCAGCAAAATCCTCAGCAAAGTTTTGGTGATGTACAGTAGCTCCAGGGTGCCCATACTCTCCCCTATACACTCATTATGAGCGTCATCTTTCAGAGGCACGTGGACCATGCAGTTTCTGCTGATTTTAATGATATGCACAAACAGTATGTTGGGGAAAAAAATATTGTAACATAGTTCTTTACCACGAAGGAAAAGAATAATCATGTGTTGCCACCAGTGAAATCTTCATACTACAGGAGATCCTTCTAGTTACTGTTTGAGATTCATTTCAGATCTCCTGACTTAGTGTAGCATTTGGGGATGGACAAGTGCTAATGGATAGGACAAAGAAAGGGAAATTAAATTTTATAGAAGTTTTAAATATGAATTTCTTTTGCCTGCCTGAATCAAACGTTGTATTGTAAAGGTAAGGCATCTGAAAGCAGGAACTCCATCTGCTGAAATGTTTGTAGGTGTTCTTCTTTTCCTTTTCTTTTCCTTTGAGGTCACTGTGCATGATGCATATTTATGAATCTGCATCCCTTTAAAGGGAATAAAGGAACATAAAATTATTGTTTTCTGGTTTCACAGAGATCCCCAGAACTCATATGGAGTATGAGAACAGGCTCACTATGAAAATGTTTTTGTTCCAGTTTGTCAACTACTATTCATCTTGCTTCTATGTGGCCTTCTTCAAAGGGAAGTTTGTTGGTTACCCAGGTGCCTACACATACATGTTTAATCGCTGGCGAAATGAAGAGGTAAGATTTTCTAAATTCGAGTGGATTGTTCCTTTCAACCCCCACAGCTGTGAATTTCCAGCTGCAGGCTTGGTCTGAGTTGAGCTGGACCTCAGCTGGCTCTCTTAAAGCTGATGCTGGTCAGGGAAACACCAGCAGTGAAAATCTGACAGTCACAAGAGTGAAAAATCATAAAGCTTTTCTTGGTCCCAGTTCTCGTGAAATACCAGTGAGTCTCACCATGGGTCTTAAAAGACATCTGGTGCTGAGAGCTCACGGAGTGCAAAAGATTCACCTTGCTGGGGTGTGTGCTGCATGCAGGTCCTGCTGAAGTATCTCTGAATTACTCTGCCTTCTTCATATGGTTGTTATGTTTTAGTGTGTGTTTTGTCTCACACTTGAAAGACTCCAAGCCCTTCTCTAACAGCCTTCCTGAGAGATTGGCCTGGCTGGCAGTCCATGTGGAAGTGAAGTATTGTCCTTACAAGTTTTAAGATCTCCTTTCTTGCATTTATACAGTAGTAGAATACAGTTTGTCTGGGTGATACCCATTGTTCATGTCCATTAACACTCAGTTTGTCTCCACTAGTGTGATCCTGCAGGCTGTTTGATAGAACTGACGACACAGCTCACCATAGTCATGGCTGGCAAACAGATCTGGGGAAATATCCAAGAGGCCATTGTTCCGTAAGTTCTCTCTGACATGGAGGTGCCCAGTAAGATGAAGTTTAATAAGTCCAAGTGCCAAGTCCTGCATTTTGGCCACAATAACCCCCTGCAGTGCTCTAGGCTGGGGACACTGTGGCTGCACAGTGCCCAGGAGGAAAGGGACCTGGGGGTACTGATGTCCAGCTGACTGAACATGAGCCAGCACTGTGCCCTGGTGGCCAAGAAGGCCAATGGCTCCTGACCTGGGTCAGGAATGGTGTGGCCAGCAGGAGCAGGGAGATCATTATTCCCCTGTATTTCCTGTGCCACTGATGAGGCCACACCTTGAGTGCTGTGTCCAGCTCTGGCCCCTCAGTTGGGATGGATGTTGAGACACTTGAGCCCACACAGAGGAGGGAAGGAGGCTGGCAGGGGGCTGGGAACACAAACTCTGTGAGGAACAGCTGAGGGAGCTGTGGGTGTTTAGCCTGGAGAAAAGGAGACTCAGAGGTGACATTATCACTCTCTACAGCTCCCTGAAAGGTGGTTGTATCAGGTGGGGTTGGTCTCTTTCTCCAGGCAGCACTGACAGAACGAGAGGACACAGCCTTAAGCTGCGCCAAGGGAAATACAGGTTGGAAATTAGGAAAAAGTTTTTTACAGGAAGAGTGATAAAGTGCTGGAATGGTCTGCCTGAGGAGATGGTGGAGTCAGCATCCCTGGAGGAGGTCTTTAAATAAAGACTGGACGTGGCAGCTGGTGCCATGGTTTAGTTGGGGTGTTAGGGGATGGGTTAATTTGATGATCTTGAAGGTCTCTTCCAGCCTGGTCATTCTGTGATTCTGACTTCACAGAACATTCTGAGTTGGAAGGGACCCACAAGGATCAAGTCCAGCTCTTAGGTGAATGGCCTGTACAGGGACCAAACCCTCAAGTTTGGCATTATTAGCATCACACTCTAACCAAGTGAGCCAATCTGATCTGCTTCTCTCACTGTTAACTTTTTTCTGCATATACAGCTGGATTTGTAACTGGTGGGGTCGTCGGAAAGCCAGAAATAATCCCGAAAATTTATACAGTCGCTGGGAGCAAGACCATGATCTGCAGACATTTGGAGCCTTAGGCCTGTTCTATGAATATTTAGAAATGGGTAAGTTTAAAATTACACATTTGGAATTGAGGACAGGACACCTTGTACTGACACTTTCAAAAGAACATTTTCTCGATTAATTGTTGTGAGTTGATGCCACCACTTCCATCTGCAAAACAGGGCGATTAACTGCTGGAAATCATTAAATAGGTCAGCCCAATTAAAAAAAAAAAAAAAAAAAAAAAAAAAAAAAGCTGTCTTTGCATCTTGAACTGCTGTGAATTTCACGGAAACTTTGCCAAGACTTTTTGTTTTCCTCATTTGAATGGGGAACGTTATTCTCAGTGCAGCCAGCTGCCTCTGTGCTTGTTCTTTTCTTGTTCCAAAGCATATTCTTAGCTGATGTCAGTGGAAATTTTAAGTATGGGATGAGTGCCAAATGTGCTGTAAGGATGGGTACTGCAGACATGAGATGCACAAAGTGGCTGAGGAGAATCCCTTCAGCTCTTCAGTCTTGCACTGCTCAGTGCTTCCATTGAGTCCCTTAGACCAGCAGAGGGCGTTCAGGCAAGGGAACACGGTTTTCAAAGGTAATAAAAGCATGTCAGCATATTACAGTACCTGAGATACTGAAAGCAAAACTGAAGCCAAGCTAAATCTAAAGGACACTTTAAAGAAGTTAATATTTGGCTATTACAAGGATACATTTTGTGGAAAAATGAACCTTTGTATTGTTTTATTTCTGCTGAAATAGTTTTAAGTGCTCTAGAGATGCGTATTATCACTTTAATTTGGTACTTGTGAAACTACTACACTCAGAACAATCACTGTTGCCAGCCATATCCTTGCTCTTCCATAATCAGAACTATGCTCCAGAATTGTCCCAGGGCTACTAAGCTAGTAGGCATTTTGTTGCTTGTCTGAGGTGAAGAACTTACCACTGAAATCATGGAAGAGTGAATGCCTGGTCTACAGAAATTTATTTTTATCCAATACGTAAACCAGACAAAATGTTCTATTTCCTTTATTTGAAATACAGTGGCAGTATTGACTATGTGCTGAGGATTATCACATTCTGTACGGAGATACTTAATTTTGGTAACAACTGAAAGGACCATTTGTATATTTTATTTGCAATTCTTAAGCTGATGTCAAGACTCCCCAATGGAACTATTTCGTATAGAATTGTTATGAATGTTTTGATTAAATCAAAAGTAGGTGGAGATGGGGTGTGTAGTTGATAAGAACAAGATGGTACAAACTGCAAGAGAACAAAACTGGCCTGATAACAGTTGAGAAATTTGATGGGTGAATACATGCCAATTCCCCAACAGTCACACACCATTCCTATGAGAACTGCAGCACCCTGGAAGGATTGGTGTCCAGCACTGCTGGCAGCATTATTTCACAGGACCCAAATGCCCACTCCCCTATGGGTGCTGCTGAATGGCAGCCTGAAGGGACTGGAGAAGTCTTGTGTCTGGGGCTGATTGTCACTTAGCTCAGGCCAGGCTGAAGATGACTTGTGCAGCCTGGCAGAAGTTTGCCATTTGTCTGCTAGTGCTAGACCCCCGTCACCCTGAGGATACTTCTGGAAGGGCAGATTTTAAGACTTTGTTTTTGTCTCTTGCAGTCATTCAGTTTGGATTCATTACTCTCTTTGTGGCATCCTTTCCCCTGGCTCCCCTTCTTGCTCTGATGAATAATATCCTGGAGATTCGGGTGGACTCCTGGAAATTAACCACTCAGTACAGAAGGCCTGTGGCTGCCAAAGCACACAGCATAGGAGTGTGGCAGGAAATCCTCAACGGGATGGCCATCCTATCTGTTGTCACTAATGTAAGTATGTTAACTCTGCTACATCAGCACTGATTCTTCCATGTATTCAAAATGTGAAGAATTAAAAACCAGCTGATGGTTTTTCTCCTCCATCAATGCTGTTTCATGTTAACTCACAAAGGTACCATCAGACCTTTTAAGTGGTTTGGCTTGTCCATGTGTTGACAGTGTGCAGCTCCTGATCCACGTTTTATTGCCCATAATCTTTCATTCAGTTGTCTGTGTTGTCCAGCCCTTTGGAGTGGCAAAAGCCAGTATGAAGCCTAGTCTGATGAAGCACACTGATTGCCCAGAGGGGCAGGAAAGGGGGATGAATTCTGTGGGTCAGATGCCTTTTTGTCCTTGTTGCTATGAAGCCTGTTCTGTGGGAATTCTGCTCTGCTTCTGGATGCCCTGGTGGGAGCAGTAGCTCCAAGTATTTTTTATAAATTGGTAATTAAATGCTATGCCAGTATTTCATTGGAAACATACTGTAAAGCAGACTAGTGAGCACAACAGATCCTCTTTTTAGTGACTCTCAGGCACAAACCCACTTGCAGGTACTGCCAAAGTACACAATACCTCAGCACCTTAAGTATCTCAAGCTTCCAGGCAAAATGTGCTGAGGCTGCAGTCAGCATCTTTTACCGAGGTGAGGTGCCCTAATCGTGTCTCTCACCCTTTCTTAAAAGATTCTGGGTAATGCCAGAGTCACAGAACTACAAGCCCTTTATAAATCTGCTCACAGATTTTGTGTGCCACTTTCTTTATTTCTTTTTCCAATTTCTTTTCAGGCTTTTATTGTTGCGTTCACATCAGATATGATCCCTCGTTTAGTTTTCTACTATGCTTATTCAGAAAATGAAGACTCACCAATGTCTGGATACATAAACAACAGTTTGTCAGTGTTTCTAATCTCGGATTTTCCTGAGAGAAATGAACCTAAAGAGAATCCAGAAAACTTTGTCATATGCAGGTTGGTGTAATAGTATTTTATCACTTTGTATAGAATACAGCATAAAAAAATCAATGCAGATCTAAGTAGTCCAATAGAAAATAAATTCTGTCATTATCGTCATTCTGAAGTGGGAGAGGTAATATTTAGGTTATTGATAAGGTAATGCTTGAGGTGGTAAGAGATCAAGCCAATAGCAAAAACAAGCGCCTCAAAAAAAATCACCACTAAGAGTCTCATTGTTAATTTGCATTTTGCCTTTGCTTCATGGGATTTTTTGTTTACTTACTTAATTACATTACTGATTTTTAATTGAGGAAGGACATTTATGTCCCTAAAGTTGCCAACTTCAGCCTATATTTTCAAAATTTTTAGGCTGAGTAAGTGGACAAGAAAGCAGGATAAAGGAGATGTTTAGATCCCAAAGCTGAAAATGAGATATGGTATTTAAAATCAATCCTTACTTTGCTTGATCAGACCAAAAATCAGATCTATCCTGCTTTTGTTTAAAAAAATAGTTCTTTCTTGCTAGTGGAAGCATTGGAGATTCTAGAATTGCAATTGGATTGCAAAAGAGCTTTGGAAATGGTAAAACAAAAGTATTGATTGGACCAAAACAAAATCTCAAAGCAAACAAAAAACCCCCCAAACCAACCACCCAAGCACTTTTGGAAACATCTACGTTCGTTTGGTGGTGTAGAATATGCACTCAGGTCTGTCCTTTCATGAAACCCTGCATCTGTCCAGCCCATAATCTGCTCATGTCTGTCACATTTATTCAGTGTGTGTCCATTACCCTGTGATACATCCCATCACCCTGTCCTGTAGTGTTTGATCATTGCCTGAAAAGCAAGTAACCTGTGTACCGAATTTCACGTCACACATCCTCTGCTCTGTTGCTGTGTGTGTGAGGGTGTTTAAGCAGACACAAGGATGGAAACAAATTGAGAGGCAACCTTTTTCTGCAAAAGGAAACAGACCATTTAAAACAAGAAAAGGTTCCTTAAGTGACAGCTGTACTTGCTTGTAAGTGTCACTAAGCTTGTAGTCTGTCCCAGGCTGACTGTGACATTTCACCTTTGCATGTCTGTCATTCCAACAGGTACAGAGACTATCGATATCCTCCAGATCATGAGAAGAGATACTTACACACTATGCAGTTCTGGCACATTCTTGCTGCAAAACTGGCCTTTATAATTATTATGGAGGTATGCTCCCTACAAAATTTCCTTCTGACATTGGTACCCTGTGATTCTCCAGATACTGATTTTACAGAAAATAGAATTGCTGGGGAGTATAAAATAGTTTTTCCCCTAGGTAATACCAAGTGCTCATGTCCTAAATGGTTACTGTTACTGGATCTTTTAACTTCAGTGAGCTGACCTCAGAGCAGGAGCAGTGAAAATGGTCGAGGAGACTGTAAATGTTGATCAAAATAACCAGCAAAATAGAAAAAGGTCTTTATGCCAGTGTAAGACACGAAAGCCACCAGGACTAGCACTTGACTCCTCCTGCTTTCCTTAAAGAGCCGTATGTGAGCTGGCTGTGTTCAAAATCCAGACAGCATTTTGCAGTGAGGTATATTGGTTAAAAACAGCTAAATCAATAGTTTGATTTTGAACTGGCACTTCAGTGTTAAGCTACTGCTTTGCAAGTTGTGAAGGGAAAAGGAAGTAGTTCAAGTGCTCATCTCATCACTTTTCCTGCTGTGTTTCATCAGCTCTCAATAGTTAAGTGTTATCAGCACAGCTGTGTGAACTTTCTAACAAACCACACAGAGGAGTTAAAAAGTGATGGTTGAGATTCAGGCCCTGACACTTTCCTCTTGGGTTTTCCATGTTACTAATGGTTTGGAATTAAAATTTCTGCATAAGATGGGTTTTAATCTTCATGTACATCTTAGATGCGCCTTAATTTGGTGTGTATTGTTCCAGGCCTGCCAAATGAAATGTATTTTACTGTGAACAGAAGATGACCTATTTGGTGTCAGATAAAACAAGAAGTGTTTCATTTGGTAATGAGTTGTTACTTTATTTCTTTTTTTTTTTTAGCATGTTGTATTCATCGTCAAATTCTTTGTAGCATGGATGATCCCTGATGTTCCTGCAGATGTGAAAGCCAAGATAAAACGTGAAAAGTATTTAACACAAAAAATCCTACATGAGTATGAACTTGAAAAACTGAAGGAGAGGCTGTGCCAAGGTGATAAACGAGCCACAGAAAAAGAGTTCATCGCCACGGAAGGGAGAATGGAGCTATCCAGAGCAATGTAGCCAAAACCCCAACTGTTTGGGATCTAGGTTGTTTCAGCTTTTTTTGTCTGTGGTTTGCTCAGTATGCATCATGTTGTAAGCTGTCAGAGAGTTCAACCCTTCTCTTTCAGTCCAAAGATTATAGAGTCTTCTTTAAGAGTTTTACTGAGCTTTCAAAATTTAGGAAATCTACTTAACGGTATGATTTTGGCACTGGTTTTTTATTTACCCATGACTTCGAGTAGGAAATGTAATCTTGTAATCTTAGAATTTTGACTCCTGGTATAGGGACTGTTAACTTCAAAGGGCTCACAGGACATGGTAAGGTCATTTTCCACCAAGCCCTCTCCCTGTTGCTAATTGCAGCATTCCAGGCTGTATCCCAGCTGACTGAAAAGGATACCACAGAGGACCCCTGCTGTGGAAAATGCTGAGAATTATTGTTTTTATTATGTGATAATTTAAATAGAACACTCCGGATACAAGGGTTAGGGTTTGGGGCTTTTTTTTATATTCACTATGTCTTAGGAAACATTGGTTTGAACTTCTATACAATTTGTAGAAGGAGTTGATTTTTAAAGATATATTTGCTTAATTCCACTTGGAATTATTCATAGGCACAAAATTCAGTTAGTACCTACTAGTGAAGGGGAAAAAAAAAGCCATAATTTATTTTCATAAAGATAAAATCTACAGAAGGGTTTACTCTCTAAATGCAGATATTGTGGAATCACCTAAATGCAGTGGGTTTTGAAAAGGTGTATGTGATTTGGAGAATAACAGTTATTTAATTTCTCATGCTCAAAAACTACCATTGGAAGATTACGTTTTAGACTGATGTTGGCCAAAACTGCTTGTTTATTTATTTCTTTGTTTGGATTCTCAGTGAATGCCAGCAAAGGGCTAAAGCTGTGTCTGTCCTCGATGCATACTGTGGAGTGTGCCTGCACTCCATGGCAGTGGATTGGGAGCTGGACCACCATACCAGTTGATTCAGCTGAATGGTTTGGTCTTGGATTTTTATCCAAAAGATTTTAAGCATGCCAAATAATATCTATTTATGCTGTTATTGTTCTTATACATAGTATCCTGAGGCTTGGGGGTTCTGGGTTTTTGTTTTCGTTTTGGAACTTTGGGAAGGAATTTTTGTTTTCTTTTTTGTTAGGTGGCTTTTCTACAAAGTTACTGGGTTTATAAATATATAATAACTATTTGTGCAAAGTAGCTTCCAGCTGTTTAAGAATGTGCCCTAATTTTCTTCCTCATTGAAGCAGGTAAGCATTTTTATGATTTTGCTGTATATTTAAAACATATCGACGCTTCCATGCTTAGTGCCTTGTTTCTTCGCGTTTGGCAAGAGGTGTGAAAATGATCTCTGCAGGGCAGTGCCTATTTCCAAAATGTGCTTGCAGGCACCAGGATGCTGTGAACCTGCAGACAGAGCTGTTCAGTGTTACCAAGCCATGCCTGCCCTGTCACACTTCTGTTTTGGTGCCATGTGGACTGCTGGAGAGCAGTTCGTGCCTAGACTGCAGATTGTTGTAACACCGGGTTGATTATTATTCAGTTGTCTCATGCTGAATACACAAGGTAGACAAGGTTAGAAAACTTTGCTCTATTTGCACTTTGAAAGTTATACTTCCTCGCAAGTATACACATGGAAATTGAGATTTGTATTCCATATCAGCTGAAGGATGTGCTGTGTACTAGTACCACAACTTAGGGTATTTTGTTTCAGCAGTCCTCGCCTGTGTCTTGGAGTACTTGGCGAGTAACCTTAATGTTGTAACAGTTTTAAATCAGTGTCCTGAGTGGAGCTGTTGTCATTTGCAAAAGGATTAATATGAAGTGCCTACCTCGAGCACACACCACACAGTTTGGCTGCCAGTCAAGGAGTCGATGCTGATGTACATTTCTCTTTACTGTAAGTTATTCACCTTCATTCTCTTATGGTTGCTTGATCAATCAAGCCTGTTGGCAATTTATGTTCGTGATGAACTGATCTTGTTCTTGAATATTCAGAAATATTTGAAGTAATGGGTCTGTTGGAGGACTGCATGTGTAAATAAATCAGCTCTGCTGCTTAATGTGTAAGCCAAAGAAGACTATCAGCCACCAGTCATAATCACATATCAAACACCACAGTTTGCACAATGAAAGCACTGTGCTGCATCTTGCACATATACTGTTAATTAAACTGCTTAATTTAGATGTTGTGGCTTTGTTACTGTTTGCAGTGCAAACAGATGCTTCAAAGAGAAAGGTGATGAGATGCAAAAGGATATATTTCTGTGCAAAATGTACAACCTAACTGAAGCTGAAAACAGATTTGGAAATTCAGCGTTAGGTGCACTATTTCTGCATATGGAAGATTAGTTTCTTCAAGTGATAAAGTGTCCTAATATACTAAACTTGAAAACATATCAGCAAAATAGGTGTGTTGTGAAAAAACAGTGCTATTTAAAAGCAAGATGGAGGAAAATATTTTTGTTTGGGATACAGCATTGATGTGCAGACCCTGAATTTGAATGGATGTTTTGACTCCTACCTTGTGCTTCTTACAAACTTATTTTTTAAAATTACTTGCTATTTAATATAGTACAAACAGATGTTTTGTATATGTTGTATCATACAATAGAAAGTGGAAAAAACCCTAGGATCAGCTTATTTAGGAAGAAATATGTATGTATCTTAAAAATAAGTCATTACACTTCATAGCTTTGTATACAGAAACTGTTGAAAAGAGAATCTGTTGTCATACTTAAAGTTAATTTCACATAAAAAATTATTCTTGACACCTTCTAAGATATTTTTCCTTTACTTGCCATTAAGCAGTATTTTGTCTAAAGGTATCAATTTGGTTTGGTTTATAATGGTTCTCATAAGTCACCTGAGGTGTTCTTGAAAAGTGACCAAAGTAAGGAAGGCCTTGTCAGTTTGGAGATGGTCTGATTCTTACTGTTGGAATATTTCATTTTGGTGCAATTCAGTATCTAAAAGTGTCCTTTAACCAAAGTGAATAAAATTCTGTGTTGCAGTTACTGTAATTTAAGCGACAATATATTGCCTCATTAGAATTAGTTACACAAAACAAAATTGACCTTTCAGGTGTACTACAGTCAGGGAATTTTTTTAATTTTTTTTTTTAATTAAAATTTAGGGTTTTAACCTTGGGCAGATTTAGTGTGGTATGTTCTAAGCAATGGACTGCAAAAGAGGAGTGCTACTATGAGACACTATCCTATTTTTTCTTGTAATTTTTTTTACTATGCTTTTACTTTTTTGTGTAACGGCGTCAGTTTGAGGCAACAGAATGGAGTGAAAATAGATGGAGTTTCTGACTATTCTAAGTGTACCACTTGTTTGACTTGTACTGTCCTGTAATCTGGGTAACATTTTTGTCTGCTAAGTATGTTGCTGATATATATATGATACACTAATGTTGGAATAAATTTTTTAAACATTCTGCTAACATTTAATATGCACATTTATTAAGATTTAAATCTAGCAAATAAAGCTGTGTTCATTTTTAATGTGCTGTCAAGTTGTGTGTGAAAATTCCAAGGAATGAGAGAGGAGCCCAAGTACTGAAAGTCAAATACCTGGAGAGCCTCGTGGAGGAGAATATTCATACAGATTTCTGCAACTCTGTGAATGTGGTGTTCATACAGATCCATTTTCAGCCAGGCTGCTTTTCCCTGCCTTATCTGGATGCAGTTTTCATTCCTGCCATGCCAGGACCTGAGGTGACTTCTCAAGTTCTCAGTCACACATGCAGGTTCCACAGGCAGCACAAGTGGTTCACATACATGCACTTTAAATAGCTTTGAGTGCATACACTGGAAAAGATGGCAGGGCTGAAGCTTTCCCAAGGGACTGGTAAAGTCTTACAGTACATATTTTAATCTTTCTTAAAAGTCACTTCTGGGACCAGTGAAGGGCTTTGGATTGAATCACAGGGAATCTGGCTGGAAGTTTATGACCTGCTGTCAGTAGATGTTTTTATCTCAGCATGTCACCTCTCCTGTTGTATCACCTTGGCAGGATTCTGAGAACAGGATCACCTGCCAGGCTTTGGTAGGTCATTTCCTTTGTAACTTCGAAATTACAAACTAAGGCGCGTGCAATTAAAGCAAATTAAAGAAAAGTATAAGAAGAATAAAAGAATCATTCTCTGTATGAAAAAAATGAGAGAAGAAAAGTACCAAAACAAGCAAGGTATAATTATATAATATGGTAGCATTACTGTGCTCATTACTGAGGTACTTAATTAAGTATGGGTACTTAATTAATTAATAGGGTACTTAATTAAGTATGAAAATGAGCAAGCATTAAAAAGGAGAAGAAATTGATAGTAAAAAAAAAGAGAGAAGGGAGAAAAAAAAGGATAGTGCTGTTGATATGCAAGATACAGGGAATATTTGTATATTAAGTTGTGAGTTTTCAGGTGCATTCAAGCTTTGTTCTTGTAGGTTAAACCTTGGCTCCACCCAGGCCTGTGGTAAATGGGTAATTTAAATGTAAAGATTTACTGGGGGTACAATATCATCCAAAGCCAATTATATTTTATAAAAAAACATAGCATGGTAGCTTGTGATTAGACATTCACAAATTCTGGTACAAACGTGGCACTCCACATGATTAGAAATTGTAGCTACCCTTCAAAATCTGAATTCCTTCATTATACTTGGGCACCAAAATTCAGTGGCTCTGCTTTCTGAAGCAGAAAAATTGGTAGTCTACCCAGATTAAAGAGTCTTTCTAAAAATGAATCCATATTTATTCTATACAAAGCAAAAAAAAAATTACAGGGAGCACTGAAATAGAAGCCATTTTCCCAATACTTGCATCTCAAATGGTGTAAAATATGTTGTCTTACAGGAGTAGAAAAATAACCCATTCGCCATTGCATTAGTGGGAAAGAACAGCAAGATGTGGGAGAAACAATATGCCAGCATCTGAAGTCTGCAATTTATTTGAGATGTGTAGGCTCTGAAACAAATAAAATCTTGTCTAATATTCCTCTAAGTGTTCAAAATTAATTTAAAAAAATGGTGTTTCTGAAAATACTGTCTAAAATGTTTAGGACATGCTGCTGGGAGACACACAGAGGAGGGGTCAGGGGTGTGCCAAGAGATTGTGAGGGTGAAGGGAGCCTTCACAAAGAACTTATATAAAAAACCTTCCTCCCTTAAACAGATGGAAGTAAAGGAGGAAAAAAAAGGATGATCATTACCATATGAAGGATAACAAAATTATTGCCAGACTATATGAATTACTGTGTAACCTCATTAAGCCACAGCTACGTTTTCTTGTCTGTCTGCCTTGTGGTCACAATACTTGCCTTGGCGTCCTTAAAAAGGAGTAGCTAAATTGAATCTCATTCTGGTTTAAAATGATCAGTTGTCTTAACACAACACTTACATCACTCAGATGCAACTCAGGAAGGGTTTTTTTTAAGCAAGTACTGAGAAATCTGCCGGGAGATGATGAGTAGGATGTGAAATTCAGCAGCTCTATCAATTTTTGGAAGGTGCACACGCACATTCCCCTGCAATAATTAGTGACTATGCTTTCTCAGTCAGAAATGAGTCAGTCTGAACCACTTGATAAGGGTGGGATTTCTCTGAATTATTCTTTGCAGCTCCCCAAAGAACCGGTGCTGTTAGCTTGTCAGAAAGATTTGTATTTAAATCACTGACTGACCTTGCTTGGCCCTTGGGTGTTCAAAGCATCCAACACTATTCAGCATTTCAGTTTTGGTACTGAAGGATGCAGAGGCCATGATAACTGCTTCTGTCATCAGGAGGCATTAAATAAATGAGCCTTGGTGTTATGTTGGCCCTTCCCTAAGCAGTTAGTTTGAAACACTTGATGTTGTGGGTCTCTCTGGCCCACACCATCCTCAGCAGTGAAAAGTTGCTGAGGTAGAAAAGCTCTGGCTCAGGTGGCTCCTAGACCCTTGCATCTCCCAGGCTGGTGACTTTTACTTATTTTTTCTCAGCTAGTGCTAGGTGAAATATAATACAAATAGTGCTGGAATGTTCCAGCACTGCATGCTCAGTAGCTCTTTTAATAGGTTTTTTAAATAGGAATAAAAGCACTCCAGACAGAAGGTTTTAGCAGGGAAAACTGATAGGATATGGCTGGATTCCCTACCATGTTACCTCTTCACAACAGACAGTTTTGCTGTCAGGTTATCTCAAATAAACATGTCTGCTGACAGCCCATTACTAGTGCCAGCAAACAGAAATGCTACAGCCTCTTCTCTGGTGGTGGCATCTATATAATATTCTTCAGCTAAAATTCTGTCTCCACCTGTTTCTATAGACAATTATTTTCAGATGTGGCCAGGATTTCAACACCTCTGTAACAAAGATCCAGGTAAAAAAACAAACAGATGAAATAGGAAGGCCAAGAGATTTATATACAGCTCACCATATAATAGCAATTTTAAGGTATCTAGTTTGTGCTGCTCTAAGCAAGCCACTTGGATTGCAATCAGGAAGGATCCCCTGTTTTCCCCTTCCACGTAGGATTGCTTGCCTCTGTGTCAATGACAGCTTTTCAGCTTCTTCAGAAGCAGCACAGGAGGCAATAGCAAAAAAGTCTCATATTTTGAGTAAGGGAGAACGATCCTGTGTGTTTCATAGTAAGCAATAAGTGCTTTTTCACTGGGTTTTGTTTGCATTTAGGTGGAAATAGCAAATGCTTCTGTGGCTGCAGCCCGCCTGTCACAATGACTCGTGTTTTAATTAAAAGATGCCACAGTATATTGAGTCACCAGGTACCAACAGCCAACTTCTTCACCAGCTGAAAGTACTCTCTGTGGGACTGGCAAAAACATGATGATCTAGTTAATGGGGTCACTGCTGTGATTGGAACTGAGGGAGGTGGTATGGGCAGAGGAAATCAAAGCAGAAGAAGAGCCTGCTTCATACTTCTGCTATAAATTCAAATGCTGGTGTTATGTGCTGAACACGTGGAGGGAACTGAATAAAGAAAGGAGCTATGAAGTCATTATTAATTACTTGATCTTCAGAAGGAGGATGTGTAAGGCCTTATGAACTGGAGAAGACAGAAATGCTGAGGCTCCAGACAGGCTCAAAGCCAGCACTTGTAGAGAAATTTTTAATATTCAGGTGTGTAGAAGAAGCCTTTAAATGTAAATGCTTACAGCAGGTCTCTCCTGCCTAGGAGAGGGAACCCAGTTGCATTAGTAGCTAAAAAAGCAGGAACTGAAGAGGGCATCAGAGAGGTTGATTCTGTTGAGAAGGGAAAAGCAGGATTTTCTTTGCTTTTGCACCTGGAAGAAATGAACTGCAAAGAAATCCCTCGAAGTTTTTGCTTCCTTTTCAGTGCTGGACAAACTCTGCTTCGAATGTCTACCCAGAGTAACCATAGGGTGCACAGAGTAACCATAGGGTGCACAGAGCAGCCCCCCTGTGCACACACCACTCATCCCTGATTGTCACCTCTGTGTCATTGCAGGCACTGAGCTCATTCCTGGGCACAAACACAGTCACAGAGGCAAGGCTTTTCCACAAGAACTTAGGTGCCTGATAAGGATGGGGAAAATGTTGGGCAGAGGAATTTCAGTTTGTCTTGTGGTGAGGACAAATACAGCTCCCTACAAGATACATTGCTAAGCTTCTTCATCCTGCAGTAAGTGCCAATTATTTGGTGCACATTTGACACAGAAATGCACGAAATTCACGGTCATTCCGAATTCCTTTGTAATTAAGCCTCTAACCTGAAAAAGGATTTATGCTGCTTAGCATAAGAAGAGAGTGATATCAGGTCATTGTCTTTGGACAGCATGTTCCATGCTGCATTTTAAAGCCTGCTGGAACAGCAGCCGTGCCTGGGGGTGATCTGAAAGGGCCAACCCAAGTGGTAGGTAAGAATTTCTCCGTTGATCTTGTCTTTGATCAGACCACAGTGATTTGTCAGTGAAATGTCAACCACCTAAAATAATTAAGACAGTCCCACCATCAATCTGTTGTCAGAACAGGCAATAATGGTACAGGCAATCACAAGATGTTCATGTTAACTACAAGGCAGAGAGGAGACATCTGTCCAAGTGGCAACATTATGCTTTATGGCTCTGCATTTGGATGAAAAACAGAGGCAGATTTTGGTGGAAGTGTGTCCGATTATACCTTTTTTCTGACCCAGATATGGGGCAACTGAGAGGCATTTTAAAAACTTTTATTCCATTTTCAGTCTCATGTGAAGAGTTAGACAGTACAGATGTTACAATTCACGCCATCACAATCAGAAGCCAAACTATTTCCTAATTACAACACATTATAAGCATTTCTTGGCCTGTCAGCTTTTGCCACACCATGCTGTTAATGCCTTAAAGCCAATCATCTAAAGCTAATGTAGATGACCCCTTCATGGGTCCTACTACAATGCATCTTTCCTAGTTCTATTTCTCTGAAGTATCTAGTCTATTTGCAAGGCCATCTTTTGAAACCTGTTTCCAGTTCTGTTTCTCTCTTAACAATACCTTTTGTCAAACTTTAAAAATTCTCTACAAAGCCATTTCCCACAGAAGTGCAGGTGGCATCTTGGACACTGTTCACAGGACACTCCTTCCAGGGACTTTTTCTTCATCCCATCTCTGGGGCTGACTGAACATCTCTGTTATTTGGATTCCTTTCTCCAGGAAAGGAAATACTGGAACTCAGAGCAGGATTTTCCCTTGCAGCTGAAACTTTCCCTTCGTGGCTGCTATTGCAGCCAGCTGCACTGTGTCTTTGGAGTTGTTTTGTGCAAAATCACCCTATTTCCTACTCCAGTCACACCTGTTTTATCCCAGGTGAGTTGCTATATGGCCCTGAGATACATTGAGGCTGTTATGTAATGATAACACATCATACAGTGATGATTTGCCTCCACATGTGGACAGTGCCTACCCTGACCAGCCTTTTCCAACCTGAACCATTCCATGATGTTACAGAATCCACAGTGAGGCCACAGCATCTTCTCAAGACAGGATATGACTGTACATGTGGGAAACATTTTTGTACATGTGGGAAACCCACGGACATGTATTCTGGGCTCCTCATTTGGGCAGCTACAGGGTTCATGGAAAATGGCTTCAAGACTGCAGCAGTCAACTTCCAGCCCTGAATATTCTGTTCTTTCAAATGAAACGAGGTAGGAAATGAACAAAGCTGGCAGAAAAACTAAAACTTGAACAAAAAAATGTGGTTTTAGATTATTTTTAATTACATTATTCTCTGTCAAGATTTTTTTATTTATTTTATAGCTTTAATACATCCCAAGCAATATTAAAAATTCTGGTGAAAAGAGTTAACACATTTTGACCCACCACTTCTGCAAATGAAATCATTCCCTTAGTTTTATTTCCTGGTTGTTACCAAAATTTTTCCAAAGTAGAATTTTTCATTAAAAACAAACATCTATGTCAACAGATTTGTAACTGAAAAAGTTTTAAATCATGGAAATTTTTCAAAATGGTTATTAGATATGTTTGAGAAGAATGGAAGCTTTAATTATTTTTTGTTACCATCAAGAGGCAAAATTTGACTACTTCTTACAATTCTCAGTCTTTCATCTTGTTCTGCAAGACTGAATTACCAGTTACTATGCTCAAGTTGCACTTCAGATACTTGCCTGTGTGAGTTGTTGTGTAACCCTAGTATTGGACAGATTATATTGTGAATGTAGTCATTGTATTGTATTAAATTATATTATCTTATATCTGGAGAAATAAACTCAGAATAATTAATAAATAAAAATCCTGAGAAGTATCAGGTATTTGAATACTATCAAGAAGAAAAAGTTGCTGCTCATGCTCAGTTTGCTCAGCCTTCCCTCCTGATGCACAAAGAACTTCTGAACCTGATTTGTCTGCTAACAAAAAAATGGAGTTACACTTTGGTCAAGTAATTATTAAGGCTATTAGAATTGGGGCCAAATGTTTAGCAACATTATCAACTGTTAAGAATTACTTTAATTTTGAACATTATGTTGTCGTATTTATGTCCCTGGAACCTTTTGTGAAACAGCAAGGAATACAATGAAAAGCAGGGAGAAGGAGGTGATACAGCTGATGTGTACATCTGCCAATCCACTTGTGCTGAGAAAGGGACATTCCTTCAAATGTTGGGATCTGTAAATCCCTACTTGTTAGCTTACTGCAGGGAAATGGGGTAGACAAAGCATGGAGTGTTTTGAGAAAATGTATTTTTTATATATATATTTTATATATAATGTTATATATATAATCTACATAATATTATATATAATTATATAGCATATATATATGTGTGTGTGTGTTTGAAACAGAAATTTCCTTCAGCCCCCTCAATTAAGCTTAGTGAGGGTCTGCTCTCAGGCTAATAACCTGCCTGTGGTGTGGGAGAGGAATTCCAGAACATGAATAATTTGTGAGATTTGCTGCCAAAATGCTGGCACCCATGAAAGAGTCCTGTTGTATTTTAAGTCATATTCCTTCAGATTGGGTTCAGTAAGAGAAACTTGGGCTGGTTTGTTATACTATCTGACCACCTCTGTGCCTCAGATGGATTTAAGAGAGTATCTTCCTCTCTCCCTCATTGGTCATATTTTTCCATCTGCCTCAGGCTTTGTGACTGGTCATCCATCCTTTCAGTGAAGAAGGATGAATGAGGATCATTTTGAAATCTCTTAGAAGTGCTGGAGAGTACAGGGCAGCTTTTGAAAGACAAGCCATCAGTTTGTGAAGCCTTTTGGAGAACGCTACACAAGGTACAAGGCACGAGTGAAGGGAAGGTGCTCATGTAGATGGGGAAAGCATGTGCTGGGTGAAGCACTTAGGTGTAATGTTAACCAGCTGCCAAAGTACCTCTCAGTGATTTATGATGTGTCCTGAAGATGGAGCACACACTGATCAGAGAGTGATTAATATCCTTGTCATAAATGGAAAGAAACGGGCAACCTGCCAGGGAAATTTGTGAAAGCAGAAGACCATCTCAATACACCAGGGGTGACTCAGTAACATGAGACTGATTTAACACATGGATTCAGTGGAGATTCTTGTTTAAGATTAGATTCCTCCAGGGAAAGGTGTTTTCATAAACCAGTGAGGCCTCACAGTAAAAAAGAATTTGGAAGTGAAGGGGACATGACTGATGGAATGGATTTTTAGGGACTACTTGCTTTCCAGCCATTCAGTTTGGGGATAAGTATTTATTTTCAGAGCTTTGGTTATTATATGATCATTCCTAACAAAAAGCCAAAAAAATATGAAGCCTGTTGTTGTAAAGGCACTAAATCTAGGTTTTGTAATGCTTCTGATGTGTTTAGAAGCCAGAACATATTAAAAAAAAAAATAGCAATGTATAACATCATGGTAGAGGTGAATTGTGGATGAATTGGCAGTGTCAGACCAATTACTAGATGCATCAAAACAAAACTAGGGAAAATTAGTACATAAAAGTCAGTCTATCATGATAAAGAGAAAAAAAACCCCAAATTATGTGTACAAAAAACCATTTGGATCACCGTAACAAAATTTAGGTCCTGTATTCTGGAAATAGGAACAGTGATTTTATTGAAATTATGTACAAAGTAAGACATACAGTTTGGAAACACAGGAAAATATTAAGTGAGAGAACAAGAAAACCAACAATTAAATTTAATGACTTAGGTGTTGCAGACATTAATTACCTGGTTGCAGCCCCCGGGGTGTGAGCTCTGGACATCTGGCAAGTAACAACAAATCTGTGCTTGCAACCTCCCTTTTCTTACATATTTATTCATATCTCAGTGGTCTTAGCTTGGCTTTAGTATGATGGACAATTTTCATGGATAAAGCAGGCTTATTATCTAAAAAATACATCAACGGGGCTTCAGAACAACCAAATGGTTAAGAATTTTTTGAGAAACTAGAATTACTTCTGAAAGGAGAGCATAGAGGATGTGAAAATTGTATGGAATCTTTGTCAGCTGGTAGAATGCCATGGGCACATTTAAATTAGTTCCATGCAGATGGGCAAATCCTGAATCCTTTTCTGAATATTATGCAGAGATATGCCTCTTGCTCTACAGCGGAGCAAGAGACTTTGGCATTTGTCTCTTTCCTCCTTCCAGCTGTTACTCCTCTAATAGATTGAGAAGTTTCCGTAGCACCGAAAGAGAATAAATAGCATTGTCTTACAAGAGCTTTCTATCTGCACTTTAGTATTTGGCTTTGGCAAACAGAGTGGGATCCCTGGATCATACAGCACTAATGGCAGGGCTGATCACTCCTCCCAGCACACAGGGAGGGCACCAGCGGTGCCACTGAGCGCTTCTCCAGCTCCAGAAAGAAAAAAAGCCAGTGAAGAATTGCCTGCTGAAGAACGCCCCTTGGGTAGAAAAGGGAAGCAACCTGCAAATCTTTGCCCCAAGGGGGGGTCAGGAGGTGACTCAGCTACAGAATGAGCTGCAACAACCAGATGTAAGTCAGTGAAAGTCCATGGTAAGAGGCCCAGCAGATGTCAGCTGTTAAGATGGGGATTGTTGGAAAAAAACCCAAAAGACAGAAATGCTTGTCCTGGCTCTCAGCGTGAAAACACCAGCTTAAGAGACAGACAAGGAAACCCTGAGCCTGTTAAGGGGAAAAGGTTCAGCACAAGTCTTTTGAACTCTTTGAATCTCCAAGTCTTGCAAATAGGCCACTAAATATGCAATTAAAATTCACTTCCCCCGTAGAAGAAACACTGGAATAGCTAAAGACATCAGAACTGGTCACACAGAGACTGAGTCACACAAAAATCAACAGACTTCCTCCAGGGGAATCAGTTACTTGATCTACCAGATCTGTGATGATTTATTTATAACAAACAATAAGAAAAAAGAGATGTAAAAAATTTACACTTAAACACCAGATTATAAAATGAAATGCATTTGAAATCTGAGCTCAATGCTGACATTTAGAAAAGGTGCCTGAATCAAGAACTTGATATTTTTAGTTATATTTAGAGATCACAAGTATTTTTAAATGGATAGGTTGAGTGCTTTGGCCTGAAGTAATCTATCTGTGTGACATCCTGCTCTTCCCCCCTTCCCTGTGGAACACAATGCAACCACCACTGATGTCATTAGCAGTGCCCTAAAATAAAGCAGATATTTTCCTGTCATCTTAATTTATGTGCTGCTGTAATATTTCTGAGGGAGAAGGAACATCTTATGGATTCTACATATCAACAAGAATAGCATTTCTGTCTTTTGATTCCCTTCAAATCTTTCATGGTCTTTGGTTTTCCTTTGCAACAACAAGAACACTTGGACTTTTCTGCCTTCAAACCCGTGGCCTTGTTCTCCAAAGAAGGCATCCAGCACTTCTGAAGTATTTTTAAAGGAGGCAAGACCTTGTGGTTTAGAGAAGGCACACACATTGTCCCTCAAAATATACAACAATATCAAAGGTATCTTCTGCTATTAATGAAACATGAGGTCAACAGCATCCAACAGTGATGGGCTCAATCCTGTTTTCTAACAAAATGAGACTTATACTTCTTTTTTTCTGTGTGTGTTAATTTCCTTTTATAATCACTCTTGAACCCGTGTTGGGAGCAATATAATTGTGCCAGAACTACGAGTTCCCTACAATTAAAAAAAAAAAAAATAAAAAAAATTACCAAAAGCAGTGTTATAAAGGAAAATAAAAGAAGCACAGTAAGGAAGAAGGAAAGGACATGTTGGTGACATGACAGAAATTAAGTATGCTGGCAGGAAAGCATTGGAGAACATGCAGGGGAGGCCCTGAGTTCTCATAGATCCTGACCAGGGCCTGATGTAAGGAAAGGACAGTAGAAAACCTGGGTTACTGAGGACAGGAAGCCTCAGGGGGTCAGATGCATTCATTAACAGCTGGACTCAATTACCTTCGAGGTCTTTTCCAACCCTAATTATTCTATGTTTCTGTGCTCACAGAAGAAGCAATATTTGATTTTATATCATTAATACAATGATGGGAGTATTTATATTAAAATATTAGTCATTTGAAGACATGCTAGCACTGTTAACTTGGGTTAGTGTTATCTGATATAGATGCTAATGTATGACACATGAAACCTCCATAGATTTCATATTTTCCTATTTTGGATCCATATTGGAGACAATGCTTTTATGCTAATTCCAAGAAAATTCCAGAGAAAGTCTCCCTCAGATTTCTTTCTTAGGAATGCATGACAGTTACTTTCTACAGGCTCCACTAACCCCAAACATCAACTAAACACATACTCTCTCCTTATTTACTTTTCGCTACAATGAGCTCTACTCATTGTCTCAATAGCCTTCTACAGAGAAAAGTTATGGCTTAGCACGTGAAAATAGACAAGTGTCCACTAGTAAATTATGTTTGTGGATATAGATTCTAATTACAGTTACATTACAGTATGTCTTTCTCCTTAGAGAAACAACTTTATGTGTAAAAGAATCTACATAT
The DNA here is from genome assembly GCF_009819655.1 of Sylvia atricapilla. Classification (NCBI taxonomy): domain Eukaryota; kingdom Metazoa; phylum Chordata; class Aves; order Passeriformes; family Sylviidae; genus Sylvia; species Sylvia atricapilla. Next base: position 7,318,841 of record NC_089145.1, read on the forward strand.
ATTCTTCCTACACAGCATTTACTGTGTTTTGTGTTAATTTAGTCTATTGAAAAAATCAATATTTATCCTAAAGAGGAATAACCCCCCCAAAAATTGAGGCACATTAAAACTGAGTGACAAATGAAGTTGTAGTATCAGACCCAACATGGTAGTCCAAAACCTGCTCCAGCATTTCAGATGTCAGTTTGCTGTTGTACTAAGCACAATTATTTTCCAAATACGTATTAAGACTTTTCTTGGCTTGTTTCCCCCCACTAGGAATAGTTTCCTCATCAAATGATGTATCTGATGTTACTTTTGGTGTCTCTTTCAGTGTTCTTCTAGCAAATGAAAGCATATAGTAGATTTAAGCCCTGTTCAGATCAGTACAACTTGTGATCTGAATCAATGCAAATTCCTCCCCAAACTTTCCTTAATGCATTTTAAAATAATGCTAAGAGACAAGTCAAAAGAAAATAAAGGACTACTGCAGCCTCATAAAATCTGCTTCTGATTTTCTAGTTCTTGCAATAAAAAGTCACCATCATACAGTCTTCAATTCCTACATTTCTCATGCAGAGAAAAGACACCTGACTGCCACTAAGGCCAAACTGACTCTTGCATAAAAGCCTTTTCTAAGCTGTTAAACAATCCAATGATGGTCATCTTGGAATAATAGTGTAATGACAGATTGATTATATTCATCATTAATCCTCACAGTAATAAAAGACAGGATAATGTGCTGTAATCACAAATCCTTGGCTAAATTTTGTTATGGGTAATTGCAGCCCACTCACCAAGTGTTGCATAGTTGTCTTGGGTACTGAGAGAATTGTTTCTGTGTCTGAGCCTCAGAGGTAGGTGCATTTCTGCCTGTGTGACATGACAGATGGCTTCCAGTCCTTTGGGATCCTTTGCATGTAACTCATGGAACAGTACTGGAATTCAAAGGAACAGATGTTCCTGTAATATGTGGGAAGGATATGAGCATCTCCATTTACTTTTAAGATAAATGTATTCAATGCTGTTAAATTTCTCCACAGATATGGAGAAAAAAAAAATTCAAGTATTATCATTGCTTTCACAATTTAAAAGGCATTTGCCATCGGGTAGACTTTTATTAGTTCGTTGGAGTTTTTTTAACAATCTATCTGCTAATGCTAAAAATGAACTAGATTTTAGACAGGAAAGGGAGGATGGAGAAAATAAATGAATCTCTTTGTAACATAACAGAAAAATTTCCAGCTATGGAGTAGTCCTATATAGTAACTGCAAATCATCTAGTGAGATTTTTTTTTTCTCAGTGAAATCTGCAATACCAATAGAACATAAAAATCGACTGCAATTCTAGTAATTTACCTAGTCCTTTTACCACTAGAGGGCTGAAGAAACAGCTTCAACATGAGCTGGATTATCGGATAATTAGGCACTATTAGAATGCACACTAGGAATTGACATGCTTAGAAACAAGATATTCCTAAATTAAAACACAAAAAACCAAGCAAACCCCTGGAATTCGTAGCGTATCTTTAGAATATTTCATCATCTATGTTAGTGCAGAGATCCCTGAGCAAACTACCTCCAGTTTGGTTTAAGACTAGAAACCCTCCTGAAAAAGGAGTGTGCAACTCCTGTACTCTATCACGTTTCATTTCCTGTGCCTATTTGACTACTGGCAGAGCAATGTAATAAAAATCATTCCAGCAACAGAATAAGGGCACCTGAAAGAGCAGCCCAGTTTGCAAGCACTAAGCTGCCTTATATCAAACTGAGCTGAAGCAGTGGAAAAGCTTCTCAACTTTGCTTGACAAAGTCCACAGCCACTTTTATTTTGCCTCTGTGTCCAACTTCCTGCTGGATTTTATTTTTTTTTTTTATTGATCCCTGCAATCATGGCCCGAAGTTCTGGATTTCTACTTCCAAAATGCACAATCTGGTTGAGAGGGACCATGTGAATGTGGAAGTTCTGCCCAGACACATGCATCCTTAAACATATTTCAGTCCAAGCGTGTTCTCTTTCAGACACAAAAGAAGAAGGATACTTGTGTTGTTGTGGAAACACGGAGCCAAGATCTGATCCAACAGTTCAACTTCTGCCATGTTTGTTGCATGACATATAAATCACCAATCTGGCCAGCAGTTCAGGGAATTAAAGTACCCCTCAAGATGTAAACATCCCACATTTTGAGGAAGCAGAAAGAATTTCCATGAATGTTGCAGCACATTCCAGCTATTCCTTTTGACACCACTGTGCAATACACTTCCCACCAGGACAGAATAACCACACTGTGCTCACAGCCTGGCTCTGCAGCTAGAGGGACAGCCCATTTCATAAAACACAGGTTTAGACGCTGATAGAAAGGCCTCCAAAAGGCAAAATTAGCAATGAAGTGTTGTCAACCCAACTTCACATAGGTTTAACTTGATTCAGGAATCTTTACGGCGTGGCATGCAAAATTCAGCATGGACACATCTTTAATATGTCAACACATGTAATGCTACATCTAAATCCTCCCAGTGATGTGTTGTGCAGTTTTTCAAGGGACTTGTCCAGCAGTGAATCATCATGACTCTGGAGAATAAGACAAAGGCCCATCAGAGTTGTTCAGGAAGTGATCCTTGCAAATTTTCAGGGAGGATGGGAAAACTCCTGGTTTAAAACAATCTTTTTGTCACATTTTTCTGCCTCTTAAGGCTTGGCACAAGATTTTATTTCAATATTTTCTTCTAATGATTGATTTTTTTTTTCATTAAACAGTTTACTAGAAAGGAGTTTACAAAGCTGTTGCTTTTTCCAGAAAGCCTTCTTTCTGGTGGGCTGTCAAGCATGATGATTATTTCAGCATTTCTGTGTGATTTTGCAGCCCCATAGATGCAAATAAGGTAAAAAATTGCTGTGTTTTTCAGGTGACATCAAATTCCACTGGATTTAGTGGACAGCTGCTATAAACAGGAGTAATAATTAGATCGTAATTCATAATTTTGAGGCATATTTATGCTATCTTCAGTACCACAAATCTGTATTATACACAGGGGGTTGATGGCATAACTAAGATTTTAAGCACAAATTTTTTTTCCTGAAGATGACACTGTATTGTTGAGGGCAAGACCTTTTCACAAACAGGAATAACAAAATGTCTTTGGCTTTGTATATATGATCATATGAAGCCAAAGTAACACATTTAAGCTTTTTTTTCAAAATGGATCATGAAATATATGTTCATTTATAAGTTCTGCTTGCATGACACTTGGGAAAGAGAAAATTCATTTTGCAGTGAATCAGCAATAAAGATAAGGTCAAAAATAGAATTTCAATAATTACTATTTTTAAATCACTGGTATGTACCATGATAAAATTTTTAGCTTACTTGTAGTTTTCTTCAGAAGACTAAAACTTAGAGAGAATGGATTTATATTGGTGTGTTAACTTTGAACTTCTCTAAAAGAGTTACGCAATATTTAGGCAGTATTCTGAGGGTTATTGCGGAAAATTTTGAGATTAAATACATAGCAATAAGAAAAAGTTAGCTAAGAACCACATCTGTAATTTTTCACCTCTGAACGAGAGTAACGTCTTGAAATAACTCAGTTTGAAATTCGTAAAAATGAACTATTTATAGAAATAAAAGGGCAGGTAAGAATTCAGTCCTTTAACCTTCACAAGAGCAAAAGGTGAAGAAAACCCAATGACATGAAGAAAATTGTATTTTATTGCAAGATCTCACAACAAAGCAATACGTTTTCTGTTTTATGTGAAAAACACAGACATCTGCAGCATCTTGGATTACACCATATCATCCCACAGATATTGTTACAGCCATTTCAGAGCTCCATTTTTTACTTAGCACCTTTTGGCTGAATCTCTTTCCTCCTGGTCAGGATGTGAACATGTAGCAGTGATCATCTTGGACTAGAATGTTCTGTGTAACATCCTATTTCCCTTTACCACTGTCACCAGTGCAAGGAGTCATTGGGATTTCACTGAAGGCTGAGTGCACTTTTGTGAATGGTCTGTCTGTGACATTATAAAAATAATGACCAATAACAATTTTGATCGATGTTTATTCTACCAAGGTTAAACACTTGATGTATTACGTTTCAAAAGCTGACAGGAGTGTACAAATTTTGAAGAACTCATGAGATTTGCTGTCTACTGCTCTCATGTGAAGCCAAACCAGCTGAGCTTGATCAAGAATGTGACTCAGTAATATCTGGATGTGTCATCTGATGGACATAAAATTTCTGTTTCAGATAGCTACAGCAGCAGAGCCTAGTCACTATAGGATTTTATTGTACCAGGATTGCTTGCTATTTGGGATATTTTATGCAATTAAGGACTATCTAATTCTCCTCTACTAAGAGAAACAACCAGGAATGTACCATCTGGACTTTTCTTCTCCATTTCGGAGTGATACGATAAATTATTTATCTTTCCCAAATCAACCATCGTTTATTTATTAAATGCTATTATTTTGCTAATAATTATTGCTGCTAATTTGTAGCCATAGCATCAAAGCCATGCCAGTGCTGAGCTTTCTATGAAAAGGGCCAGAGCTCCTCACACAGCAGAAAAAAAGAAAGCACTTTGCCTTGCCTGGCAGGTTTTACAGCCTCAAATTCCAGCTCAGAAAAGGGCTCAGTACCTTTCTGAAAGGCTTGGGTTACGGAATCCAATCCCATTTACTGCATCCCTGCAAGACAATATTCTATTCCTGCTGCCTCTCAGAAAAATCTATTAATATGGGTTTCCTTTGAGCATCTGCAATGGCACAGTGGAGCCATGATACACTGGGAAGACGTGCTTATGTAACTGTGCAGCTTTTCCTCTTCTGGGAAAAATCCTTTCAGGTCTGTAATGCCAGTGACAATGCTGCAAACCACATCCAATAGCTACCGTGATGTAGAAATCAGGGCTGAGTCGTGATGCTCATTACCAACATTTCAATTACATATGGTTTATTCATAATTTATTTTCCACTCTAGTACACTGCAGTTCTTTTACAATTTTGAAAGGAAATACTGAAATTCTACATGGATCAGTCGTTATGGGAATTTCAATATTAAAATAATTGGTCTTGTATAAATGTGCTTTGGCGCTGTAAAATTTCATTAACCCCCCAGCAGAGGGCAACATGTGAAAGAAATATTTCTATAAATCCAAAGCGCAGTTGCTTTTAGGATATTGCAACTACAACAGATGTTTTCAGCAGGGAATCTTCCTTTGAAAATACAGTTTGCATTTAGTTACCAAATGGGCAAGTGAAGGAGCTTAATAATATTAAAAGGACTTGTTTATAATACATGTCATAATTTTTGATTTTTTTTAAGTAGGACATTACAGAAACTTTAAAATTAAAATGAAATCTTAGAGAAATATAACGGTTATAACTTTGAAAGAAATACCGATATTTGCATCTTCCATTTTCTTCGAAGAGATAAAAGTTTATTATTATTAGATTCTGAAAGGAAAAATAATTCTGTTCAGAATATGCTCAGTTCCTTCCAGTGCTGTAAATACCACAAATCAAGACTGAGAGTTACAGTGGCCTACTCAGAGGCATGAAAACGGAGGCCAAAAAAAGAGGTGGAAAACACTAAATGCTTTAGAGAAATCAGTCACTAATGGATTCCTAACATGACCTGAAATAAGCTGCGTGAATAAACGTGGATATACGGAGACAAACAAACCTTCGGAACGGCTGTTACCTGTTTATAGCATTACAGCAGCATTATTGCGGCTGTGCCCGGTTTGCCCGGGACTGGCTGCGCCAAGGCCGAGCGTCTTTTGCGCACACCGAGGAGCAGCGGCGCTCCTCAGAGGCGCCGGGAGCCCCGGGCGCGGCCGCGGGGTGCGGGAGCGGCGGGAGAGGGAGAGACGGAGGTGCGGGAGCGGAGGGAATTTGAGCAGCAGGAGCGGCGGGAGAGGGAGAGACGGAGGTGCGGGAGCGGAGGGAAATGGGAGAGGAGCAAGCAGGAGAGGAGGGAGCGGCGGGAGAGGGAGAGACGGAGGTGCGGGAGTGGCGGGAGAGGGAGCGGCAGGAGCGGCAGGAGAGGCGGGTGCGGGAGCGGAGGGAAAGGGGAGCAGAGGATGAAATGGGAGCGGAGGGAAATGGGAGCAGAGGGAAATGGGAGCGGAGGGAAATGGGAGCGGAGGGAGATGTGAGCAGAGGGAAGTGTGAGCGGCGGGTCTCGGCGCTGGCCGCGGTGCTGAAGGGGCGAGGCGCCCGGGGGCAGCGCTGCGCGGGCAGGAGGCAGCGAGGGCGGGGGCGGCGGACACGCCGCGGCTCCGCTCCGCCCGTGGGCTCGGCCGGCGGCTCCGGGGACTTGTCGGCGTGTGCCCGGGGCGGCGAGCGCAGCCCGCCCCCGCCGCGGCCGCGGACACGCAGAGCCGGCCCTGCCTCGGAACGCTCCCGGCGCCGAGAGCTCCGTCCCCTCCCTGCCGGGCATGGCTCTGCCCCCGCCCGCCGCTGCCGAGCCCTGCGAGGCCGAGGAGAGTTTCTGAGCGTGCCTGGCAACTCGGCGCTGCCGGGAACCCCGGGGGCTGCCTGCAGCGCGCTCCGACGCCCCTCTCGCTGCCGCACACAGGCGCGCTCCCTCGCCCTCGCCCCCCCTTCCCCGCTCCGCACGCCGTCTCCACCTCGCTCACACACACACACGCGCGAGCACTCTTCCTCTCCTTCTCCTTTTACCCGTAGGTGCACCGATAGCCATTGAATGAGGACGAAAAGTTAAGAGATTAAACCAATATGAACCATCGTTGCTCGTAGCAGTGCCGTATCCAGAGCAGAGCATTACCCAGCGAGCATCCCCGCAGGAATGGAGTCGGTAAAACAAAGGATTTTGACTCCTGGCAAGGAGGGATTGAAGAATTTTGCTGGGAAATCGCTTGGTCAACTCTACAGGTAAGACCGATATCTCTTCTAGGATTCTACTTCCCAGAAAAAATTGGACGTTTTTCCTAAGCGCCCGTTGCTGCAGGAGGTCGGAGTTTTGGGGAGGTTAGCAGTGGCAGGGTTGGGAGCTGTTGAGATTCTGCTGGATATAATCTAGATCCTGGAAACTAGTGCTGAAGCTGCTCAATATGGCACCCTCGTAACTTCTCTATCTGACTCGTAGATGGTGTCAGTAAAGATGTAGTAAAAGATTACCCCACCTTTCTTCCACCATTTCCCATCTTGAAATCATAATCAGGAGAGAGGAGCAACCTGTATTTTTGTTCCGTCTTAATTTTGCAGTGCCCTCATAGGATCTTGCCCTCTGCCCTTAACAAATATATATATATATATATATATATATATAAAATATTCTGGTTTTGATTAGCCTTGTCCTTTGTGTAATTCGTCGTCACATGAAGGTAAACATGGAGATGTATAAATAATTGATATCTGAACGATTTTTTTTTTCTCCTGAAGCTGAAACATATGGAGGAATGTGTTTAATTATTTATCCATCTGCCTTTAGAAGCATCTGCTTGTCCTATAAATGATATACAGCTGCAATTGCTAAACTCAAAAGCATCACTCCTGTACATTTCTGTGTGCAAAGAACATTTCTATCACCGTCGAGCCTTGTGCACACGGAAAAATAAGCCCAGATTTTTGCACACCTAGAAAGTGCATGCACTAAAGTTCACACCTCGTTCTCCATCCAATCTGGTGACTTCAGTGACCTCCGCAACATTTGAGAATAGTCTCTGAAATTCCAATAAATTTTCGATTGTACCGTCAGCCAGAAATCACTCCAAAATGTTTGGTTTGGGGTGTTTTGTTAGTTTGGTGTGGCGTTTGGTTGTTTGGGTTTTTTTGCGGGGGGGCTTTGCCCGAATTGCAGCTATAAGGGAACTGCGGATTTGCCTGCCCAGGGTAGGTCACGTAAAAATCTTTTTTCCATACCTATGCGGCAATGCTGGGCACAGACACCAGGCTGTTCCACAGCATGAGTCACAACTTCTGCTGCCATTTTAAGGGAAGGGGACATATCAGTGAAGTGATAAAGACAAAATTAAGGCTTCCATTTTCATAGGAAGAGTACCATTAAGAAAAGCCAAAAGCAAAATTGAAGTCATCAACAACGCAATTAATTTCCTACAGCGTTTTGGTTATATTTAAGTCCTTTTCAATTGTTGAAAATTAATATTAATAAGAAAGGATAATCCAGAATAACTGCTTAAAATATAATTAAGGAAATAGACCTTTTTTTTTTCTTTTTCGTTCTTAAAGACTCCACAGCATTTAAATAAAACTATCATCTCTACTATTTGCAGTCACACAGTGAATAATGGAGAAACGGTATTTATATTTTCCAGCAAAACTCCGTTTGAATTCACACCTCGACTAACAAACGCGCGATTTGCTAATCTTTTTCAGCTCACGGCAATTAAGTACTTTGTTTACTCTTCTTAGAATCCAAACAATTTTCTTGACTCTCACACATTGATTTCCAGACAAGACGCCCATTCAGGGAGAAAACACTCCTACCCTTTATCCACACGAACGAATTTTGAACATAAACCCACAGCGGTTTATTTTATTCACAACTTTAAAGACATTTCTTAATGCCGCGACCTTTAAGCATGGAAATAATACGTCCGGAAAAGAAAAATCAGGAGAATTTCAGCTGGATAGCTTTTGGAGAAAATCCCTGTATTTTCTCCAGAACACAGATAACCTTTTAAGCCTTATTCTGCTAATTGTTAGTGCCCTATCAGCCGGATGAGTTAACCTGAAAGAGATGCTCCTCCGAGTGAGAAAACACTTCTACAGCAGAGGTGAGGGCAGCGGTTGTGGAGTCCAGAGTGTCGGCAAATGGTCACGAATTTGCTTCTCAAGACGACATAATTGGTTAGCTTTTCCGGTTTTTAAATATCGCAGTGACTTCAGAAGAAGATTTAAGGATTCAGTATGGGACACTTGCTCTATAAACCTGATTTTTCTTGCTATCGACAGAGCATTTTAAAAGATTTTTTTTTTTAATGTTTTAAATCACGTTTAGTGGCATTTTTCAACTGATCGGAAATAGCTGCAAACAACCATTTCCCTTCAGATTCCTTTAGATTGTTTTCTAGGAGACACGATTTCCAAATAAAACCGAGGGAGTGAGGGCAAGGAGATGATGCTTAAAGCTGCTCTGGGAAGGTTGAAGCTGCTCAGGGATCACACGCTCACGACGTGTAGCTGAGCGCTGAGATCTTTGGGGAAGCCTTCTCCGGGGATGCCAGTTCTCGCTCATGTTTTCTCTCACTGCATGTGACAGCCATTTTGCAAATCTAAAATAAATAGCAATATCGCCCTCTCCACCTCCTCTTCCTCCTCGCTCCTCCCTCCCTGCCGTCTTTTTCCTCTGAACATTTCTTTTGTTCCCAGAGCTGAGGGCCAGGCGCACACCAAGATCATCCCCTCGGCGTTTTATTAGAAATAAAACCTCCAGGAGCAGGGTTCTGTGCCTGAGCCTCTTGGGCTGCCCAACATGGCGCCTCTGCAGTGGTTACAGATGATGTCTTCTTGATGCGTCCTACATATTTAAGCAGAAGTCTTTAATGATAGATGAGCAATCCTCAGCTAGAGCTCCTCCCCGGGCCGCTGCGGAGGGCTGGCGGGGGGAGTTGGGGATGACTAATCGTGACTCCCACAGGTCATTGCTGAGGAGCAGTTCAAGGTGAATGGGAAGCAAGGAATAAATCCTCACATCCGTCTCCCAGCCAAAGGAGCGAGGGGAGCGATGAATTTAAGCCTCCAGCTCCCCGAAATTGTTGTGCCTTCAGGCGGCCAGGCCTTGACTTTCCCTTCTTGTGTCGGGCAGAGTCCTAGAGAAGAGGCAGAAGCCCGGGGACACCATCGAGCTGACCGAAGATGGAAAGCCCATGGAAGTGCCCGAAAAGAAAGCCCCGCTGTGCGACTGCACCTGCTTCGGGCTGCCCCGGAGGTACATCATTGCCATCATGAGCGGACTGGGATTCTGCATTTCCTTCGGGATCCGATGTAACTTGGGAGTGGCCATCGTGGACATGGTCAATAACAGCACCATACACCGAGGAGGAAAAATTATTAAAGAGGTGGGAACCTTTCCCTCGTAAATCCCACATCCTCCCAGTAGAACTCCCAGTCAAGCACCTCAGCACAGGTGGGACGGGCTCTGGATGGTTTCGCGGCATTTCCCCCTCCCGAGCCCCGATGCTCCCCGCTCCCTTCCCCCTGCCCGCTGCCCTTCGAAGGACGGAAATCCCGTTCTTGACACAGAAACAACTTCTACCCATTATTTCTACATTTTCACTTCGGTTCCTAGCCGCAGTCTGTGGTATTGCTGTGAGGACAATTAGCCCCCCGCCCTGCCTTTTCCACACAGCCTTGAAAAGCGCAGCTATCTCCTAAAATACCCGTAGGGGATGGGAGAAGGAGGGCACCGACTGTCACCTGGCCGTAAAGGAGGCGGGCAGGTATGGCAGGAATGTTTGAAAACGCCGGGCTGAATTGGCTTTGACCAAAAAAAGCTTTAAACGATTAGAGACGTTTTAAAGCGCTCTAAAATGTGGTGAGAAAGACATGATAAATGCAGACGAGCCTTGAACACCCAAATCCACAACTCGCTCCGGGCTTGCTGCCCGCAGAGGCAAGAGGTGAGTGCGGGCTGTGTCTGTGAGGTGCCGGCCCCCGCTGCCCCTCTGCTGCCACGGCCGCTGCTGGCTCTGAGGCTGTCACTGGGGGCTCTGAGGCTGTCACTGGGGGCTCTGAGGCTGTCACTGGGTTTGCTCTGCTGGTCTGGCCAGCTTTTGCCGCGGGGGGCTGAGGCAGAGCCCGGCACCCGAACCCCTTCTTTGGCACCGCGGGTGGAAGCTGTGAAGTGGCACAATTACAGCTCTCCTCTTGTCTTTCTCTCTTTCTGTCCCGCTCCCTTGCTTCTGAAGAAAGCGAAGTTTAATTGGGATCCCGAAACAGTTGGCATGATCCACGGCTCTTTTTTCTGGGGGTACATAATCACCCAGATCCCCGGAGGGTACATCTCATCCCGGCTGGCAGCCAACAGGTAAAACTGCGCCTAAAACAGCGGCCAGGCTGGGCCCGGGTCCGAGCGGGGCTGGGCTCCGCACAGCTCCTGCAGCCCCCCAAAGTCAGCCCGGCCCAAAGGCAGCAGCTTAGGGAGGGAGAAGGACCGCTGCTTGCGATCCGGGAATTCCTCTGTGATGCTGCATTTGTTTTCACCCTCCTTCGAGCAACCCCCTGCTTTTGCTGGGGATGTCTCACGTTGGTTCCCTTTTCCATTAGCCAGGCACTTCAGGAGGTTGTTGGCAACGAGATCCAAACAACACGTATTCAGAGGCAAATCCAAAGATTCATTATTTCATCAAAGCTTGAGAGAGTTTTTTTTTTTTTTTTGTTCCCCCTCGTGACCGAATTAAAGATTTTTATGATTTTTGTTTTAATGAAAAAGAAAACCGTCAGCAGGAATTTTTCATTAAAGCATAAATGAATTTAGAATGGTCGAAAAACATGTTTAAATGAGACTTCCACAATGAAAAGAAAGTGCAGATGGTCCGGGGACTTAAGGACTCGTTTCTATGGTGTCTGGCGATTTTTTTCAAGCACCCAGGGTGCGATTCTACCTGTTAATTAGATCCACTGAGCATTCGAGACACATGAGGCTTTCACATCCATGCTTAATGCCACAGGCTCCATCGTTCGCAGAGGCAGCAAAGGGTCCTAGTGCCACTCTTCAAACCAGTACCACACTAAGTGCAAAATGGATACTGACCTCAGCCATATATACCTTTAACTCTGCTCAGGAGCGGGCAACATTAAGGGTAGGCTTAGATGGGCAGAGAGGCTTAGCCAGAGGAGCAAGATGGCTTGTGTGTGCTTGACACTGAGAGGAAGGAGAGAGCGTGGCTAAAGCAAAAAATGGTCACCTTTAGATAAACAGCTTTTAGACAGATCTACAGTGGAAGCCAGTATTTGCAAACAGAGAGATGCTCTGTAACTGAGAAAACACTAATAAAAACACCCTTAAAAACAAATAAATCAAAACATGCAATTTTTAAACTAGGGTGTCCATTGTCTTTCTGTTTGCAAGTGCCATCTTTCTGATAATGGCTCAGAAATGCAAAAGGCTTTTTCAAATAGCCATTAAGTGCCATTTAAAGGTCTATTTACCTTTTCTTCCTCCTTTAATCATTTTTGCATCTCTACACAGTCTGTAACTCCTCAGGTTTAATTGGAATTTTGGTTGAGTAAAGGCTGCAGAATCTGACCCAGAGAATCAAAAGCTGTCTTCACTCACCCAAACAACATCAGAAAAGCCATTTGAACCCATTCAGATGTAAAGTGATGCAACTACAGAGATTTGCAAGACAATGGCAGGGACATTGCTAGGAAAAGTCAGTAGTAGAAGCACACAAGTTGTCATGCTCTAATCAGACTTTTCTCTTCTTCACAAACATTTACATTTCCGACAGCACCCGAGGACTACTCCAGTTAAGCTAGGGGTATTTTATCTAGTTAGGTATCATTCCTGTGGGAGCACTTCTTGCCTCAGGTGTATTTTGTCATTTCCAGGCATCTCTTTGCCTGTATATTCTGTAGGGAGCCCAGGGTACTTGGGTACTTGCCCCAAGTGGTGGGATGAAACCCTTTTTTTTTTTTTTTTTTTTTTTTTTCCCCACAACCAAGTCAGTGACTGTAACTGGATTAGTGATATTTATCACGTTGGGAGACTGGATGGATTTATGAACCTTTCAAAGATTCAGACACCATTATGATACTGCTGAGGTCTTCACATTTCATCAGTCATTTGGGGAATATGTATAAACCCTGATAAACTTGTGGGCACAAAAAGATCCAGTGGATCAGATGATGCATTAAACTTTTGGTTGACTGAATTCTTTTCAATATATCACACTTGAGTGCAAGGTAACATCAGGGTAACACTCCAAAAAGCAGTCTCACTGGGTGGGATCTTAAGCCATGTGGGACCAGAAACACATCACAAGCTTCCAGCCTGATGCTCTACTAAAGTAATCAGTGTAATCCTAGAACGTTTATTTTTCTTTATTTAGTGCAATGAGTGTATTTAAGTCAACGATGTTGACCTCAGATTTTTGTGGGTAATTTGGACACAATAATGTTAGTGTTGAAAAATTGGAGATTATTTTAGAGATCTTTAATTGCCTCAAAAATGACAGTATAAAGTGATGCCTAGTGAAAGAATCAGCAAGAGCTACGTATTCAGGTTACATGTATATAAAAAGATTATTAGGAGATAATCTGATTGTAAGCATGCATGTAATTCCACTGAAAAAATTGCTTGGTACAAGTGTATGCTTTAGTCCTCTGGAAAGAGATGACAAGAATCAGCAACTCAGTTTGCAGCCATGCAAACAAAAAAAAAGCTAAAATAGTAACATTAATGACTACCCACCACTGGTCCAACCAGAGAAATTATGTGAAAGGTTTTTTCATTGGGTTTTAAATGTCTATGATGGAAGTTATATTTAGCTATTGAGAAATGTTTGCAGTAGAGGGATAATTAAACAAAATATAAGAGATAATCAAGTGTTAAGGGGTCTTACCATAGCGAGTTTCAGGCTACATGATCCTATAAGTAAGCACATTTTTTGTTTTTAATCTAGAAATGTAATATTTTAATTCAAATGAATATTCCCTATTTCACATTCATGCTACTGCAGCTGTCTGTGAATAAACCACCTGCTGTGCTGTCACACACATATGGAAAGGTGTGAAACCGTATTTGGTTTTGTCACCTCATCTCAAGATAATTTGAATATCATGATATTTTAAACTTCTGATACACCCTTTAAATATTCTTTATGTTGGAAATCTTTATGTTGGAAATCAAGGGTTGGAAACCCCTTGCCCTACCAAAAGCATTGCTAAAATGCTTTGGCAGTATTTCCTCACTGGTTTCCTAAGTGAGCTGTTTAAACATTTACTGTAAATCAGGAAAGATTCTTTGAAATGAATAGGGCATTGTTAGATTACACCATAGAGAATCAATTCCCAATGTGGCTGTATATTTAAAATAGAAATGCCAGTTTTGACTGTATGTGCCAAGGATTTTTTCAAAAGTAGGTCTACAACAATCACAGACATTTTTTTATAAAGCAGAGTGGCCATTTTAGCTCATTTGTGTATACTCAAACATTAGAACCTTCTGACACAAAGAGACACACAGGGTAGAATAGACTGCCATTTTTTAAGAAATTAAAATCACCTTTGGTAATGACATATATTTCCTATTATCTGTCAAAGCTCAAATCCTGGCTCTGTTCACATAAAAAAATGTAACTACATGACTATACTACATTTCTCTACAATGCAATTATCTCTCATCTATGCTGAACTCTTAATCATTGTCATTCTAATCTGAATGAAATTATACAAATTAACTTTTCACTTCAAATTAATCTTTGTTTCTCAAGTGCCAATCTTCTTGTTATTAAAGGATAAATCCTTCTCCCCAGCAAGTAATCTGATAGGATTATTTGTATGAATAAAATGAGTGATATTTCAGACAACTGTCAGTGAATCTTGTCTCAGAGTCTCACAGATTTTCACTGAAACTGTCATTAGCATGTCAGTGAAATCAGAATCTCTCTAACTCAGCCTTAATGACAACAAGTATAAAAATTTAAGGTAAAGTACTGGTTTAGAAATAAAAGTAAGAAAGGTATCCCAGAAGTTCACATCTTTAATTTCTCTATTTTAAAAAGGGAGAGTGTTCAATTCTTTTAGCAGGTAGGTGTATTGTGTGTTTTCTGATTTGCAAACAATGATTAATTCACAGCATGAGTAGGGGATTAGTGGATGATTAAACAAGTGCCAAATCCTGAACTTCTGAGGACTTAAGCTGACCTTGCATTGTGAGGGAAACCCCCCAGAGCTGCGTTTGCCAACCCCACCTTTCACATTCGGTCCAAAATCCTGCAGATTGAACTGGTCTCTGATCCCTGGCACTGGTGTGGGGCTCATCTGTTCCCAGGCAAAGAAGCCAATATGGCACAAAAAACCCCTCCAAGATGATTTTGCCACCCGACTGCATTGCAGGGTCTTTGAAGTACCAGTCTGTGCAAGAAGGGGACTGGGGAAACTGGTAGCTGGTACTGCTGCTCCCTCTGCCATATGGTTCAGGGTCCTTCCATTTTTCTGTCAGGAATGATGAAGCTGTTTTCACAATTTAATGATGCAACAAGGGATTTAGCTGGGGGTTTTGCTTGATAAAAGGGGGCCTCAGATGTGTGACAAAAATTAATAATGTATCCAAGCCCTTATTATACTAGATTAGATGGCGGGAGGTCGACTTTTACATATTAATGCTTCATGAAGGGCTTATAATAGGATTTAGTAGGAAGAGCACAGAGACACATCCCCCTCCTCCCATATACACATATGAATAAGAATAACCTGTTTTATCTTGATTTAAGAAAGCCAAATAAAGCTGTTACACTATGGCTTCTGGCCACAGACTCTTTTTAAAGAGGTTTGGTTTTAAGCGATTCTCCTGTGAAATGTGTCCAACCTAGGACTGGTGCTTGGGAATAAGTGTTCATCTCTGGTGGCAAAGGTAGATTATTCTTTCTGTTTTTGGGGGCAGCTGAGTTCTTCTACCATTCCAATATTCATGGCATAATCCCAGTGTTGTTAGCTCTGTGCTGTTCTATGCAAATTAAGGGCCAAATTCAGAGAAAGCCACTACATTCTGTCTATCATTTAGGAAAACATGATTTGTCAGAGCAAACATTTCACAGGGATATGTTTCTAGTAGAGGGGTCAACAGAGTCGTTGTGAAAATGTCCTGTACTAGACAAAAGTCAAAATGACTCTATCTGCCACAGAACAGCTAAGCAGTGTCTCCTCATAATGGCTTCAGTTCTACTTAGCTAATTTGAAATACATAAACACAAGCAAAAGTTATCCCAAGAAAGGTTTGCAGCATGATTGCAGACTGAAAAAAGAAAACTAGACTAAGACAAATATTATCGGGAGTATTTAGGTTACAAAGGAAATGAACAAGAGGCATGGTAGGTATACAATTAAAAAAAAAATCAATACAGCTAGTGTAAGTCTTCCAAATGAGTGGCTACTCACAGTTTGCAGTCAAGGAGGTGAATATGAGGAACAGCTGAAAGTGCATGGGGAACAGCTGAAAAAAATGACAAAAACAAATCACACTATTATCAAGCAAAAATAATCTTTTCAGAGTCAGTAAGAGCACAGTTTATATTTAGGTACACTGGAAGCAGGTGAGCCATCATTAATGGTTTTAACTTTTATCTCTCAAGGCACCTCAGGCAAGAGTGTTGTAGGCTAAAATGTTATTTTCTCTGGTACTGAGAAGCAGCTGTATAACACCACATTGGCAAACGTGGAATTCTGGAACTAATTGAATACAGAAGGGAAGTAATCCTTGAGACACAAAATGCCGAGAACCAAATTTATCCTCGACTAATTTTTTCAGAACTAAATATAAAAATTTCAGGGCTTAGTCCTCCTTGTTGAGATACAACTAGAAGAGTATGGTTATGTTTGAAATTTGGGCTTATTTTTGCATTCCATCCTGCATTGATGAAGATCCTTTGAAATCCTTATCTGTATAAAATTCATTACACATTTTACATAAAATTACACCAGGTACTTTCAGAGAATCCTAGGACAGTTTGGGTTGGAAGAGACCTTAAAGATCACCCAATTCAAACCCCTGTGTCATGGCACCCCTTTCAGAACAAGTTGAAAAAGAAACTTCTTATTTGTAAGGATTATATCATCCAGATATGTCAATGCTGTCAAATAACTTTTTGCTCCCAGTTCTCTTCTAGTCCTGAGTTTCCACAAATTCTTACTGCATTAGCAGTGGTATCTAGTAAGTAAAACAGTCTCTGAAACAAAACCCAGGGATGTTTCTGACCATTAACTGCAGGCACTCTATGCAATAGGAATCCTTAATCACCTCTACTTTCTTTGTTACTTCACCCCAAAACAGTTTGCACAAGGGGTTTGATGCAATAAAGTATTATCTAGGTTGGTTGCATAAAGCCACAAATGTCACTGCCACTTTGCTAAGAAGGAATCTGCCTGTGCTCTGAGCAGTCCTGATACAATCACCTGTAACTTTCTGATATATGTGGCCCATGTATCAGAAAACCCTCCAAAAAGCAGTATAGATGCCCAGCTTTTGGGTCTAACACATGTTAGTTATCCTCCCAAACAACTCCACAAAACATTTTAAAATTAAACCTGCAGATGATTCCTTTGACAAGTGTGTTATATATCTCTAAATCAGCAGTTGAACAACAGCCTAAGCCCTGCATGTTGGTAAGGTGACTTGAATGAGACAATCCTGGTTTGAAACATTATCCAGCAGATTACATATTTAAAGAGCAAGCTGTCCCAAAGCTAATGAGCTAGAAGGAATGAGTCAGAGCTTTATCTAGACATATATAGATATAATGAGTTGTAAAACGAAACCGCAGGTTCAGAGATTCCCCAGCTGAATTCAGACAGGAAAGAGAGAGGATTGGTACAGTGAGCAAATGAATGAAGGAAAAAAAGCAGAAAAGGTGTATAGGACCTGATATGCTTAGTGGCACAAAAGGAAGAAGATAGGTTTTCAGTTGTGGAAAACTGAACAGACTAAAACCATGAAAATAAAACAGCATAGGCAGAAGACATGTACTGGATATATGAAGTAGAAAAGTTGGAAAGGAAAAGCTACTACTAAGTAGGGCAAATGCTTGTAACTTCTCAGATGGAACCTGATCTGCTTATGAAAGGATAATGTAATGCAATTGCTGTTGTAAGAACAACAATTTGCATTTAATGGCCCAGGGTTCTTTTACATTCAGCATCAATTCCAGTGGCGCTGTCATCCAACAGCATCCAAGTTTTTACAAAATACACATTGACATATCCAAAAACAGGTCAGCAAACAAGCAATAGAAGGCACAGCCTGAAAATTTTTTGTGGTGTTGGTATGAGTCAGTGGCACCAGTGGGGTTTGAAGAAGGCAGAAAGCTGAAGGACTTTGGGTTGCTGATACACATCGACTTTATCTCTGCATGGCATTTCACACCAACGCTTGATCCAGCCCCTTGGATCATCTGTTTTGCTAGAAGTCTCATGAATATCTTGGGATTTTTTTTTTTAATCCTCCAACCTGGCAGATAAAACCACAGCAAATTCAGATCATCAGAATTTACGTGTTCTGTATCAAAGTCTTAGAAGGCCCTCATCACACCTGATATGGGTAGAGATACACTTTGTAAGGAGGGAAATGTTGTCAGCTAATCCCTAATATATAGTCAGCTATAAAAGTCAGCTAACTTCTAATATATAGGAGTTTCTATATATTCAAAGAAAAGGTTGATCACAAAGTTAAAAGGTTGATCACAAACTGTCATTGAAGAAGAGAAGATTCTGAAAAGCTGCACAACTTTTGCAGAAGAAAAGATTCTGAAAAGCTGCTATAAGCCCATAGACACTGCAGCTAGCTCCTGTCTCACTTCTTTCTAGACATTATGTTTTACAGGGAAAAAATGAAGCATTGAATACAGCATTGAGCATTGCAGCTCCTCTCAGACAGAATATTCTGTGGGTTGTATAAAAATGTAGTATAAGCATGTTTAGTTGTGTTGCTGCCCTTTAGAGGAGAAGGTGTTCCATGGATGAAAGACAATAGGTAAGGTAAAGAACACATTTTAGAAATCTTGAGCTGACAGAATAGTCTAAAAAGTCACATTATGTGATACATGTTCTGCTGCTCAGAGCTGCTGCTGCACTAGGACTCTCCCAAACAAGCACTGCTCAAGAAAGAAAAGCAGAGTCAAAGCCCAGCTTAAGTTTTTCTTCATATTTCGTAAAATAATTCTTTGTTCAACATATTTCATGTGATTTCTGTAAGGAAAATGGCAAACCAGCTCACCAACTTTAATCCAAATACATTTAATTTATTTTATAATGGCAGATTTTTTTCATCAAATCTTTAAACTAGGTTGGGAAAACTTCACAAGAAAGCTGATGATTTCAATCATCTTCATTTTCTACTCTTACCTAATACATTTCTAACTATGACTAGAGAAAATATATTATCACTGTTTACAAATCAAGTATTTGATCAATACACATACTTGATCCAATGAATATAATGTTCTCTAGAATATGATCAATATTCATGTAAAATTGTCAGATGCAGAGGTTTTTCAGAAAAGAACATGGGTTTTTACATTTTCCATAAGTTCCTGTTTACAGTCAGAAGAAACTAGTTTATAATATTTTGAATTTAATTTATTTTAATGGTGCAAAGTGCTTTCACACACACCCACACACACCCTATGATTCCCTGAAAAACTAAAAAAATAATCAAACTTTCCTATTCAGTAGATAGATCTTCCATGAAACGATGACCAGTGGCACTTTGGAGGGAAAAACAATTCCGTCACAGTCTTGAATTAATTTTCTATGGAAGCTGTTGAATACTTTCAATACTTTCATATTTTTCAATGCAGATCTGTTAAAACACATGCAGTGGTGTTTTGTAGTTGTAAGTGACCAAGACTTACTGTTCTTTAATATTTTGAATTTTAATAAAATTTTGTTAATAATTCACTAATACAGCATATATATTTACAGCTCTTAAAATGACAGCATTTTCTTGTTTAAATACATATTAAAAAATCAGTTCTAAACATACAGAGTTACTTTTCATTTTTTTTAAGGCACAAATTTAGCTCAGGTACTTCATATGCTTTAGAAAAGACACATTTAGTATCTATTAGCTTCTTTTTTTTCAAGGTGACTTTACTTATTCAGAGAATAGAGACATCAGTGAATGTGGAAATTGTCAAATATATTAAAAATTGGCATAAATAAAAATACTGGGGACTCAGATGAGGAACTGATTCCACCACATATGCATCTAAAAGGGTCTTTAGTTTTATGAATTCTTTGCAGCAATTCTCATTCCCAATCACTGGGGTAAAAAGATTTCTCTAACCAGGACCCCTTACTTTCAGATATCCTATATGTAACTCGATATATCATCCATCTGGCACTCAGCATTTGAAGTGCTCTGTGCTCAGCTCACTTTTTGAGCTGACACTGCTTCCAGCTGAGTAACAATATCTGTAACACGCTGCAGAATGCTCATGTACTGGGAATTGCCTGACAAAGGCAGATGACAATAGTGCTGCTGCTCAGATGCAGAGATTAGAAATCCAGAGATGAGAATAAATACGTTTATTTTTCTTTTGTCCAAAAGAGAAAAATTGGCTTGAAACCCAAACAGCTTAATTCCCCCTGCAACCTCATTCCATTCTAAGCACATCTCCCAAGCTGTCAAAGTAATTTTCTCTCTCTTCTCCCATCCCAAATGTCCCACATTCAAATATGATTTTGCTATTATTACTACTTATATTAGAGGAGGATTTAGTCACAGTTCATGACCTTTGAGGCCAGTGTCAGCAGAACACTGAAGATCAATGTTAGATTCTGAGTTTTGGGACTGAGTCTGCTCAGTCTAGAAATAGAAATAGATAAGTAAAGCATAATTTTTTGTTTCAGGACTGCTTCTGGTCACTTATGAGGGCCAGAATTTATGGGGGTTTCCCCCTCTCTCTGACATACTACCACTGGATTTATTGTCTTCTACGGTTATTTTCTTTCAGATATAGTTGCACAGTTGCTGATTTTGAATCAGACAGGAATTTTTTTCCAAGTGTTGGGGCTGCTGAAGACACGTCATGACGTTTTAATTCTGTCCTTATGCCAGGGCCAGAAATTATGGCAGTGTCACTGATCTCACCTGCTTTATCTCTGTGATATAACACAGTTTTCCCAGAGTTCACCTTCAGTCTTTTAAAGCTCTTAATTTGTGCCATGGCATTAAAACATTTTGTGGGGTTTGGAGTGAGCCCAGAGTGAAATGGGTTTTCAAGGATAAAAGTGCAGCCACATGGGTTGCCTAGGCTGAGGGCAGCCCGAGGGACACCCTGCAGTAAGGCTTGGCTCACTTGGAGAGCCCAGCTGTGGAAACACAACTGAGGAAAGGTACAACAGGGCAGAGCAGCTTTAAATCTGTGTGTCCAACAAGGGCCACACCTCTCCATCCAACGTCATCTCAGAAAACCAAGAGGACAAACAGCTGCTTGTATAAAAATGCGATGTGCTGTAGAGAGCAGCAAACACTCCCAAACAAGCTGGAAACTGTTTTGCAGGGAACTGTGTCTGTCTGAGAATGGACATTAACCATCAGTGCATGCAAGAGTGGAACCACACACACATCCAGTTTGCCATAGCATAAGGAATCTAAGCTTTCTAACCGACTGCTGGAGTTAATATTGCAGAAAAATTTAACAAGATGCAGAAATTAAACATAAAGGATCATAAATCACTAGCTTAGTGGACAGGAAAAAAAACGTAAGAAGGAAAAAAACAGGATTATGCAATTTTAGGGTTTGATGTGTGAGTCATCAAAATAGTTTAGAAATGCCCTAGGAACAATCCGATTTGTTCCATTTCCCAATTAAATATTTTCAAATGTGGGCTGCATTTTGATTGACTGTTGGTCAAAATCATTTTCAGTTGATCTGAATAATAGTAACTATGGCTAAGTGAGATATTTAAAGCAATAAACCAGTAAGATTTACAAAAAACTATATCACAATATTTTGTTAGGTAGAATTTAGTATTCATGGAAATAAATGTAAGAAGATTAAAGAGCACAAAGGAGAAATATTTATTATATTTATGATTGTGCGCTGAGAGATGCAATGCAAATACAGGGAGATTTATGTGCTCTTGATTAAGAGCTATAGAGGAAATGGACCTACTAAAGTAGCCATGCATGACATCACTTTCATAGGCATTCACAAAAAGAATTTAAAACACCATTTCTTGCCAGAATCTTAATTTAACTCTAACTTATTCTACTTTTAAATCCTTAGGTTTTTGGGGAGAGGTAGGAAATCGTTCTTATAAAGCATAGTTCAGAAAAGGAATTGATTCACAAGTGACACCACAGAATTATTTCATCAGCTGCACCCTGATGAAACTGAATATTCACCAGTACTCCTGTGTCTAAATATAGGCAAGATTTTAATCTGGAAGAGGCATGTCTCTGATCATTCCTTCAGCTGCATTTTCCTTTGTCTTCTAGAAGGAACAGACTCAAGGAAAGAGCTTCTCTTTAGTAAATGTGAGAACAGAGGCCATTCTGGGAAACACAGCTTTCAGTTGTGTGCAAATAGAAGCTGATCTCAGATACAGGATTTAAAAACAAGAGTAAATTTCCTTGAAGAAACAGTCTGCTACTGCAACAATTTTGTGAATCTCATCCTTATAAAGAGATGGCATTTTTTAAATATTCAATCTTCATGTGATTTTAACAGGACAAGACACCATGGGAGTTTATGTGATCATAGGGAGGTATTAAATTCTAAGGAAATGAAGTGCATGTAGTTTTGGAGTAGAAACTTAGAGATAAAGAAATCAAAAGTAGAAGAAAATTTAGGTCAAAATAGTCTTCACAGTGCAACACAATCACGTGCCCAGTCACTCCCAGCAAATGCACGGAACATGCTGACAAGGAAAGCCAGAAATGTGCTGTACAGAGCTAAATGTTGTTTAACTTTGGATGGAGATCAAAGGGAACACAATGAAGAGACAAGATTAAGAGCTCTTTAGCAAAGCTTCCTTACTATGCCCTTTAATATGTGTCAAACAGAAGTGGCATATACTCAGTTTGCTATTTGAAGGCTTGTTTCAGACTGTGATTCAAAATACAGAATGTGGAATACTGTGTCTTTGAGGAGAATTTTCATCCCGCTTCTTTAGCCCAAGGTCTGTTCCTCACTGACTTATGGCACTGTACCAGCTTCTCAAGAACACAAGTGAAGGTCAAAGGTTTCTGTCAAATCAGTTCCACATCAGATACTGTGATGTCATATGTCATCAGATTTATATTTGCATTATATAGCTTTATTTAAAAAAAGACACATTCATGCTGGAGAAAAGGTTTTCTCCTACAAGAGATGGATGTTAATTGAATCAAATAAAAACCAGTGGAATTGAAAATGCATCACCACTTCATGAATTTATTTAGACTTTGTAATGTGCTTTATTTGAAGTTAGGATGTTGTGGAACCAAAACGAGCAGTTTTCAGTGAGTAGCATCTGAAAAAACCAGGAGTAAGGATGATCTGTTTTCTACAGATATGTTTCCAGATTGATTAACTCTTGTGCCTAAGAAAATCCCAGCTCTAAAATTTTTCCTGATGCTTTTGGCCTGTGTGAAAGTGGATTCTCTTCTGCTTTATAAGGAGTGAATGCATGGTATCACTTTCTTACAATTAAAGCACATGAGAAACTTACTGACTGTCTGTCTTAGCAAACCATTTGGAGACTGTTCCTAATTTTGTTTCCACAGGGTGGAGGATTCAATCTGATTCAGCTGAAATTACTGTGAAAATTGAAGTGGGCGTTTATAGGGAAAGTAATATCTATACTTGTGATTGCATAAGAATATTTCCTCAGTATATTAGCCTAAATAGATAAATACATCCGTGTTTGGTCTGGGACTTACCAGACAGATGAATACATTAGATAGAAGTAGACACTTACCCACTCCAGTCAGTATATTCCCCATACAAGGAACACACATAGGGAACATATATTTTGCTGCATCAGTAGATGTAGAACAAGTCAATTGGAACAACACTGGAGTCACTTACTTTCCCTTTTCCCCCACCTTTGCAGAGTATTTGGTGCTGCTATACTGCTGACATCTTCCCTCAACATGCTAATACCATCTGCAGCCAGGGTGCACTACGGATGTGTCATCTTCGTTAGGATCCTGCAGGGCCTTGTAGAGGTATGGAAAAATTATAAAATAACTAGTAAATGTGATAGATGTTTGTTAGATATAAACTAGCAGTTGCAGCTTTGGAAGGAAGGTAGACATGGTTTTAAATTTATTACTGATTTCGAGTATAAAGGATTTCAATGTTCAAATTATAGCTCTTTGATTTTCCTTCAGCTATAAAATTTCACAGCAAAGTACCCACTGGCTGAGAAGCCAGTGGGATATGCATTTAGCACTGATGTTTCACTGAACTCCTGTACTGCATGAGGTTTACACTGGTCTAATTCTCAACAGTTACTTCCTGGTCAGTATCACAGGGTGAATATATAATAAAAGCTTAAGGTTGTATCTTAAGTCCTGACCATGCCATGTTTTTGTTGGAATGAATGAGAGTTTTACCATAATTTAAGAGAGGAAAAAAATAATTGTCCCTTCCCTTCCCTTCCCTTCCCTTCCCTTCCCTTCCCTTCCCTTCCCTTCCCTTCCCTTCCCTTCCCTTCCCTTCCCTTCCCTTCCCTTCCCTTCCCTTCCCTTCCCTTCCCTTCCCTTCCCTTCCCTTCCCTTCCCTTCCCTTCCCTTCCCTTCCCTTCCCTTCCCTTCCCTTCCCTTCCCTTCCCTTCCCTTCCCTTCCCTTCCCTTCCCTTCCCTTCCCTTCCCTTCCCTTCCCTTCCCTTCCCTTCCCTTCCCTGATCCTTAGCTGGTTCTTTGCTCCTGAGTGCCACAAAACTTTTGTTGCATGAATTGCTTTTAACTAGTGTACTTTATTGTATTAAAAGAACTAAAAAATAATAAAAAAAAGGGATGAAGGAAGTGCCTGGAATTTAGGTGACTGTCAACCAATTTCTTAAAGTATATATGCATATATACTTTATAATACGTATAAATCT
This sequence comes from Sylvia atricapilla, assembly GCF_009819655.1. NCBI lineage: Eukaryota > Metazoa > Chordata > Aves > Passeriformes > Sylviidae > Sylvia > Sylvia atricapilla. The sequence continues at coordinate 7,343,566 of NC_089145.1, forward strand.
GGATCCATTCCTGGCAAGTGAGCTGCATGCACAGAGGTGTGTTTCACTGCAAAGATGAAAGGAAGAGAAGCAAGTGGGTAATTAATTACACAATAAACTAGCTATTGTGGACTCACACATTTCTTCAATACTCTTCAAAGGAATTATGAATGCAAAAAGTTCCAAACAAGATGTTTGAAGAAGGTTTATGATAAAAAATTCCAATCTTATGATTATATCTTTATACATATTTTTTTAAATTTGTAGAATACTGAAATGAGCAGGAAACTGGTTACAGAATCTTCTTTCAAAACAGAAGTAGTGATTTTGCAATTTTCTGCATATTGAGGCTCATCCTCTCAATATTTGAGAAATAGTCAGTAATTGCAATATGTTATTAGTTTTTCTACTTTTTGCAGAGGAAACAAAATATCAGATTAGGAGCTAAGTGAATCTATATAACCTATACAATGCATACATATGGTGTATGTGCATATTCCATAATTTTTAATCAGGAATTTGTGTACAATTACCATGCATTTCATGTAACATCTTTTAACATTTCAACACTGCAGGTTTAGTATTTCTGTTGCTAAATTAAAGGTCAGTTTTGAAGAGAGACCTAAAATTAGCTGGCTTAAGATCAAGTCAAATAATATCATTCAACTACTTGCTTTACATGCTCAAGAAGGTTCATTAAAGACAGAGTGAAAAACTTCTCTTAAAAGTATATTTCTAAGTGGTTATAGATCTTATTTTCTAGTTTTACAGCAGTGGCAATTTAATCTGTGTTTCCTAAGTTATACTTTAAATGTTAGGTCAAAAAAAAAAAGGGTTGGATAAATCCATCCTGCATTAGAAAGACTTCAGAGGGTCTGTGTTTTCATCCTTCCTTTGACTCTGGTGCACTAATACTCTTACTCTTTAATTATTTGCAATTCTTTCCTGGAAGGGGGAGCATGTTTGATATTTGTTTCATACGGTCTCTTTAATGATTTGGGGGTGACATACAAAACCCATTTCAACTTGAATAGATATTGACGTTTTTCTGTGGCTGTGCTGAGATTTTGCTGTGAAAGTGCAAAGCATTCTCAACCTCTTGTTTATAGCAATTAAAAATAAAGACTCATGCAAAGACAATTAACTGAGTGACTGACCAGCATTAGCTAACTTGTGGCACACCCATTCCCCAGGGGGTCACCTACCCTGCCTGCCACGGTATTTGGAGCAAGTGGGCCCCCCCATTAGAAAGAAGTAGGTTAGCAACCACTTCCTTTTGTGGTAAGTAACTCTGTATTTTTTTGTCTTCCTTCCATTTGTAATCTACAAGTGTTTGGAAACTGATTTTTTCCTCCCTTTTCATCCACCTGTCTTGTTTTGTAGGTTCCTATGCAGGAGCTGTCATTGCAATGCCTTTAGCTGGGATTCTAGTGCAATATACTGGGTGGTCTTCTGTGTTCTATGTGTATGGTAGGCATTTCTGCTCATTTCACTCCAGTATTGCTTGACCTTACTCTACCCTTTCTAAAAATGTAAAAGCTACTGCTAAGAGGACAAAAAGCCCAGAGAAGTGGGACTTCTAAGCTAAAAATAGGGAAAAGAACAATGAAAGAACAGAATTTAAAGAGAAGAGTATGTAAGAAAGCAACATGATTAAATAAGAAAAGCTAGCTCGGGTTGAAAGCTTCATCACTTTTAGCACAAGCAGTGCAAACTTCTAGGCAGATCTATAGAATCTCTGCTCATTTTAACATCTCTCACACTGATAAAACTGCAGATTTAGAGTACCTGCCCTGAATAAGTTGTCCTGATTTTTATCTGAAGACCTACATAACTTTATTCACACCAATTGGGTTGACATACACAAACAGAAAAGGATGTCTCAAGGCAATTAATTCTGCATTTATGCAAATTAAATGGAAGCATTATAGAAATTTAATAAACTACTCAGGAAGTGCATTGCTATGTTGAAAAAATTGCCAGAGTCTTCTAACCTGCAGGTAAAAAATTCAGTGCAGTAATCAAACAGTAGCATCTTAAAGTTCAATGGGCCTTAATTTACAGTTTGGTGAAATGAAATTGAACCTATTTCATTGCATTGCATGGTACAAATTGACGCTGAGATCAGTGAATATTCACTTCCCCTGAAATCATTCTGTAAAGGAAGAAAAGACCACTTAGCTCTAGTTCTGCATGTATTTTGCACAAGTATTATTCACAAGATCAAACTCTCTATTGGAGATTTATCTCTATTGAGGGAACTCAGTAAAGGAGCACTGACAACAATTGCCATTTTAATTCGTTGTAATTCTTCACAGATTTTTCTTCCTTGTTTGCTGCTTTACTGTGCATTTCTTTTTAAAGTCTTTCTTTCCATTCCAAAGGGAGCTTTGGTATAGTCTGGTACATGTTTTGGCTTTTGGTTTCATATGAGAGTCCTGCAAAGCATCCTACAATCACAGATGAAGAAAGGAGATACATAGAAGAAAGCATTGGAGAGAGTGCCAACCTCCTAGGTGCAATGGAAGTAAGTAATGGAAACACTGGTTTCCAATGAGATAGAAAGAAAAGCAAACACCCCAGCACCCAAATAAAGACAAGGACAAAAAATAAAAAATCAAACACTCTCCTTTAAGATGGAAAAGTGTATTTTGAACAATTTGAACAAATGTTCCTGGGGGATGGGAAGATGTTAAATATGCTGGTGGATTTCTGGGTGGACACTTTTTTGCACTAAGACAGGTTCCAGTTCTTCTAGCAGATATCTCATGGAATTTATGCCTCTTTTTCTACTCAAAATTATAGAAAAGAGGTACAGCTACATTTGAACCTGAAGCTTTATTTAGACTTTTCTTATATCTTGAGCCGAAAAAGTCAGTTTCCTTCCTATATTGTAATTTCTGGAAGGTTTTCCTCTTCCTAAAAGCAAAGTGCAGGAAAAGCACTACTCAGTGTCTCTTGAGGTCCTCAGACCATCAGAAAATGTCCTTACTATTTTATGTTTTGTCTGCCTGAAAGACTGCAAGATGCAATAGAGAATGCTTTGAGATCCATAAGAATATTTCCCATTATAGCAGTAGTTTTGCTGGAGATATATTATCAAGCCTCTCATAATCTTAGTTTTGTACTTGTTTAGTTCTCAAGAACTGCTAAAAATCATGTATGAACTCTGAATTTCCCAGGCATTTAACACTTGAATCATGCTAACCAATAATCATCTTCTTTCTGTAACTGCTGAAAAGCTTTAAAGGAACTGTTGTCATGTTTGCTCACTCAAGAAAACAACAAAAAATTGCTTAAGCCCCACTTCATCTGCATTAATTTTTACACCTTCCATTCCCAGTGGGCCCTCATTTTGTTTTCTATTTGGTAAGATTACTGGTTCTTGACTGAACTCAGGAATTAACAATTTTTGTGTTAGTAAAATCTTTGTTTCATATTAAATTAGGGACTGAAAATATTGCAGTCATTTTTTGATAGCTGACTTTTTTAGATGTTATTGAGAGCCTGTCCCAGTTGACATCCAACAGCTCTCAGTAGGGTTCATGGTTTTGAAAATCTGATGTGAAATGATTTACTGTGAAGGATTTCCATGCAATTCTAACTTGGACTGTACAATTTCTGTCTATTTTTCATTGTGGCTTTTTAGTTAAACTTTTTTTTTTTGTTAGTTTTTAACACAGTGATTATCTTGTACTAATAGTTCAGATGCATCTAAAATATTTAAGCTGAAATTCTTCCCATACCATTAAGTTAGATTTTCTCTCTGACTTCTCATTAATTAAGTCACTTAATTAATCCTTTCCTCTCACTTAAGTGTAATTTAATAGCTATATAGGGTTTTGCATACATCCATCTATGGTCTGTGTTTCTTTGAAGAAAAGCCAGTATTCAAACCAATAGTAGACTGAATTCAGCCTGAATTCTTGCTGAAGTGATTTTCAAGCACTTATCTGGATATGGATCCTCTGTTTGGATCAACACAGATGGATGGAAGCCTGGGCTTGTGGACAGGTGCTGGGACTCAGCAGGATTGTCCATCTGTCTTTCTTTGTTTCTTTATGCAATTCATTTTAAATATACAATAAAAGAAACAACAACAAAAAAAATATTGACCAAGCAGTTTCAGCTGAGGCTTGATTAAAAAAAAAAAAAATAGTAGAATACTGCATAAAAAATACTTGCATTCAATCTGAATGAAATTCTGTAGTTACAGTGTCAAATCTGCTGCCTTACATTGTCTTTTAAATACATTATTATTTAGAGACATTATTATTTAAAAGTCATTTAATGACATTATTATTTTGGTCTTATGCCCGCGTATGTTCATGTTTATATGACAGGACAAAAGCAGTTGCACAGGAGTGTTGTGATACAATTAAGTAGCCCTGAGTTTCTCCACTTGTGCATTTTGTAGTAACTTTTATATGCTGTGCACATATGTGCTCGTTGGACCATAGCTAAAGAAAGGGTGACGAAAGGGAAGATGGAGTTTTGATAATGATCAGCATGGTAACTGGATCTCCTTTCTCTGTTTCAGAAATACAAAACACCATGGAGAAAATTTTTTACATCTATGCCAGTCTATGCAATAATAGTTGCAAACTTCTGTAGAAGCTGGACTTTTTACTTGCTGCTAATTAGTCAGCCTGCTTACTTTGAGGAAGTGTTTGGATTTGAAATAAGCAAGGTATGTAAAAAGAATGTAAAGCTTTTTTTGTTAACTAAGTAAATAGCAGAACTACAATTGTAGTATTTATGAAGAATAGGAAAGAAAAGGGTCATGCATCTTTATCATGGATTTAAATCTTCAATCTTGCTCATCCCAGTTCCTGTTTCCTTGACCAGCATGAATAAGTGAAGTAACAACTGTGACAAAGGATGGGGTAGAGAAAGGTGGAGGCAGGATGAGATTTAGTGATGATCCACTTGGGGCTACATTGCAAGTTAAGTGCTCAACACCAGATCCTGATTGGTATTAGAAAGGTGTCAGCCAACCCCATTACACTCTGTCCCTGATGCCCCAGGGGTTGGAGAATCCCCCCAAAGCTGTACAGAAAGCATTGACAAATGAATCTTTCCAGATGCCTTTTAAAAAGCAGGGCCATCTTGTTCTAGGGAGGACAGCATAATTTGTCACCTGTCTATCTGCCCCTTTAACGTGGTGAGAACTGATCTCCCTTTCTCATTTAGAAAGGAGAAAAGATGGTGGCAAAATGTGAGATATAGGGGTGATCTAAGGTTCCATGTGATTCATGTGAAGTTTGGATCAGACCTGTAAGGTAAATATGAACACACACATATAATCTATTGGAACACTCATCACGAAAGTATTATGTCTTAATTTGCTATGTATGTATAGCACTTCTAGTGTCACAAATGGATATTTAGTATTTTATCTTTTGCTACATACAGAGTGTTTTAGACATATCTTTTGCCCACATGCACTTTGCAGCTTGGTCAGAAATCAAAGAAAAATGGCCATTGGGCACATGATGATGATCCACAGGGAATGTGTCTAGGCATGTGAGACTTACTGCAAAGCTGCATTAAAAACCAAAAAAAAAAAAAAGCAGTAATTCAGTTTTACACATTTGATCATGATTTTTCTGAAAATTCTGACTGGGGTGAAGTGAGGGTGGGAAAAGCTTTAGCTTAAATACAATCTGTGAAAACAATCTGTAAACAAAAAATGTCACGGCATCAGAGGTTCTTAAAAATTCTTACTATGTTTCATAAAATAATATAAAATAAAATAAAATAAAATCTTCATATCACCAGTTTTGTTCATTTTATAACTCAAGACTTTAAGTATTAATACATAGTGTAACATTGAAAATAAATAATTAATTAGCTGCTGAATGCTTCAGGTTTGAAGCATTGAAGAATCAAAGTTTTCTTATGGTTTATACTGTACTAATTCTGATTCTAATTTTAGGTGGGTATCTTATCTGCTGTGCCCCATTTAGTGATGACAATTATTGTTCCTATTGGGGGACAAATTGCTGACTTTTTAAGAAGCAGGCAGATTGTTTCAACGACTAATGTGAGAAAGATAATGAACTGTGGAGGTAAGTTTTGTATTTTATTTAAAAGTTTCTTGGAGGGATTTGATGTTCATGTTGTGTTCTGTCCAGAATAAAGAAACAAACTGCACAGTCTTGTGTTCTTAGGAGGCAATATTTCTGCATTTTTTATGTAATGCAGATGTTGTTACTAAATAAAAAGAAAACACAGGTGCTCCCATTTGCCATTTCCACACAGTTATTTGGTATTTGGAAAACCATTTAGACTGTTAAAGAAATAGATGAGATTTTGGAGGGTATTTTGCCTACTCTCAGCTACTTGCTCAGTCTTAGCTCCTTGTCTAAACACCCTCTGCACTAGGAGAGCCCAGACAACTACCTTGACTTTTTAAATTATTATATCCTTGATGACGTTAAAGCCACATTAGCTGTGGTAAGGACTGGAAAATTCACAAGTAGGTTAAATGTATACTCCCATGAGAGCTGGCTGGAATGACCTAACCACATCACAAGTATTTATTTTCATCTTAAAACTGAAATAAAATAGCAATAAATTAGCATACAAAGAATAAAATAATGGTTTTTGAGGGAGAAAGAACACTTTTTAGAGATGAAAGAAATACCTGAATATATCCCAGTCTGAGATAATGTTTTATTTGTGTTCCTATGAAATATCATGGCATCCTAAGACCTGCAGTGTTTGAGAGGGAATTAAATTCAATGCCTGGTTTTATTTATTATTTCACCAGGTTTTGGTATGGAAGCAACTCTTCTCCTCGTGGTGGGATATTCACACAGCAAAGGAGTGGCTATTTCATTCTTAGTGCTTGCTGTAGGCTTTAGTGGATTTGCCATATCTGGTAAGATTATATTACTATTAATACTAAACTCTTATATCTTAAAAGACAGAACATCTAGCTTTGCTTTTATTCATGGATAGTAATTAAAAAAGCCCACTCACTCTGGAATTCCCAAAGGACATTATTTATGATCATTACAAAGGAATGTACATTTGCTCTTACAGCTTTTGTATTAGATTATTTCTGTTCAAATAATTCAATCTTTTCCATATTCATTGCAGCAAATTAGACTCTCTTCTCATTAAGATGTTAATGTACACTACAGATTTTTCTTTAAATCAAACATAGAAGAGAAATGGACTGGTATTACACAATGATACCTAAAATTACATCTCTTTGTTTTAATAGAAGTCTTTTATTTTTTCCCCACTATGTATTGATTATTGATTTGTTTATATTGTATGATTTTTTAAATCCAGAGCCTGCTAGTATGATATTATTTTATTTTGGAGCTTAATTACCGGAATTTATTTTCTGAATTACAGTTCACCTCTTCCCCTTTCCTGCTGATTCATCAACCCTTTGCCTTTTCCCTTCCCAAACACAAGTCACCTGGCCACCCCTTGTCTTCCCACTGTGATTTTAGTATCCTCTCCCATGCTGGTTCCTTATGTCTCTAACATTTTGTGCCAAACATCTAAAACCTCCTCTAATCAAATCTGTCCTTAATCTCATGCATTCTGCAAGGAATCATTCTTGTTTTGTACAATTTGGGAAGTGTACTGCTTTCCCCAGGTTGACCATATCATACTGCCCACCTTTTCCCTTTTGCTATCTGTATGCAAAGGTTTGGTTCCTATTTTCACTTAAGTACTTACTTTGGGAACAATTCATTCTTTCTCTTTAGATTATTTAAATAGTTACTGCATACATTTCCAATAGGATTGTGCTGTTGAAAATGCAAGAGAACAAGTAAATATCTTTCAAAATGAATTAGTATTTCAGTTACAAACACTGTCTTTTTTTTCCCAATTTACCTCTGAAGAATAGAAAATAACTCCCTTCTGCTGGTGTATGTGACAAAAAGAAAATTGTGGGCAATAGGAAAGGAACATGTTACAAACTGGAAGAAGAAAAGACATGTTATTTACAGCATGAAATGGCCATGTAAGGGACTATGAAATACAAATTGTCTCCCTGCCTAAATATTCTCTGGTTTCTCTACTCCACACAGACACTACTGGGAGGTTTTGAGGTTTTCTTAAACTGCAGTTTTGGGAGAAAATTAACCTGGTATTCCTTTAAAATATTTTCTTCAAAGAAAATTGAAACCCAGCATCCGTCTAGGAATATTTAGGCATTATAAGTCTTATAGGGATAAAGAAATGCAATTAAGCAGCCCAAATATGTTACAGTAAGAATGTCATGTCACTTTCCTTAACTGAAGTACTGCTCTGCTCTTGGTGTGAACGCTCACTGACCTTTCTATTGCAGGATTCAATGTCAACCATTTAGACATTGCCCCAAGGTATGCTAGCATTTTAATGGGGATTTCTAATGGAGTCGGGACCTTGTCTGGAATGGTTTGCCCTATAATTGTTGGAGCAATGACAAAGAACAAGGTAAATGGAAATACAGTTTTCAAGTCTTCCAGTTTGATACAACTGGTTTCAATAGAAAGACCTCTCTATAATACAGCTTGCCAGGATATCCATATTGGAGTCTGGGACTTGAATCCAGGGGGGCTGATTTGAGGCACGCTTCACTGTATGCCCACTAGGTTGATGCTTTCGTGGGCTGATAAATTTTTCAATGAAAGGTGGATATAAATATTTCTAAAACGGACACTTAAATGTTTCAGCTGTGCTGGTTATCACAACCTCAACCCCTAATTTAAATCTTCCAGCTCAGAAGAGTTAGGTAGATCTATGTGCTACTCTGATTTAGCAAATTTCTTCTTTACAGACACGTGAAGAATGGCAGTATGTCTTCCTCATTGCTGCTTTAGTTCATTATGGAGGTGTGATCTTCTATGGCATATTTGCTTCAGGAGAGAAACAACCCTGGGCAGACCCTGAACAGACAAGTGAAGAGAAATGTGGCTTTATTCATGAAGATGAACTTGCTGAAGAGACAGGGGACATTACTCAGAATTATGTAAATTATGGTACCACCAAGTCTTATGGTGCTACAACCCAGGTCAATGGTGGCTGGCCTAATGGCTGGGAGAAAAAAGAGGAATTTGTACAAGAGGAAGTACAAGACTCATACAACTACAAGGAAAGAGATTATTCATAACAAACCTAAATATTTGGTATATTTTGTAGTGTTTGTGATTAAATTCATTGTGATTGTTTGCACACAGAAATAAAATGTGGTATGAACATGTAAACACATATCAAACAGGAAGGTCTTACTGTAAAAAAAAAATACATCAAAGTGCAATCTGTATGAGTTGTGATGTTATCACTTTCATTAGATTATATTTGTTCTATAAACATTAGAGTTTTAAGGGTTTACTGGTCAAAACTATAGAGGCAAGTAGATACTTTACAGTATACAAGAGCTAAAACTCATAATTAAAGATTAAAGCACAACTAAGCAACCAAGTTGGCACATCTAATGCTCTTTTTAGAAAGCCAAAACTACTTGATCATTAAAAAATGCACTTATATATTTGTTACACTGTATTGAAAGAGATTGTGTTAAAGACACACATTTACTCAGTGCAATGTAGGAGTTGTGTGTTTAGTCTAGGACAAGAACTTTCTCAAAGAAGAAAGGTTGAGTCCTTGGCATTTACCAGGATTGATCCAGTTCCCTTAATGGTAATTGTATCAAGCCTAAAGAACAAATAGGGCATATTGTATGTTTATCGTGACTACATGCTGCAGGCTACTCTGTGATAAATAAAGGAATTATTTAGGAGTTTTATACTGAATGTTTGGGCACAAATTCTTATTTCTATCCTTTACAGAACCTCATGAAATTATAGACATTGTCATGTTCTTCCCTGCATTTATCAACTAATATAAAAACAATATAATATTAAGTCTGACTTTTCAGGCAGCCTGGCAAATCCCTTTATCAAAAACCAAGCTTTATTATTCTATTCTTTGCAGTATATTCTGAATTTGTACTGGTGTCTTTAGAAAGAGAAAAAAAACCCAATATAACTTAGAAAAAAATATAGTCTTTTACAAAATTCCAAAGAGAGGTTTACTATGAGCAAGTAGCTCTATGAAAAAGGATGCATTTGTTTTGCAGAATATTTTGAAACCAATAGAAGAAACAGAGAATAATTTTACCCTTATTCTTCCCTTAATAGCTTTCATATTTTTACACATCGTGCCACAGTTGTATACATAGATATGTTTATTGAAGATACTGTAATTATAGAAAATGTTGTTATTTTAAAAATCCCTGAAATAAAAGATGTATTTGTCTTTTGATCAAACCTGATAATAATGGACACTGAATACGAGTAACATAAAAACTCACAATAAACCAAAGTGGTAAATAACTAGTGTTGGGTTGAAAGAAGCCAACAAGCACCACGCTTGTCTTTTTAGCATAACTCAACAGTGACTGCAACATTAGTGTACCAAGCAATAAGTGCAATGCATTATGAAGTGCATAATCTTCTAGATGATATATTAACCTTCATTTAGCTTGTTGTATATACTTGGGGTTGTTGGGATTGAACCAAACTGAACCAACTGAAGTTAGCAACACCAGACCACTTCTTAATACTCTAAAATGACAACGATGATCCATTTCTTAATTCAATCAAATGATTATTATTGTATGTAATAATCCATTCTGGATTCTTGGTCTGTTCATTGTATTGTGCTAGTGATTGGAAACCCTGCTACCGCAATATACAACTTGAGGATTGTTTTTTCTCCTTTTTTTTTTTTTTTTTTAATGCAAATCATACCTTGACCTTAAGAAAAGAAGTATTTTGCTTTGTGCCTCAAAGTGATGTAAAACGTGACCATAGCTTTTGCTGTGTTTAATGAAAAAGATGTGGACTGTGTCACTTTCGTTGCTGCAAAAAGTGTTAATAAAATGCTCTATTTATCCTTTTATATAAAAAGGACCACTATAGTTTCTTGTGATTTCTAGATGTGTTTTAATATAGATGGCTAAAACTAGAGTCACTGCAGAACAGAATCTGCTATGGAAATGGAGAGAGTCCCACAGCTGGTTGCTCTGCTCCACACCAATGTTTACACCGTCTGTTCTTGTCTCCAGCCATGTGCACGCCTGTGTTGGGAGAGGCACCTGTCTCAAGACTCTTTGTGCTCTCATAAGGATGCCTGGCACAGGTGTGGAAAGGAGCAGGAGGATCAGTGGGAGAGATGCAGTGGACCTGGGAAAAACAGATTGATCTGTGCTAGCGAAAAACCTGGCATAGATCAGCATTCTCTAGAGAAAATGAAAAGCTGCACGTTGCTGTTGGTGGATTTTTTCACTTTCTTGATTATGCAACAAGGCTCCTTAACTGAAATCTAGCACTTTCCATCCATTTTTATTTTTTTTAGATAAACCCCACAGCAATCTGTAACTTTAAGAAACCTTCTATTAAATGTAAGTATTTTTCTAATGAAATTTTTGCTTTTCAATATTTTTTTTCCAGGTAGAATAATGCAGAAATATCAAGCTGAACAAAAGGCTTCAGAACACTAACCAGAGCAGTAACAGGCCCAGTGCTTTTCATCAATAGGTTGGTTGTCATGAGATGCTGATCAGTTAACAAAGTTAATGTTAACTCTTTTGATGGACTGAAAATTCCTGAAACATTCAAAAGTAGGCTAAGTAGGGGCTTCAAAATTACTGTTATATTTATCATAGTAAGTGGACAGCTCAGAAAATACAAACTAAATCAAAATCAATTCTTCTTTAGTTTCAGTGTCATCTTACAAGTTCTCTATTTCAATAATTTCCTTTCATTACATATAGGAAGAGTTTTTTTCTTAATAGCTTGAGACCTTTGAATTGTGTAGAATAAAGGAGAGATTTTAATGCAGGCATTAGACACTGCACTGTCCAAGCCAGCTACAATTCAGTGAAGAGGTAACAATTGCCTGTGAATGGTACACTACTCAAGGAACCTCCACATTCTTTTTCCAGCTCTCTGCTTCTGCCTTGACTCCTTCACTTCTTCCTTCAGTGGCAGAGCAGAAGAACCCATTCTTCTGGGAAGGGGAGGAGCATGATAGTTCCTAGGGTTTTTATTTCTTCACAGGCTCCTATTCATGTGAAAATACAGGAAGCAATTATCAGGAACATGACAGAGAAGGAAGAAGGGGGAAATGGAGAAAATAATTGGGTTCTTCAAAGACAAGCAGCAACAGCTGTGTCTGCTTTAGGAAAAAGAAGAGTTGAGGGGACATGACCCTTCATCTAAACCCCTATATTTCTTCTCAGTAAATAGGTTTATGTTCTTCTCCTGCTACATAATTTTTATAAAATAGCATTGCTAAAATATACCTCTTCGGCTTTTCCTGAGCTGTGGCCTTTCTACTCAGAGGTTTCTCCTCTGCACATGTTCAAAGAATTGCTATGCAAGCCTGTTGCACATGTATGATGTAATGCTCCCCTTTTGGAAGTCTCAGAAGCTTGAATCATCTCTGTTTATCAATCAGACCACGTTCACACTCAATTGATGGTTTTGTCTTGTCACCAATTTCTGTTCTGTTCCCCATCTGGTACTCCCTGCTCACTTATTATTTTAAAAAAAAAAAAAAAAAAAAGGAATTGTTACTCATGTTTTTATTTATTGCTTGGTTATCTTTTCAGCAAGGTAAGTTAAAGGAAGGTGCAGAATCCAGGCTCCATTAAAATTGTTAGAAAAGCTTTGCACTTAGATGGGTTAGAATAACACCTTGGATATTCACCTCCATGTCCTCAAATGATTCCATATAGACAGTAGCAGCCAAATTGACAATTCTTAAAATATTTGAATCTCCCTCAGTGGGATCCCTTCTGTTAACATATACTCTTTGTTGCAGAGATAGAGCTATCATAGTGTTCTTTGCTTTCAAAAGTGATCATGAAATTCAATTGATCAAATTTTTAAAAAAAAGTTTCCTAAGGGGAAAAAGAAAGCCTCAAGGTAAAGGTTGAATAAAAGTTACAAAAGAATATCTGCAAATACGAATGAAATTCTCTTTCAGCATGAAGCTAGGAATAGGAATGAGGATGGAAGTCAGAATAAATGTCACAGTTCAAAGCCGTACCATAAGAAAGATAACATCACAGTCTCAGTTGCTGCCTCTGAAAGATGAAATGTTTTGTTCCTTTCATGATAAGCTGTGAAAGAATTTAAAAGCTAGTATAAGTCTAGATTAACTACTTAATAGCAGCTGCTTTTGTACTTATTTAGCATTTGCCTGTGTCTTTTGCATGAATAATTTCCATTGCACTGGGAGATTTAAGAGTAAATAATCAAAGGACCTAGAACTACAGTCAGATATTTTAATTAGATATCTATGGATATCCTCTCTATCCAGCTAATGTGTCTCATGCTGCTTAACGCCTCTTCACTCAGCTGAAAGCCCAAGCACAGCAAAGAATCAAATGTATTATCTGTTTGCCTATGAGCCACTACAGAAGTCTGTGTACTTAATTGTGCTGAGGTCAAGTGCTTAGACAATATCTTCCGTGTTTTGGAATTAATGTCACAAAATGATTGTTGGCAAATGTCTTCTTGGTAAAATTTTAACTTCAGAAACATATAATCCTTGCAATTTTTGCAACATTCTCTCAAACACCACAGGTGAGGTATTAGAAAATAATACAAAATCATAATCTGAGCAATGGTCTAACCTGTGACAGGTCCTTATCTATAAGAAAGTAGGTAGAGAATAAGTATGAAACAAATGTAATGTCAGACATAAAATACATGGGTAAATTAGAAATTACAGGAAATAAAGCACTGTAGGAAATTTGAGGAAAAGCTTCCAGGAGGGCTGACAAAATTCCTCACTTTTTCACAGAGAATCATAGAATGGTTTGGAATGGAAGGTGATGCCTTGGGCAGGCTGACCTGAAACAGAGACTGCATAGAGCTAGAGAGTAAAGTAGGTATTTATTAAAAGGCCTGCAGGATACACCTTGGGCAGGACAGAGCCTGAGCAGGGCTACATCCAAGGTGGACCCAAAATGGTCACAAAAATGGACAAATGGTCACGAAGTCTCACATTTTTATAAGTTTTGGTCCATTTGCATATTGGGGTTTAATTGTCCAATTCAGATTGTGAGGTCCCATGCTTCTTGTTCCTCCCTCCAGCCCACCCTTGTTTGTGCTTTTGGGCCTGAAAGTTGTCCTTGGTCTCCAGCAGGGAAAGGATTTGTTTTGTTCCCTGCTCTGTGAAGAGAGCTCACCAACACTGAATATGAGGCTCAGAACTGCACCCCTGGGCAGCACAGAATGTGAAAAACATGAAAGATAAGACTTAAAGCATCAAAGGGACAGAGAGGAAAAAAAATAACCCCGAGTATGAGGTCCTCAGTATCTGTGACCCTCTGGTGAGGCTCAGATGGGCTCAGAGGCCTCCGCTGCCCTCAGCACTTCACACTTGCACTCCCCATAAAAATGATGCTTGGATGCAGAAAATGAATTATGAGAAAGCTTGTAAAAGAGGAAGAATTGCATTGTTACGATTGGAAGATTGCCACTGAATTAGAGTCTGTATTGTGTAATCAACTGGATGTGCCAACGCTGGCTGGATGCCACCAATGGCCCTGCACTAAAAGAGTTTGTGAGGAGAACATGATAATTTTCTTCAAGGTGAACGTCAGAACAACCAAAAAAAACCGTTTTCAGTTTTAATCTAGAAGGTTTCCATGTTCTTTTCTTTTTTTGAAAATGTTGCTTTGTGGAATTAAAATTGAGTAAAATAAAGATAAGGTCAGCTTTCTTCTCAGGTGTGTTTTTCTGTGGAGTTGTGTCTGATCATAGGGTCGGTAAAGCACAAAGAGATGAAACACCAAGTTAAATGTGATGTGTGTGATGTATAATCCATGTAATGTGTGTACATATATATATAGATGTGATGTGTGCATGTTGGCACGTGCAGGTCTCACACAGAAAACCATGAGGCAGCACTGTGAGGTGAGGAGTGACCATCCAGCTCTGCTCCAGGAATCCTGAAGGTGATGGTTCACTGAGGCGTCTTCTTGGCTGCAGTTGTGATGGGATGATGAAGAAGTGGATTGGCTCTGCTTTGTGAGACAGAATTGTCCATTGCATGAACATGAAAATGCTGTTGGCATTTTATGCCCTTTAATAACAAAAATATAATAATAATCTCAGTCAAAACTCTAAAAAGGGCCTAATTCATATAGCATGTCTATAGCATGTATACATTCTCCAAAAACTTTTTGGCTCATTTTAAACAACCTGAAAATGAAATGCGTGAAAAAATTGTATACATTAATTCTTTTCCAAATATGTGTTGCAGAAAACACTTCTGATTTTTTCGTATATCTCCATCATATTTACCCAATTAAAACCATTCCTCTTGCATTTTTATATTGTGAAGACATTCAGTTTTGAAAAAGACAGAAATGAAAATACAAGAAATCGGAATTTCATTTTTAGGCAAATTATTTTAAAGGACATTTTTGTGTGTCTGTCTGTGTTTTATATGAGTGAAAAAAAGAAGGTATTTTTCTAAAAAGTATTTTCTAGTTCATTTATTTTCTTGCTTTGGAATATTTTTATTGGTGTAGAAACTTGCTCATACAATGCCAGCCTTACACAACAGTAATTTACTGTTTATATCACTAAATGCAAATACTCCACGTTTTATTTAGAACAGAATCCTTTGGGCCATCAGTGGTTTATTTGTTCTTGTGCCTTAATTTAATTTGAGAGGACACAAGAACTATGTAACAGAAAACCTACAAGCTGAAATAATTTTTATACTGTTGAAATAGCAGCACTATTTAACATTTAACTATTGGCACTCATTTAAGATATTCCCTAACTGATACTTCAATGCACAAACTTGACACTTTTGAGAATCAAGTGCTATTCCTCTACCAAAATACCCAGTTCTGCTCCCTATGGAGGCAATGCATTTTGAAGAGACTGATGTCACTACAATGAGGATAAACCAAATTCCTCAAAATTGTCCCTGTTACACCGGTGACTGAACACTGCTGGGTTACAGGCACTCAGCAAGCACCGAAATTCTGTTCTGGAACTGTCACCACCAGGCAGGAGATCCTTCACAGTGCTTCTGCTCACTAGATTTCACTCTATGTTCACTTTGAACAGAACAGAAGAAATAGAGAGAAGGCCCTTACTATATTTTCCTCAAAGCTCCTGGCATTTGTTAATTCTCTGTTAGAATGAAAGCTTTATTTTCACAGGAACTCACAGTGAAGTGGGTCAGCTTGAGAGCACTCCTGGGCTTTGGCTGTGGCTGCAGTGAATCAGAGTCCCAGATATCAGTGTCTCATATTCCAAGAAATGTTCAAATCCTTCTGTCACTGAATTGATCATCTGCAATCTCCCAGCTTTGCTACTTACTTAGCATGAGTTGGTAAGAGCATTTGAAGCAAAGAAAAAGGAAACTTGTGTGACACAGAGCAAAAGAGGGGAAGGTGTGGCTCTTGGTCACCAAGGGATGTAACCATTTCCACCTTCCATGGTGCCCAAATGACAGGTGTTCCAGATGTTTGGTTCCAGCATCAGTTAGGTAATACCCCTTAATGCTCACCTAAATTTCTGTCAGTAGTGAAAAAGGGAAGTCACACAAGAAAGACAACCCCATGAACAATCAAACAGCTTAGAAAAACAACAGGAAAAAAAGTCTCCTGGTTTGACTAATAAGTGAATCTGGAGGCACTGCTTGGAAATGCTTACTTTATTTTTTGTTATTGTTTCATTTAGTCTTGTAAATATATCACTTTCAACTATGTTATAAAAATAAGACAGTGAATCATATACAAGATTTTTAACAGCACTATGCTGGTAGCGTGGCTTAACCATTCCCTGTGGAATTGCTTCTTTCAATTCAGGCATCTTTGGCTTTCTTTCCTCTACAATGAAATCACATGCCATGTGATTCTTCCTGGAATAATCTCACAAAAATCTCTCAAAGAAATGCAGAAACAGGAAGGTGTGAGAAAGAAAGATACAGAAAAGAACACTCCAGCTAAGGGGAGAGATTTAAAGGTCAGTATCAAAACGTTCTGCAAAACCGAACATCAGAGAAGACAATAAACTCAATTAGCAAAATTGTATTGCTGATGTTTGAAAGTTAACTATCTTAACAATGGGGGTATGAACCTGCCACATATTCAAACGCTTTTGGGCAACTTCATTCACTTCCAAAATAAAAGGTTCATGTAATTTTTATTAGGAATTAAGATTTTTTAAAGAAACTTATTTTGATGAGCATTTATTACAATTTGTATGGACAAAAGGTGTTTATAGTGCAGCTTGAAGCCTGACGTGGCATTGTGTGGTTTTGCTTGTGTTGCCTGAATAGACAGTGCAGGAGCCACCCTGTGCCATCTCAGGTGGAATGATGTGGATCTCCTGGGGAAAAATACTGGAGGCCATCCTTTCATTTGCTGTGTGTAGTCATTAATTTGTGATTAATCACGAAGGGTAGGAAGAAGTAGAGATGAATTATTGATCTGCTTTTGGGCACTAATAAGAATAAGTTTACAGCTAATCTCTAAAGCACTGTTTATCTCGTTGCAATAAGAAAACCAAATTTAACTAGCCCTCAGCTTTTCTTGTGATTAATAGAATGTATGATAAAAAATCAGCATCATATTCTTAATAAGCCATTTATGAATGGACACTTTGGTTTGCAGACATCATTCTCCTCAGTCTGTATCTGTAGAAAGGACAGAGATTGTCAGTAACAACTTTGACAGAGTTTGGGGTAAATATTGCAACGTGCTAATAGTACATTTGCAGTATGCTTTACTAAGAAAATACAGGCACACTTCACCATTAGGATCTGATCTCATGTTTGACTAACCTGTAACAGGCCACATTACCAAGTAGGCAATCCTAGACTTTAAAAGGGGTCATCTTTCAGCAGGATCCTCTCTTACAAATCTGACCTTCAAGGTCCCTGGAAGTGTTTAAGACAGGACTGGATGTGGCACTTAGTTCCATGGTCCAGTTGACATGATGTGTTTGGTAACAGGCTGAGCTTGATGATCTCAGAAGTCTTTTCCAACCTAATTGATTATAAAAGCAACACATTTTAGGTAATCCTCCACTCTGATATGACACCAAAAAATGAGACACAATCTATATATTAAATGGAAGAAATGAAAATGTCTACATGAAACAGCAGTTCTAATTTCAATTTTTAAAATTCTATTAATTCTAGGTAAAGTCACCTTATGCACTTTGCATTAACATTCACAATTGTCTCACTACTTAGTGTTGTTGAAGAACAGAAAATCAGAAAGTTATCTCTCCCTTTTAACTTGAGGCTTTAAAGGAAATTAAAGTCCACAAACAGAAGAATAAACCCACCTTATAATTTCTGCTGTCTTCTGCTGCCTCCAGATGATGCTCAGACCTCAAACTGAGCATTTGCAATAAAGAGTTGTTGGAAATTCTGGTTGCTACCCTGTATGTTTATGTGTGTGTGTGTGTGTGAAGACTGAAGACTGCAAAGATGAGTGCTAGCAGTCAGGAAACATCAGAATTAAAATTTGCATGCACGACCTTGATTGGCTTCATTTCCCCGTATATTATGAAGAAATGCACAATGGATTAATATATTTTTCATGATTTTCCTTTTCATATCTCCATGTCACTCAGCACACAAAGTAATACATACACTAATGAATATGTTTTCTTCTCCTTGTTCAGAGTCATCACCCTGTTTAAATCCTAATTTGAAGACAGAATAATTATTTTCCTCAATTACAACTCAGTAGTGCTCATCACTACAGCATCCTCATGCTTCAGACAATGATCTCAGTATTTATGTACCACGAGGGCCTTGATTGCATATTTAATAGAAAACAACATCAAAACACAAAAATTTATAATTAACTTACAGGGCACTAATTTGAGGATTTTATTTGCTATTTTTAAGAGCAATTTGTTATAAATAAATCTACCGAAGTTTTTAATACAGCCCCCATATCAGCTGCAGTTACAAATGCTCTATTACCATCAATCAGATGCACCATATGACCGTAATCAGACTGTATCTTCTCCATCATCCCAGAAATAAGAAGTACAGTTATTTAATATCTATAAGAAGGTTTTTTTTGGTTTTGGTTTTTTTTTTTTTTTTCTTTTTTTTTTTTTTTCTTTTTTTTTTTTTTTTTTAACAGCTTGTTAACTTTCAGTCTGGAAATTTTGGAATAAGAACAAAAGGAAATCACTTAATTGGAGTGGCATTCAAGCACCTCAAGTGAAACATCATCCCCTTTTCCTGGTAACTTGCTAACAATCCTCTGCCTTAGCCAAAACATATTTGTCAGTTATTGGAAAAAGTTGCATTTCTTTTCGTCTACATGAACTGTTTTCTGTGTAATCAATTAGCCAATTGTCTTTATGAGAACAGCAGTGCCCAGTTCCCAGCCTGTGTTCCTTGACTCACTACCCAACAGCCCAAATCTGCAAAATGCAACTACTAGCCCAGATCTAATATCTCAGTTTCTTTTGATTCCTTAATCCAGAGAACCATATGGACAGGAAAATTGCTGTCCCTAATGTGTCCCTATGCCAATCCTTCCTGTGGTTGGTAAGAGCAGTCATAATGGCCTGCATCACCCACGGAATCTTTTTCACAGGGATTCCTCAGGAGCTGGAACTCTGCAGACAGATAAATATTTGTGCCTTTGAGTACAATGAAGTGGAGCATCTTTTTCAAAATTTCAGTAGGCATATGTAAAGATTGTACATGCTACTCTGGAGCCCAAATATTTCAATGCATACTTTCAAAAATTTCAAGGTTTTAAGTATTGCATATTGATTTAATGGTCTAAAGGAGTAACTACCAATTTCTGAAAGATTTGCTTCTTACTATGTGAAACAATACTTTCATTTTGTCACGTATGTTGCAGAAACAGGCAAAAGAGAATGGGGATATATTAATAGAAACAAAGCAGCAGGGTTGCAAGGAGACAGTCATGCAACTTTGGTAGAGCAGCCCTATTGTAGTCAGGTGATTCAGGCCAGGTCAATATGTACAAGTGCCCTGTACCTCTGTCACCACCATTTTGGAAGACTTCGTTTATGCACATTTTTTAATGAGTTAACACACAATGAATAAAAAGTCAGACAAAAAAAATCAAGCATCAAATCAGTTCGAAAATGCATATGAACTGCTGAACTATTTTATAAAGAACTCCTGTCTTCAAATATTTGGGTGATTGTTCCAAACGATTTACTTAAGAATCAGAACCTGTGTATACATTATAGCAAATGCAGAAGAAAAACCCCTTGAATAAACAGCGAATTGTGCAGTTTAGTCTAAAAAAGGCAACTCCACAAGGAGCCACTAGAGTATAAGAAATTTCGCTTATTTGTAAATTCATGAGAGACTCAGTTAGTCAAATCCAGACAATGAATTATGAATGGTTCTGAGCAAAGGGGGAAAATTGTACATACTGTACAACTGACAAAGAACAGTTTGACACCCAAATACTGAGAAAAATACTGAATATAAAATAATAGTAACTGAGAATATAAAAACATTTTTCTATCTCACAGCTGCCAATCTACTGGTGAAGTTTGAAGGTGTTGTCCTTGGTTTAGATAGAGAATGAAATGTTTGCAGGAGGCATGAATTATGTAATCTATTTTTCTCTGGTATTTCTGAGTTGCCTGCCCATCTTCTTGTTAATAATATCTCTTTTTTCAAACAGCTGCTTTTAAAAGAGAAAATTTGGCTACTAGCTCCATTTTCTGAGTATACAGAAACTAGCGGTGTGGCTACTATATAACATCAAAGAAGAGCTGGCAAAGGTGATGTGCCAAACTCTCCAAAGTCTTGTTGTTTACTTCTAGCTACTCATACTGCTGCATAATTTGACATGATACTTCATCTCTGATTCCTGAAGGTTGCCAATCCCCCCACTCTCTATCAAGCTGATTAGATACAGAATCATACATACCAGGATTCTGCACCATAACAGGGCAGTTGGAACTAGATGATATTTAAGGACCATTTCAACCTAAGCCATTCTCTGGTTCTCTGATGGGAGCTCGACATGAAAACTATTAAAATTTTCCTTTCAGCAAGATTAATTACTTGCAGGATTTTCAGATAGACTACATTGGTATGAAGAGAAATATTTGCCTGACAGAAAATTTTAAACATAATTCAACATCAAATACAGCAAGTGTGTTGAGTTTCATTTTTATTCTTTCATGAACACCTGTTTCCCTCTGCATCATAAAATCTTATTAAATCAAATCTTTCTCCCTTTTCTCAGTTTTAAAATCTTTGTGTCAGGACTCTGGCATCAAAACACCTTGCAAATACTTAGCAATCTATTTTTTAATGTTCACCACCAATTTTAAGCATGCACACATGACTTTTTCTCTGCCCCCCCAGTCATGTGCTCTGTTCATATGACAAATTTGGCATTTGGAGGGGAAAGAATTAGTCACTGGAGCAGCGAGGGAGAAGTAAGGATTCTTTACAAAAGCTGTGCCTTCAAACCATGTGTCTGCTACTCGTCCCTTCACATGAGAATTCTAAAATACGGTGGCATGTCTTATCGTACGTTGCCTTTTTTAAAAATAAAATTGTAATAGTGGGAGCTGTCTAACAGCTGCCCCAAGGTTTGGAATATGAATACTGGTCCCAGTGGAGGCAGATGAGAGGACAAAGTACAGATGAAATGGGGAAATGTGAAAGGTTATTAGCCTGAGACGTGCATGTCCAAAATGTATCTTGGAGATCCTTATGGCATAGCTGTGCTGTTATCTGTAGATCACTGTTAAATTTTGATTGGGTGCTCTTTAACACAGAGTATATATAAAAACAAGATTAAATATATATTATATAGGTGTTAGACCTGAAATAGCATTTAGCAGTCTTTAGAAAAGGCTATGAAACATAATAATAAAGAAAATGTCACGAGTATGTCGTATGTCATGACCCTGAGATGAGCTCACTTGGTCAGAGCATGGTACTAATAACACCAGGGTTGTGAGCTTGATCCCCATAGGAGCCATTCACTTCAAAACTGGACTTGATAATCCTCGTGTGTCCCTTCCAACCCAAAACATTCTGTTAATATTCTGTGAATATTTTGTATTAGGGAGTGGATGAATTACATACAGAGGAAAACCTTTGGACCAACTTCACTTCTTTTGTTCATAAATTGGTTTTGTATTTACCCAAAGCCTGCACTGTTATAAACCCTATTTTTTTTGCTGTGATCTTTTGTTTTTGGGAACATATACTGAAAAATGTATTAGTTAGCCAGCTAGTTCTACTATATAGACAGTCTGCAAATAGATATGCACTGTCACTCCAGCAGCATCAGATATTGTTCAGAGAACCTGTGGAAACTGCTGGGAGCCACTGTCAAGACTGGGAAATAGGATAGGCTGCAAGATCATCAGGAAACATTTCTATTCTTTCATCATCTGATGAAGAACACACAACAGCAGCCCATTTCTTACCTAGCTCTGCAGAACACAGCTCCTTTAGCAAGAAATGAAGAGAGCTGAGTCCCTCTTGGCTCAGGTCGAGCCCCTTTCAGGATTACAGCATACAAAATCTGCTATCATATCATACTGTCTAAGGATTTACTCCCCCATAACACTGTACAAGGGGAAGTCTGCTAAAATCACACACAACACGAGTCTCACTTTTTCCTCTTAAAGATACCAGATATATAGTAGAAATATATAGTAGAAATGTCCTTAAAAGAATATTTTAATTAAGCAATTGACATTTGGGGTAGAGATGCTCCTGAAATTTCAGTGTGTTTATCTTCCTGGTCACGTATGATAACATTTTTTGAGGATCAGTTGATAAATTTTGCACTTATTTTGCACACAAAATGTACAGGACTACATTGCTGAGAAGTCTAAAGCTATTTCAAGTCTTGCTTTTTCAAATATTCCAAGTCCTATCAAATTCACTATTTAATCAGCAATTTTAATACATTTTTCCTTTTTTTTAAATTATATTCAGTGAAAGCCTTTGCATCCAGAGAAGCATGTTTGCATCACTCTGAACCTCCCAAGAGTTAACCTGCAGCATTGAGAGAGTGATCAATACCATAGAAAACATCAGACACATGCAACTTCCTTTTTCCCTTCAAAGCATTAGCACATAGGGTATGTGACTTGATGCTCAAAAACCTCCCTTAAAGGTCCCTATTCTCTAACAATTCTTGAGTAGGAGGAGAAGATATATATTAATAGATTAATAGCTTTTTCTCCAAATCAAATTCTTCATGCAGGTTTGGAAAACTGAATTCATAGAAAGAAATACAAAGTAGAGGCCCCTGAGTAGAGGCAGTTACTGTGGACTGCCAGTGAGTACTGTCAACACAGTTAATTTCATTACTGGAACTAACTCAAGGGAAAACTCAGTTGATTATGGTCTTATACCAGGAGTCACATCAGCCCATGGCTCAGTACTGGAAAATAAGGCAGCCTTGTAGGGCTTTTAAATCTAGCAGGTGGCAGACTGTGATAGTAACAAGGAGAAAAACTAGAAACAAAAGATAGAATTCTCTGTTCAAATTCAGGTGAGACATAATACTTTGTTTTTTTCATTTTCTTTGCCCTCTGCCTGTTTAGAATTTACATGGAGGCAAATGTTCTAGCTTCAGATGTGGCAACTACAGAACCCATGAAATTCCAATTTTATTATGAAAATGTCTTTCAAGTAGCTTATATAATATTGTGTCAACCCTGATGTAAAACACCAGCACAAGCACAAATCACTGTGAATGCAGATTTTATCTCTTTTTTTCCTTCAGATTTTTTCTTCAATATTTTTCTCAGATATTCAAAGGAGTATTTGAGAAAAAATATGAGCAGTTCATATTTCTTTATACTGCCTTTAGGAGATGTTCCTTGGGCACTAATGACATATTTGCCCATCAAAGGTACTGGTCCAGCAATCTCAATTCTGTGACCATGCAGAATGGCTGATCCACTTGTCTGGGGAAGAGCAGAGAACAAAGAAGAAAGATGGGGCTGCAGTACAGCTGATCAAAAATTTTTTTTGGTGATGTCATCAAAGCTACTGGTTGTTCATATGTTATCTAAAGTGATCCCAAAGAGATTTTCACAGGGAAAAGAGAGCATTATGCTCTCTTGCAGGTAGGAAAATCCAAATTCAGCAAACTACAGACTAAAAGGAGCAGGACACATTTATGTAGTAGGCTATGGGCAGAGCTAGGAACAGTATTGAGTTTCTAGTGTTAATGTACTACAGAACTATGGTTTGGTGAAGAATTAAAAATAGACCCATACTTGGATTAACTGGATTGAAGTTTGATTAATTTCAGCCCAGTTTAATTATTGATTCACACAGAGCACTTCACCCATTAGAGTCTGAAAACTGGTTGATCTGCTGGGAAATACATTCTCTACATTCATTTCTGTAAATGGGACTCCTGTAACATCAGGCTGTGAGTGCTGATTATGTTCAGCAATTCACAGGATTTAAAACTTGTTCTAAATAATTTGGTGGGGAAAATTATTTCTCTATCTCACTTTTGGAGGCTCCCTTCTAAGGCACAGGTTTGTTTTACCATTTATAAAATTTCTACTGTTCTCCTTTACGCAGTGAAATGCAAGAAACAAGATTTCACTGGACACTTCAACTTTGAGCTTCTTAGCTTTGCAGACATGTAGTGAATGAGTTACAAATGCTCCCTGAAGGATCAGAACAATTGCCAGTGAATGAGATCACATGCACAGCCTGCTGCTCTCTCTTGGTAGCACTCAGAGCAACTCTTAAAAGATATTAAAATTATATTATTAGAGGCATATACCTTTCTAAATACAGCTATTATATCCTAAAAATCAACATCTGTATTTCAGGTTCTGCACCTCTCAAGATGCAGAATTTTAAAGAAAAGTGCTTTAGCAACCATGGTGATCCTATGTAAGAAAATGCAATTTTACTGAATTTTCTGCATTTGTGTTTCTTAAAGAGCATTAAACATGAAATACATTTTTTCCTCAAGGGGTAGGAGTTCATGAATTCCTTTCTTGAGAAATATATTCATTTTTATACAAATGTTACAAAAGAATACGGAAAGTATTAAACTAATAGTTTTTCCTTGAGATTAATGAGCAAAAGTCCTCTTCACTTTCCCTCTCCTAAACGCAAGCAAATGTGTTTCTCTGTGTCATAAATCACAAATATAGAAGAAATCAAATTAATTTTGCAATAAAATATGCCTGCTTTGGATTTAATACATAAAAGAGAAACATTCTAGCATCCTAAGACAACGGCAATGCTTTTAGCACAGTGAATGACTGAGGCAGACAAACCAAGGGCAGCAGTAACTTGTGTTGCCACCAACTTTCACAGCTTTTTTCACCTTATTGTGCTGTCCAATAAAAAATGCATGCAAGTAGTTACCATGGTAATTCCTGCATCACATGATAGTCACAACCTGCTGCAGGGATACAGTGCATTTTCTTAAAGAAGCATGCATAGATGGACACAGATAACAGATAATAATTTTTATATGAATGTCCCTGTACAGTACATCTTTAATTTGATTTGGTGTGAAAAGGTTAGCAGAAAAAAAGAAACATGTCAAGACTTCTCAAGCTGTACAACTGTAACAGTGAAAACACAATTGCACATAACTAGTTCAGTGGGCAGAAATGATTAATTTGATTTTAAAACTTTAGGGCAGGAATTTTTTTCTTCAGCAGTGCAAAGAGGATTGCACATACCTTGAAAAAGCCCAACAAAAAGCACCAGTTATTTCCTTTGTAAAACAGGCCTGAAAGCACTTGACAGACATGGCAAGAAGGTATCTGCAAGTGTTAAATTAAACTGACTCAGTCACAGAGAAACAGCAGAATGAATCTGATTTTGAAATTCCAGATTCTTTTTCAAATATAGAAGTAATAACTTTCATTAGCTAATAATGTGTTTTAGTCTTCAGTCACAACCTAAACTCCCATGTCTGAAGAAAATACCCCAATTAGTCAAACAAAATACAGCCTTTCAACCTTAGGGGTATGCCCTTGCTTCACCATCTGAGAACAGAGCTCTTTTTGCCTTCAAAGCAGCTTGTCTTCACCTGCAAGCAATCTTTTATCAGAACATTCTCTCTAAACTTCTCATTTGGGCTCATCTGAGACAATGCCTGGTGTGTGTGACCAGGGAAGGACATGAAATGACAGACAAAGCAAAAAATGCTTCATTAAAAGATTTGCTTACATAAGTGAGAATAGCAAGGAGAGAAGATGAAGAAGATGACATATTTCCCTGTGTCCCCACATTTCCTGTTTCAATAATGCAAATACTGAGCTTTTGCATGGCTCACAACACCTAGAGCAGCCAAGTCCACTGGGCAGCCTTTTG
Source organism: Sylvia atricapilla (assembly GCF_009819655.1). Taxonomy (NCBI): domain Eukaryota; kingdom Metazoa; phylum Chordata; class Aves; order Passeriformes; family Sylviidae; genus Sylvia; species Sylvia atricapilla. The sequence continues at coordinate 7,369,912 of NC_089145.1, forward strand.
CTGTTCTCTACAAAGAGCCAAGGCTGATATTCCTTCTCAAGCAAAGGTTGGGAGAGAAAAAAAAGCAGCTCTAATTAGGGACAGAAATTCACAGTATTTTAATTTGTATGTAAACAACTGTGCAAGGAATGGAGAACTTCACCCTCTACCGACATCTGAAGACAAGGAAGGTCATAAGTATTTCACAAATGTTTTGTCTATTTTCCTTATCAGAGCAGACTCCTTTTCTCCTCTTCATCACCATAAGGTACTTAGAGTTACAAAACTGAGTCTCAGGAAAATGTGAAATATAATGAGAAAGAAGAAGGAAAAAAATTATAGAAGAGAAAAAAGCTGGCAACAGGTTCTCCTATGGGTCACATTCTCACAGGCTTGGCAAGTTCTTGTGTTTCATCCACTAAAAACATGCTACCACCTCAGCTGCTTCTGCTGCTGCCATTGCTGCTCTGGTGTGTGTCACCAGGGTATTGTTCATAAAAACAACACCTCCTAAAGCACTGCAAAATGTCACTGCCAGTTTGCAATATGGAAAACCAGCTCTGCTCTGGAAAAACACCACTGGAAGTTTACCCCTTTCTTTCTTTACCATGAAGCAGATTGTGAAAGAAATGGAATGTAGTGACCTTGATGAAGAAAACACAAACTATTTATTGTGGCAGTGAGATGTTCAAGGACAATTTTGAGGATGTTAGAGTATATAAGTTGATTAAAAATCCGAGAGTACAAAAAAGATGAGATCCTCCAATAAGAACTGCAACACTGAGAGACCTTGACAAAGAGAAAATGCCACTGGCATGTCAGATACCGTCAGTATTTCATTCTAGCACTTTGAATAATAGAGAGACACAACTTACCAGAATAAAAATTATAGTTATGATTAAACATTAAGCTAATGGGAAAATGACAAAAAAACTACCCCAAAAAACCCCACCCACAAACCAGAAAGCATGTCAGTAAGTTTGAAATACTTTTCATTGAATTGTGGGTTGATTCTGTATGTTGAGAGCAACTGGTTTACACCTAGAGCAAAATTAAATCTTAAAATAATGGGAAAAAAAATCAGGAGACATATATCTTGGAATCTCCATTAAGATTCCAAAGATTAAAAATAACATAAGAAGATTCTCAAATGAGCCACAGTGAACACTAAGGTCCTAAAGTCTGTAGGGAGAAAGTGGTTAAATATTTATGCTAAGAAAGAGTGCAAATGGGGTCCTCCATTCATCACTTACTGATGTTTAGGAATATATTCTATCACTGTAGAAATCTGAAAATCTGTTTTATCTCAACAGTAACACAATCCTTCAGCAGTAACACAAGTCTGGGAAGTGTCTGAGACTGTGTAAGATAAGGGCCAAAGTATAAATTCATTTATATCAATAGAAGTTAGATAATCAGCTGTTCAACTATCTGACCAACCAGATCCTGAAGCAACTTTTTGTATGGTTATTGAGGGGAAGAAACCCTAATATTTTTAAGATGAAGCTTGATCATGTAATGGAAGTGTGTATGCAATGTGTTTCTCTGAATAGCAACAGAGTACATTTTTGTATTCACAAATCTCTCTTTAGTCCCTGAAACACGTGAGATTACTTCTAAAATGAAAAAAATACCTTTGGGAAATACTCTTGATGCAGGCCTCCCAACATCACATCGATAACTTGATGCTATTATTATTTTCTTTAGTAAGCTGGATTTTTAATTGTAGAAATTATAGTCTTTAGTTTTCTTTAACAGCGAATTTCAAAGGCAGAATTGCTAAGAATTAATCTTCAGACAGAATAGGGCTTGGTCCAAATGTTTCTGACCAAGTGATTATTAAAACTGGGTCTGCTAGTGCTTTGGAAGCAACATATATGGATCTATTTGGATTTCAGATCCACACCAAGTATGGTAACACCAGGCAGCTTTCCATAACTGCTGATTCAGACTGGCAGGTACAACATTATCTGTTCTCTTTTTTGCCCATATGTTTCCTGGTTGTGAAAAAAAAGTTTATAATCTCTAAATAACCAAATGCATCTTCTGACTTGCATGAATATGAAAAAAAGTCTGTGAGGATCAGGATGAATCATTTGACCCACACATATTTCTCCAAATGCATGGGTGGACACCAGAGAGTTTTACTGCTGTTAACTTTTAGGCTATAAAATTATCAGGTAACAAAATTACGCCATTTATCCCACAGAATTTTCAACAACGAACTCTGCTGAACAATAATGAAAAGAATTATTCTGAGATTTGAAAGATTGAAACTGAGCTCCATAGAAGTACATAAGCTTCTTGTGTGCTCTTGTACATGTTCTGAAGGCCATTGAAGTGTGATGCAAGTAATCTACCCTTTCTTTTCTGTATGAGGATGGGTTTTTTTCCCAGTTCTTTCATCTTTACTGCTGGAGCAATTCCATATGTAAGGAAGGAGCACAGGGGACAATAATTGCTGTCCTTGTTAGACCACACACCACATCTCACTGGTTTGACTCCATCCATGAAGAAAAGTGAGCTCCTATGGAAGAGGACAAAGAAAGCAGGAATATGCAGTTTCCCCTGTTCATTCTCTTCTAGCTTCCAAAAATTTTCAGTTTGGAAAATTCCCAAAGCTTGCTGGTATTTGTCTACTTAGTAATCATCAATTAATCTCTCTTCTGAATGCTTGTTAATTCCCTCTTTGCAAAATATATTCTGTCATCAGAGATGTCCTAAAACAAACAATTTAACAGGCCTAATACAACCATAACTTCCTGCTTGCTTTTCATGTTTTGGGATTTTTGTTGTTTGTTTGGGAGGAGAGTTGTTTAGTTGGTTTTTGTCAGCCTCTCCTACCCTAATTTGATGGTCCTGATTTTCTTATGTTGGATAAGACAAATGACAGTTCACTATCCCACTCAGGATTTTGAAGACTTCTGTCTTGATTAGCTGCCTTATTTTCCATGTTGAAGATTGCTAGGCACCATGGTCTACGTGAAGGACTATCCATTCTTTTGAATTCCTTGTCTCTGAAAATTTTCTAGTTCCAATATCTATTTTATGAGGTCAGAGGACCATAACTGGCCATGACTTTTCTGGTGTTGACAAATAATGGATGCATTCAATGGCTGAATGCAGTTTTATTTCACTATCTTTTCCTATTCATGTATTTCCAAATTTTGATTTTCTTTTTGACCTTTACTGAGCACTAGAGGACCTAGCATGCATCTCTATATTATGATTCCAAAGCCTTGTTCCTAAATGGTAATGCTCATCTCAAAGCCCATCATACTGTATATGAATGTGAGGCAATCCTCCCCTTCTATGTGACACGTAAATAAAACTCCCCTTACATGTTCACACATAAACTCAAAATCTCGCACGCACTTTATATACATAAATAATTTATCCCAGAAATGAGAACCAGAAATAGCAACACATCAGTGTCACGTGGAGAGGAGAGATCAAATTCCTAATATCTACTTCACTAAATAATTAAATTCTTATATTACTTATTGATTGGAAAGAAGAAGCATATCTCACCCTTCCTAACTCAATGCTCTCACTGGACTCTAGGCTCTCTCCCTTGTCTCAAATGTGCTTTCTCTCTTGCAGACCTCCATGAATTTTTAATTGTTCAACACAGCTTGGGGCAGCTTAGGCAGCAGAGACTGACAGTGTATTATTCTACAGTGTTTTACTGGCTGACAACTAAAACTAGAAGGAAGGGAGGAGAGAGAAACAGAAAGGGGAATGAGAAGTGGGAAGCAGAGACAAGGAAACGGAAGGAAGGTGTTGGAGAGAAGGAAGGAAGGAAGGAACTGAATTAGTCTGTAGTCCACGTTAGTCCTTGTACTACTGAGTTATTAGATAAATTTTGGAGCACCTGCTTCTGCTCTGTTCTGAAGGCAGATTGGCCTCAAGTCAGAAACAACCTGAAATGCTTGATTCCCATGGTCAGTTTGGGACTGAACTGAGAGAAGAAATGGATCTTCAGCTGTGCCTGTCAGCGTTTTAATTCCCAGAAAGGAGATGATTTCAAGCTATGTCTTTCTCATCATGATTTCCTCTTGGCATTTCACAGTTCCTTGGTCAGTACTTCTGCCTTTGCACAGAATATCGTCACTAAGCCTGATTTTTTTTTTTTTTTTTTTTTTGTGTTGTGCCAGTCCCAGGTGACTTTGTGATTCCCACTGGCAAAGCAAACAAGGTGGGATCTACCAGGCTGGCATTATGAGACCCAAGGTCCCCTTGCCACTGCAGTCTCTAAGTAGAACCGAATATAAAATAACTCTCTGTTGAACAGAGAAGTCAAAGTTATTAGGTTCATATTAAATAGAAATAAAATGGCTCGTTGTTTTTAAACTATTTTTTTTTACGTGACACTTAAATGCCCAAGTGAAGTAAATCTTGGCACAAAGGATGAAGCCATAGTAAGTATTTTTCATATATTTTTAATATGTGGTGCTTTAAGACCCTTCACAACAGTTTATTCACTCTCCCATACGTAAGTTTATTGTGGCAATGCTTTTGTTCATGTTTTATTTCTGTGTGGATTTTATGTTTTCTTGGGGATATGCTTTATTTTACACCACATGTGCAATACTTAGTATAGTGGCATCCTAATCAGGGTTTCAGGCTATAGTAACTTTGGCAATGTAGTGAGCACCGTTTAATTTACAGATTTATAAATTTATGATGTTTTTCTGTCTTACACAGAGAAAAATACTTTCAAGATTGTGACGTTTCTGAACACCACTGCTGGTATACTAGCTTCAAATATTTTTCTCCCCTAAATGGGAAGAAGAAACATGAATAAGATCAGCAGTCCCTCAAGGTGCTTTAAAAATCCAGGCCTTTGGCGTTTTTATGTTCATTTGCAATTTAAAGAAAAAGGAAATAGTCGAATACCCTGTGCAAGTCTGAAAACTGTATCTTAAGATTTATGACAATGTATAAAAAGCTGAAAAGGAAATTGTTTCCCCAGCAATTATGCATTATTTATCTGTGTATTTAGCAGTATTTTCATTTTACAGCAAAGAAATAAAAGTGCTGGTAAGACTACTGACTTTATCATTTAGTCAAATTCCTGCCAAATACAGGACTGTTTTCATGAGTGCTAAAACTACTTTTGCTCAGCTATGTGTTGCGCATGCTGTGCTAAGCAGTAATTCAAGCTAAAAGCTTTTTTAGGTATTTAAAATAGTTCATTATTACTAGCAGTTGCACACAACCAGATTTAAAGAAGTATGGCTGGATTGAGAGGTCACAAACCCTCCAAAGACCTAAAAATAATCAATTCTTTAGGGAGTTCTGGAGCTTTTAAGTCTGTTTCTGCACTACAGAAATCAGATGTGGATTATAAACAGGAAACAGTGCCCTAATAGCTTACAGTATTATTATGCATCATGAAATTGTACAATTCAGTGTGTACACTGCATAGCAGAGTGCCTAAATCTGCCCTTCTTTGTGCCTTCAGTGATTTTATCATTATTTAAATACCTCAAAGCATTTTGTAAAAATTTTTTAAGAAATTTTTGGGCTATAACATACTTTAATGACATGTACAGTATTTGTATATTCTGTGCAACACAGCAAAATTTTCACACGGGCCAAGTGTACCTTTGGGTCCAAAGATGTAGAGGCCTTCTGGAAATGAACCAGGGCAGTTCTGCTAAATGGGGGGTTGCTACTTTTGAGAGTCCTCACCAAATAAAGGATCATTATACTTTAGTGTGATGTTTGAGCACACAGAATCAGATGATCCAGAATTTGATATTTAATCTTTAGAATTCACAAGGCATTAGTCAGATACCAAAGAGTGAGCATTTACAGGGGGAAAAAAGTAGCAATTTTTGTGAGTCAAGTATTGGTTTAATCAGCTATTCCCCTGTCCTGAGGCTTTTCACTTTTAACTTTCTCGACCATAACAATGTCATTACATTGTGTGTTGGAACCTTGTTCAATGAGAATTTCAGGATTTCTGTGCTGACAGGCACTGACCCCCAGGAAAACACTGCATTTCACCTGAGGCCATGGAGAAGGCTTCCAAAATTCAATGACAACACTGGGATTATGGGTGTGTAGTGTGAATAGAAGTGTGTAGTATCACAGGGTGGAAAGCTTAGAGTCTAAGGGTTTAGAATATGGAAATATAAACATAAAGCAAGATGGAGGTTTTAGAGCAGAGGCCAGTCCTTCTTTTTCACCTTCTTCTTCATGGGTCTGGGTGGTGTTTTGTAATTGGATAGAAAAGTCCCCATTGTGGGCCAGAGGTGGTTGGGTATTGGGTTAAAAGTAAAAATAATCGAGGTGTCATTTCATAATTGGACAATTTACCCTTAAAAGGCCTTGTAAAGATAAGAGGTGAAGCCATTTTTAGTTTGTTAGCTAGAAGTGCTGTAGAACTCACAGCTTGTGAGCCTGTAATGCAGATAAGAATCAATAAACATCTGAGTCCAAACACAAAATACCATCTTGAGCATTTAGTCCCGACCCTGGCAGAGAAGATAAAAAGCAACACCCAGTTTGGGTGTCCAAATTTGCTACACTCATTGTAGTAGAATCATTTTGGTCATCCTCAGGAATCCCAGTAGACATTTTGGTTATCCACACCCATCACTTGAAATGAGTGGGAATAAAGACATCTATCTCATCAACCTAAACATATTTTGGGTGTCTCAGCTCCACAGGGCTGAATCCAAAGCCTGTGATGTGTTATCATGTTTGCCTCCCAGTGTGGATGTCTCATGTGCGCTTAGCTGTGGAAATGCCAGGACTAGTAAAAGGTTTTTATAGTGGGGAAGTTCATTATTTGCAGAGTTATACACAGATGCTTCAGGGCCGCAGCTTTGCATGCAGGCAAGCACAAACAATACATAGAAATTGATGCAGTCCTTTGAAGACACCTCCCATGGAGCCTTTCTGTGGAGTCAGATCCAAAGGTTTTTCAACCTGCCTCCAATAGCAGAGCCCAGACGCTAAAGAGAAGGGATTTTTTTAGCAAGGACAACATAACCAAATAGAAATAAAACTGTCTTTTAGGAAAAATAAAACGATTATTTTGCCTAACAAGGCCTTTCTCTGCCAAAAGCCGAAACACTCTGGTTTCATTGAAATATCATTTCGTTGAAAATCAAAAGAGGTGTCAAGAATAAAGCAACCTGTTTTGGCACTTTTGAACTGAAAGTTTTTAGTTTTTCTTACACACAGATTGGAAACAAAATAGAATGTTTTAAAACATCTGTAACATCTGTTTCCCAGGATTTTCATTTTAGAAATTCCAAATCTTAGACCTATTTTCCCTAAATTGAACAAGAATGAAACTGCTGAAACCTTCATTTATCCACTGGCTGAATTTTATGTCTTCTGTGTAGCATTTAGAGTGTTCCATCTGCTCAGAAAAGAAAAATCATTTTTGGTCTACAACCTCACTGGACTGGTGTGCTAAGAAGTAATTAAAAACCTGTATTATTGAGCTGCAATTTCCACTCTCCTGGGAGAATGAAAGAAAAAAAAAAAAAACCACCATTAAGGCAGAAACAGATCCAGTAGAGTCTTGCTAATGCTTTCAGAAGTGCTGTCACGTAAGGTTGTTATGTTATATTAGATGGGTGTTTGCTGTTTGGCAGGCCCAGGCTCAGTAAAACAAGCAAACAAACAAACACATATAACAAATATATCTTGAAATATATTAAAATAACTAGACAGACTCAGCAATCCGAAAAGAGCCATTGTATAGCCTCATGGTAGTCTTTTAGTCAGTTCTTGCGCATCATCTTGCTCACACAAATAAAGGCAGGCAGCTTAAGGATACCTTTGCCTCAGTGTACAAAGAAAATGCTAAATATGGATAAATTTGTTAACTCAGCTTGTTTGACCACACCTATGATTCCATGCTACTTACTGCAAATGTAAAACATGTGTAAGGAGAATAAAGATGGAGAGATTTGTACACACTCCATGTTCATACAGCTAACAAAAAGAGATTTGTGGTTCAACATGACAGTCATGCATTTCTTTAAAAGAAATGTAAGTTAGCATAAAATGATTTTTTTACAAAATCAGGAATAATAGCTGGTTCTAACACAAAAAGGAAAATTGATATTAAACAACATTCTTGTTGTTGAGAATTTTAAAATTTGCTTTTGGTTCGGCAGAGAGATTTTGGCAACATTTGCTCATCCTCAGTTTCCTGTATTCATGTGGGCAGTGCATCAGAGCCATCAGCATCCCCTCCTCCAAACTCCCCGATGCTGGCAAGCTTTGCTCATTTGTCAGAATGCTCTCTGCTCCACTTGGTTCCACAGTAGCTGTGAAACCAGTCTCCAAAGCCTACACCACAGATATTTATGCATATAAAGGGATGGAAGCAAGAGGAAGCTTGCAAAGAAGGGGCTGGCTGTTCCCATCTGGAGCTCTAAATGTGGAGCTTTGGCCTCCCTCTGGCTCACAGGGGACATTCACACCAGTGTAATAAGGTTTCCTATACATCTTGTTAAGCCAGCATTAGACTGAAAAATGCCAGTTTTCATCCGCATGTCACCGTCTCCTGAGCCCTAAGCTTGTCCTAAGATCTCATAAAATACTTGCTTCCACCTGTTTCCACCAGTATCCCCTAGAGTTTACCATGAATTTAATTGCCTGCCAGTTTTTATGTCTGCTTAAACTACAAGACCTTTAAATAATTTATGCCCTAATTACTGTTCATCATTTTTTAACTAGAAGGCTCAATTCCATTCACACAAAAGAAAATTCATGGGATTCATTCTGGGGAAACACTTTCAAGGAGCCATATAAAAATAGCAAGTGTGATCATGGTTTTGAAAAATGAACTTAAACTTGCTCAAATAAAATGTCATAAAACCATTAATCGTTCCCTCCTAATATGGATCATATTATTTTTGGCACAGATATTATTAAATAATTTAATGTGAAATGTAACACCTCAGATTTCTGGGACAGGTTATGTATTGATCATCCCATTCAGGGCTACCATTCTGCTTGCAATTTATATTCCTTCTTCCCAAGCAGCAGGATTAAACCCAACTAATGTTTCAATCAATCTCTACTAACACGACCCCAGGCTATCAAATTCATCTAAGATAATTTAGAGCAGAAGCCTGCAATGCCTCTGAGCCACAGTTCAGAATTAAACTTCTCTATTTGGAAAGGGATTTTCAGTGGGTTTTTCCAGGACTACAGTATTTTCAGGAATAAGCAAGTAATGCTTAAAGTTCCTCTATGATTTGTGGCAGGGCATCTTAGGGAGAGGGGAAATCATTCTAATGGAGTGTTGTAAGTTTCTTGAGTTCAACAAGTTAATAGAAGACACATGTCTGGAATGATCTTACTGTTAGCATTTTGTCTGCGAAATATACACAAAGGAAAAAGAGAAGATGAAATTATGGGACAAGGGTAGAGTAAGGGCTTTTTGAAGTTTTACTGTTGCTACCAGGAATAGCTGTAACTCTTTTACAGGTTTCTGGTATTCCTGTTAAGCATATCCTGGCCATTATGTTAAAAAATCTGATTGTGTATCCATGCATGATTGCTTCTCCACCTTTGCCCAACTGGGTCTATTTAAGTGACTAGAAGCCAAGAATTCCAATGGTTTATGCAACCAGAAACTCCAAAAAAATTAATTCCTTGTGAATTTGAAAAATATATGCCTTTGTAGACAGAATTAGGTGTTGCAGGAGACATTTGGTTATTAAAATATTTACTTAAGAAAATAAAGCTGTTAGAAGGTGACCACTTTAGAAAAAAAAGAACAAAAATGACTGCTCAGACATATATTTGTATAACTTTATTTAAATTACTAGTACAACATTTATGGGTAAATTTGGCAATATATGGCTGTCTTTCCTATGTCTCTGTGCTGGATCTGACTCGCTGGTGTGTAGCTCAATGCTGATCTCCAATTCCTTCTTCCCTGGAAGCCCTTCAGGCAGAACCTATCTGGCCTTCAGGGCCCTGGAATGCCACATTCCTGATTCAGAACAGGTGCTTATAGCATCATTGAGTGAGAATGTTTTAACACATGTATTAATGGCAATAATTGCATGTTTGATATTGTATGTACACACATTGCAGGCTGATGCCTGTCTGCATTAGGCCACATACCAAATGCCATGAAGGCATGTAACTGGGGAAAGGAGAATACCTGGCTCTTCATTATTTTCAGAACAGACCACTGATGGGGGAAAAAAGACAAGAATCTTCATGTCAATCCACTCAGTTGTGGAATTAATTATATTTTATATAGGAGATACAAAATTTCCATCTGATTCTCTGTACAGCTTTTGGAGCGAAGGTGCTACGCCCCAACTCCTCCACCCACTCCCCCCCATCCCTCCTCCCCCTCCAAAAAAGCAAAAAGCCCAGTACAATCAAAGACTCCATCTTTAGATTACTAAAGTAATTTCTCAGTTACCTACATTTAGCTTGTTTTACTTAATACCTCATCACGACAGAGCTTGGCTAGCCTACTTAGGAAGCGTGGTTAAGTTTTTCATCTAATACTGCAAAAGATGGCAAAGATTTCAGAGCCAATTTTCTTCCCCAGCCTTGTCCAAAGGCCTAGCAGATATTCTGGTTTTTCCCTTCAGCAGAGGCAGCATATGGAAATAATACAGGGCACATATCAGTCCAAGCCATTTTTATGCTCTTCGAAACGTGACTGTTCAGGCACTAGAAGAATTTCTTGACAGAGCTTCTCTCAGCTACTATGTTCTTGTTAAAGCAGCCAGCTGCTTGCAGCCCAGAGGGAGCAAACACAGTGACCCACATTCTCTTTGGCCTGACAGATCGATGTGTCCCCATCCCCAGACAAAGCACATCATGTCTCTGTGGGTATCTGTGAGGAGCCAGCACTCAGCCACCAGTGGCTGCCTAATCCAGGGGGACACTGAAGCCTTTTTGGAACTCTGGTCACTGGGAATTTCAGTCTTTCTGTGCTGACAGGCACTGACCCCCAAGAAAACACTGCATTTCACCTGAGGCCGTGGAGAAGGCTTCCAAAATTGAATGACAGCACCTTGATTGTGGGTGTGTAGTTTGGATAGAAGTGTGTGATATCACAGGGTGGAAAGCTTGGAGTTTAATGTTTTAGATTATAGTAATATATATAAAGCAAGATGGAGGTTTTAGGGCAGAGGCCAGTCCTTGTTTTTCACCCTCTTCTTCATGAGTCTGGGTGGTGTTTTGTAATTGGATAGAAAAGTCCACATTGCAGGCCATGGGTGGTTGGTTATTGGGTTAAAAGTAAAAATAATTGAGGTGTGATTTCTTAATTGGACAGTTTATCCTTAAAAGGCCTTGTAGAGAGAGAGAGATAGGGCTCCATTTTTAGTTTGTTAGCTAGAAGTGCTGTAGAACTCACAGCTTGTGAGACTGTAATGTAGGTAAGAATTAATAAACATCTGAGTCCAAAAGGAAACACTGTCTCGAGCATTTAATCCTGACTCTGGCAAAAAGAAGATAAAATGCCACAAAGTCTCTTAAAGATGGCTAAATGCTTCCTACCTGTTTCCAGAGAAACATCCATGTGTCAGAAGCACGATCAGACTCCCACTCATACATCTTCTGCCCAAGCTTGGAAGGATTCTGCCTGCAGAAGCAGGTTTTGCATGACTTCAAGCATGCAGTGGGATAACTGGGGTAGTCCTTAAAGCCAAATAAAGAATTTTATTAATTTATTTATACTGATTGATGTATACACATTTTTTCTCTCATCATTGAAGTTACTGGGAAATATGTCTATTGTCAAATTGTCTGAAATACAAGATTTTTGGTTCCACCATGTTTTTGGTTCAAAATCAGATAATTGTGTTCACTACTGAAGGTACTGATGTGGATTCATGAAAGGAATTAGTATATGCAACCTGCTTAGCAATGCCAATATTGCTTTGCCAAACGTTTCATCCTAATAATTTTTATATCTACCAGGCAAGTTCAGAGGATGCTGCTGTAATAAATTATTTTTTTCCTGAGGGAGATTAAAGTCCTCTGACAGTGCCCCATGTGTTGTAATAACTGTGGGCTGTAACAGTTTCATCATGCTGTGGTATCCCTTGTTGATTTATTACCTAGCTGATGGTCTTTAGAGGGGAGACTTGTTAATAATTTTAATTCACTCCACACTCGGTTCAACACAGAGAGCATTGTGTGTACCATCACATTGTGAACTTCTAACAGCCCAAAAGACTGACTGAGCAGCAGCTCCCATTTACAAAGAATTAATCAATACCTAAAGGCAGGGATCTTGTTCAGACAGAGGAGCACCCATCAGAATCCTGACTTGTGTCTCTTAAAGCAACACAGGCTTTCAAAATCTTTTATTAGTATTTTACAGGACATAGGGCTTCACAGCATTTCTCACACAGCAAAAACAACAAAAGCCCAACTAACTAGCTAAAAAGATGGAACTTTCTGTTGTTTACAACTTCAAAATGATGCTGTAAACGGTGGAAAAAATCAGCTACTTACTTTGTGCTGCATACTAAGTTTTTTCTTTTCAGCAGAACAGTTCATTGAACAGTTCATGAGCTGCAGAATAGCAATTTCTGTGAATATTAAAACAAACTCCTAACAAGTTAAGTATGTGCTCAATGTTGATATTTAAAATAGTGTTGTGTCTTGGGAAAAAATTGTTCATTTGTGCAACACAAGCATGGGCCTTTTTATTTTCTGTAGGTGAACTGTGTTTAATCACTGCCTGAAAAATGAGACCATTCACTAGGAAAAGAACTTTTTCTACTTTTTGTAGGAATTGCTCAGGTTGGTATTCTCAGAAGTGATCATGAATTCAGTGGCCCACCTGCTACAAGAAACCACTCACAATGGTGTTGCCATGTAAAAAAGGGGTAAAAAACATATATACTTGTAACAGCATTGATTTAAGTTTCAAGTTATCTAAAAGTTGATTTTGGTGATATGCCTGAATCTGTGTGGAGTTAGGGCAGAAATTCTACTGATTTCAAAAAGCACCCAAAACCAAAGAGCATCGATTGGAACAATTTTAGCTTCAATAAATACACTAGATTAGACTGTGAGCTTCAAAATGAAATCCTGCATTTTATCTCAAGACTGGCATTTTAAAGACAGTGCTGAAACACTAGATTCTGAACCATGTGCAGTGAGAGCTGGCAGGAGGCACAAGTACTACCTCTAAGGTATGTGAACACTCTTATTTAAATTGCTGACTGCTATTAGATACTAAGTTTTGAGGATTTAAACATCTATTTTATCAACTACTCCTCTCCACTGAAGGAAAAGCAGCAGGATGGCATTAAGATACTCTAATCTCCTTTGCAGAATGAATCAGATTGGAATTATATTTAGGTTGATGAGATCTTTATTCCTATTCATTCCAAGAAATGGATACAGAAAACCAAAATGTCTACCAGGATTCCTGAGCATGATCAAAATGATTTTAGTGTGGCAGGTTTGTTCTTATTCTAGCCACATTGCTGTTTATAGCATACAGGGAAAAAATACCCTTTGTGCATTTAGTCTAAGAATTTCAGGAAGAACACTGACAGAAAGACACAAGGCTGTGTACATCCTAGGTATAAAGAAAACACAAGAAAATTAAAACTCACATCTGAAAAACCAACAAAAAAATCAGATTCTGATTATTTTCTGCTAGAGAATCTACTTTTTTGCTTTACAAAAAAATTGTGAGTAAAGAACTATTTAGTTTGCAAGCCTTGCTCTACATAAAAGTAGGGAGAGACCCATACCCAATCATCAAAATACCCATCGAATACCAGTTTCTAATGTTTTTTACCTTGTCACTCAGCCAGATTTGATGAATTTGCAGACTTTTTTTCTCTTATTTTGATACAGAAAAAAATATTTTCCTTTTACACAGGTGAAACTAAAATGAAGCAGAGGACAAAAAGTAGAACGTTTTATTACTCAAAAGGTATTTCATGATTGTCTGAAGCGTCGCAATTCAATCAAACCCACCAATGTTATTGGTAGTCCCATCCACTGTTGATTTAATCAAGCTGATACAAAGCAGTCAAAATCAGGGCCTGGTTCAAGCAGCTTCCTCAATGACAATTTATTTTCCTTGAAGCCAGACATTAGTTTCACACCCTTTGACCCTCCTGATAATGAAAACATTGCTGGTTTGGTACAGTTGTATAGAACACAGGAATTAAAGCCACAGGATCAGCCTCTTTGTCTACTGCAGACAGAAGATTCATTTGGGAAGACACAATTCTGAGGAATGAAACAGGAATGAAACTCTCAGGAGTCTGAGCCGGGACAATCGGATCCCTTTGAGTTTCCTCAGGACTCTGCCCCGATGGAGACTTGATAGAGAGAGGCAGCCTTGATCCAATAGTCTGAAAAGGAATTTAATAATGCAAAAATAACAAACAATAAGGCATATATATTTGGAAGGAACACAAACAAAGCACTAACAAAGAGCAAAAAGCAGGAGGCCAGCCTCAGACAGGGGTATTTATACATCCCTGTGTGGGGAGGAGGTAAAGTGGGGTCTGAGGGAAGGGTCCAATATGGAAGAATGATCAGAAATATTAAAATTTCTGCAGAGACACGGAGCTCCTGCAGCAGGTCCAGAGGACAGTGACAAAGATGGTGAAGGGATGGAGCATCTCTCCTGGGAGGAAAGGCTGAGGGAGCCAGGGCTGCTCAGGCTGGAGAGGGGACACACAGAGGGGACCCTGTCAGTGTCTGTCAGTGTCTGTGGGGAGGGCTCAGGGGATGGAACAGGCTCCATCTGCTCAGGGGTGCCAGGAAACGGGGTGAGACGCAATGGGCAGAAACTGATGCATGGGAAGTTCCACCTGAACAAGAGGAAGAACTTTTCTTTACACTGTGGATGATCACAGGACAGAATAGATTGCTCAAAAGGTTGTGGAGTCTCCCTCACCAGGAATATTCAAGAACCACTGAGATGCAATCCTGTGCAAGGTGCTCCAGGATGACCCTGCTTGAGTGGGGAGGTTGGACCAGAAGAACCACTGTGGTCCCTTCCAATCCCATCCATTCTGTGATCATACAAATCATGTTAAGAATCATAGAGACCTTGTGCCAATAAAGCTCAATTCTGTAAAGTACACATCTAAAATTTCCAAGTCAAATATTTATTAGAATTCAATATTTTAAAAAATTAGAAGACTGATATTGACTAGCTGCAACTGAACACTAATTGCTTATCACAGTGTGATGGATGATTTTGTTATATACATGATTATATTTATATAATATCCTGCAGCACTAGTGTTCTATAATGAAGAGTCTGATTTTCTGGGGTTATAATATAAAATAATTTATAACTTAATAATATGAAAAAGCACTGCATTGATCACTTTAAAATCACAGCAGAATTATCCCCTATGACTAATTGTGTATTCTGATGTTCTTCCAGTTTTACGTCCCTCCGCAGAGTTTCCATGAATCTTTAATTCCCTTCAAATGCAGTCATGCCAGAATCACTTTTCATCATCATGTTCACTCAGCTGAATTCCAAAGACCTCCACAAAGCAAAGTATCAAAATATATTTCTGAGATTGTTTGCTTCACAAATTATGAGCTATAGAAAATTAACATTTAGTTTTATTACCCCACATATTTTCTCGAAGGGTTTTCAAGCAGTATTTCCTCTGATTGTTCCAGGTGCTTGAAAGTATAACAAGGTGGGGAAATAAAAGCACTTTCAATACCAAAACAGATCCTTTGAAAAAATTCTTTCCATAAACCTGGTAATTTCTCAGAAGTTCTTTCACTGTAGAAGTATTTCACTAAAATTGTAGAGAGAAATGTTTCTATACATAACATGACTGTTTCTCTTTGATGAACAGTATGTTTTGCTGCTCAAGACCACTCATTTATTACTTAGCTATGCCATTTTCTCTTCCCAATTTTTCTTGAATTTTAGCGCTGTAGCATATTTATATTTAATGTTAATGAACCGTGTCCATAACATTTTTCTATTTTCAGATAAAGTTCTATCTTGTTTTCTTCACTGTTGCCTTTCTTGTTCCTGCTTTATGAAGGAAAGAAATGCAAGAACAATGCAATTCTAGTTTCTGTTTGCTGTATCTTAAACCAAATAATTTTAAAAAATTATTTTTTTCCATATTGTTACATTGTTTTCTTAAGTATCTTACACTAGAAATTAGGTATTCGTTTTAAAAATCTAGATTTTTAAAACGATTTAAAGTATTTTATAATATATTTTTATAATACCTCTATTTTTTATAAATATTTATTCTAGGAAAAAAACCCACATTAAAGAGTGGAAAGTAAATATTACATACGTGCATATTTTATTTTGCAGAAAACATATGAGAGATATCTAGCCTTTATGATTATTCCTCTATCACCCTGTTAAAAGTGCCTAAACCTGTAATTTCTCACTTTGAGTGGCCCAAATTTACCTTTGATTATAAGACAGTGTGTGGTAGTCACCTTCATAATAAAAACCTATTATCAGCTCTTGGTACTATTTTTAGAAAGAGTAAAGCTGAGAAGATGTGACATAATTCTACTGAGTCATATAATAAAGTTGGTGAGGACCTCAATATTTGAGAGGGAGCAGGAAAAAAAATTGAGAAGGATATCA
The DNA here is from genome assembly GCF_009819655.1 of Sylvia atricapilla. Taxonomy (NCBI): domain Eukaryota; kingdom Metazoa; phylum Chordata; class Aves; order Passeriformes; family Sylviidae; genus Sylvia; species Sylvia atricapilla. The sequence continues at coordinate 7,386,482 of NC_089145.1, forward strand.
AAGAAAAGTAAATCATCAACAAACTCTTGCCTTCATTGAGGAAAGTCTACAGGAGGTGAGAGCACATGACTTCACTGAACCCAGAATCACCTGTAAGTTCATGATTCTCCTGGTGGCAAGGCTAGTGGAGTATTCCTTCCATGCTGGCTCACCACAGTTCACCAGCACGGGATGCTGGAGCCATTCACCCCATTTCCTCCTCTCTGTGCTGCCAATCAGACCATGTACACGTCCAAGTGTGGACTAAATGTTAGCAACAGAGGAGAATTTACAGGAAGGAGATGCAGTATATCAAATATTTATATTGCAAGGTCACCTGCTTTCATCAATTGATGAATGAAAAATCCCCCTTTATTCTTTTCTGGTGGTGTGGTTTTTTGGTTTGTTTTTTTTTTTTTTGGTCCCCTTTAGTTCCTCTGTTCCTTGGCTTTCTACAGAAATGACCAGCTAATGATATTGTCTGTATCGAGAATGCACAAAAGCATCACACTACTATCTACTGAATTATGCCATACATGAGCTCAAAACCAGAAGCCAATCCCAACAGTTCTTCAACTTCATCATTTCCTGAGACAGTTTTATTAGAGCTACAGCTAATAAACAAATTTTTCAATATGGGGCGGTGGACCCTGAAAGCATGTGAAAGCATGGTCTGACCAGATGGGTACAAGGATGCAGACAAATAAATAATTAAAGATAAATGAGGCTTCACAGCTTCTGCAGGAAATGAGTGACAGATCTCATGCTCAGAGCATTAACATGACACGAATTCAAAAGGCCTGAAATTTATGTGGACCATTAACACGGCACACATGTGCACAAACACATACAATCTCCTAATCAGTCCTGGCTCTGTTTCCATGTACCAGCCCTAGGTCAGGAAGGGTGAGTGCTTCCAATCAATATCCAGTTGTTAGAGTAACAGCCATGTCCGTTCTGGATGGCTGAGCGGGTGAAAACATGTTTGTTCTACTTAATGTGACACAGTCCCGTCAAATTAACAACCACGGGAGCACAGGCAGCCTTGCTTAATGGGCTGAAGTCAGTTCCACAGAGAATTATTACCAGCACTGAACCAATAGATCTGAAACCTCATTACTAGAGGTTTATTTGCTGATAATAACTAAAGGCACACTTTATGTACACTGGTGTTGTCTGATTTTAAAGATACAGCGTGCTGCAGTACTTAGTAAACAGATTTTCTTTAAATTGACACAACCTCAAGATAACATCTGTATGTTATGTGAGTAGCAGAGTTATTTGGAGAAGCCCTCCTGGTCAGTTAAACTACAATAGACACTAACGTCGTGAATGCAAAGGATTTCCTTTTCGTTCTGTGAGTCAATGATAACAGTACAGGACATGCAATATACCAGCTGTAACCAAGGTGTGAAATACAAATTTTAGCTAGAGTAACTGATGGTGGTTAAAAATCAGTTTCAGTCTTGGGGCAACTTTTTTTGCCACAGGCACGCAGAACTCCTTGCCATTCTGGTAGCTGGATTGACAGATCCTTTTCCCTTTTTTCATTACTAAGAGAATGATGTCTAGAGGAAAAAATGGGAAAGCCAGCCACAGTCATTCAGAAAAATGCCTTTTAATCAGAAATGGCTGAAATTTGCCTTACTTGATAGCATTTGATGCTCAGCTACGAGAGAGGCAGGGATACAACCCAGGTAATTCTGCCATGCAGAAGGGAGAGTAAGAAACACAGAGAAGTGAAGAGCTGGGTTTACTCTTCCTTTGGGAATGGGAAAGTGAAGATGGCAAATGATATTTGTGGGGGAATCTTTTTATTTCCAAAGGGGAAATCTTTTTTTTTCCATGGCTAGCCTGGCTTTCCAGAGCTCTCAGTGTTTTGTTTTCCTCAGCTATCTGCTGCCACTGCCAAAATGGTTACTTTCCCTTCACACAGAACCAGCCCTGAGCATTCCCATGTGCAAAGGATAATTTTACATAGCCTTGACCATTCCTGGTTGATTTCCACTGGGAAATCAAAATTCAGCAGATTGCAAGATTAATTCCCTGCCACATGTCAAAAACCACACTGTAAACTGCAGAAAGGCTTAGAAACTCATATGGGAAATTTTAATATTAGTGTAATTCCACCTGAAATTGCTCTCTGTAGTTTTCATTTTTGCTTCTAAATATTGTAGATTAAATTAGAAATCCAACACTAAAAAAGCAATCAAAATGAAACAATAATTAGTTTATGGGAAGATCTAATAAAGGAAAATATCAGGTCAATATATTAAATTCTCCTGTACATAGGTTTAAAGGAAGTGTTTCATCAAAATTATTCAGTAGAAGACCATCCAAATTATTTCGTAGAAAATGTTGTTTTCAGTTATTTTTGTTGTTATTATTCTACCTAAAAAACCTGCTTACCACCAGCAGCTCAGAATTTTAAGTGAAAAAAAAAAACCAACAAAACCAAACCCATAGGTAAAGGAGAACAGAAATGTTTTGGCTACAGCTAAACATTCTCCAATCAGGAGATGTTGCCACTCAAGAATGAGAGGATTTGGAAGGCAAATTTTTTTGTTTTTTTGTGAGGTAGTGAGGAGGATGAGACAGAAAGACACAGATCAGATGCACTTAGTGGTCTCTGTACCTAGGAAGAGCAGAGGTATGACCAAAGGGCCTGTAAGACATCTTATTGGTTATTCCAATTTCTTTATATATTGGAACAAGCTGCTAAAATATTGCAGTTCTGCCATGTATGCTAAAGCAGGTATATTTTTGAAATCTCAAAAAATTTTGTGAAAGATGTCTAAGATGTGAGAAAGTGTGGGAAGGTTTAACCTACCAGCGCCTCACTAATACAGTTTGTGTTTCCACCGTGTAGTTTTTATAGAACACAGTTTTCTATAATCAAACAAAATAATCAATTCAATTAATCAAACAGTCAAAGCTTTGGCAGCATCTGGAATTTACAATAGTCAATGAAGGAAAGCAAATAAAATTTTATTTAAGAGATAATTATTCTAATATTTGGCAGAACTCTCTAAGGATTTTTTCCTTAAATTTTTGCTGCCAAAGATTTCTATACCTCCTAAATCCAAATTTAATTATCCCTCTGCTTGCCAGACCTTGGTAAACATAGTTGCATCCGTTTTTTTTAATTTATATTTGCTTTTGAGATTTTCAGCAACACCCTCCCACACGCTGTCTTCTGGGGAGCTACCAAAACTGCCCATTGCCTTCAAAGAGAAGTCAGATAGGAGAGAAAAAGGGAAAAGAAAGAAAGAAAAAAAATCCCTCAGTTTCTCTGATTTGGGAGTTAACTGCATGAACATATGGAGGTGGGCACAGTTCATATCTGTTTTAGAGGGCTTTCGTGATGGAAGTGCAATCCACATCCAACAATTTGCTGCTTTATATGTCTCATGCTAAATTTCCAGTTCTTCAGGAATTTAAGGAAATCTGAGATTTAGGAGGGGGAACATGGAAAAATTACTTCGGGTGAGATCCTGGCCTCACAAACTCAGTCATATTTTGTTACTGATTGAGGCAGAATCTCATCTCTGTTTTGGTCTGCCATTTTCTTTTCTTATGGCTTCAGCTTCATACTTTGTCATACATCATAGCAACGACAGCCCGTGATCAGAAACAGCCAAAATAAATTGAGTTTCAAATAGTTTAGCCAATAAGTAAAATACTAACTCATTGGGATTTTGTGAGAAAACCAGACGATGAATTGCAAAGCATTGTGAAATGGGAAGGTGTCTATTCTGGAGGCAAGGGGGAGAAAAGCCTGCTATTCTGACATGTGTCAGTCAAAAAACAGGACTTGTTTAAGAGATGACACATCCTTGGATACCTCTGCCTGATAATAAAATCCTCTAAATCTGTCAGCACCAACAACTCGGCTGCAAAAACACAGAATCATAATCTTCTTAAAAAAGAAGGCACGGGGAAAAGTATAAGACAAGCATTTGTAAGATAAGAGAATAAAAAACATAACATTTATTTGCATGAATAGTCAGTAGTTTTACGTGTTTTCCTTTTTAGCTTAGTAAAATATTTTTCATGAGTTGTCTAAAATGACATATTCATTCTAAGGCTGTTTGCATTACAAAGAGTGTTGCCAGCAGGTCAAGGGAGGTGATTCCTTCCTTCCCCTCAGCACCAACAGGACAAAACTGGAGTGCTGGCTCCATTTCTGGGCTCCCCAATACAAGAGAGATGTGGATAACTGGTGCAAATCCAGTGATGGGCCACAAACATGACTGAGGGATTGAAGGATCTGTCACTTGGGGAAAGGTGAGAGGGGCTGAGTTTTCTAGTCTGGGGAAGGTTCTCGGATATCTCATCAATAGATGAAGTGCTGGGTGGGAGGGAGGGGAGAAGAGATGGAGCCAGACACTTCTTGGTAGTGCTCAGGTGTCCACTCAGGTGTCAAGGTGACTTTATGATGCTGAATGGTATCCCCATTATCCAGAAAGAAGTTTTGTGCCTTTAAAACTGGATCTGAGGGCTGAAGGGGGAAGAAGGAGAAGCAGTGGAATGTCTGAGGCAGCTGGATTCAAACACACAGAGATAATAAGAGCTTCAGCATTCTCTCTCTCTCTCTCTCTCTCTCATGGACTGTGTTGTCTGCAGCACAGACAGACAGCAGGACAGAGCTCTCCTTTCCTTTCAGTTAAGGGTTTTTAGATAGATGAGAGAGAGAGGTTCCCAGGACTGTGGCTTTTCTTTTTCCTGGAACTGTTGCAACCTGCTCTGGACCCAAAAACCCAGCAGAGCACTGGGAGCTCACACCAGCAGCCCACTGGGGCCCAGGATGGCATTTTCCAGCCCTGGAGGGACTGATGAGAGACTGAGCGAGCTCAGCAACACCATGGCAAGGACTGTCTGAATTTGTCATCTCTTCAGAACAACAAGAGGTTCCACTGTTTAATATTATTCATTTTCAATGCTGGGCTTGTGATTACTTTGCCTGTTAAATAAACAGGGTTTTTTCCACTTTTCTCCAAGGAGATTTATGTCTCCTGAACTGGTGGGAAGAGAGGCCAATTGAATTTGCTTTCTAGAGGGATCCCTTCAGAGGTTTCCTCCCAAATTTGCACTAAACCAGGGCACCAGGTATGAGAGAATAGGCAATGGAAAGAAATAAAAACACAGGAAATGCAACTTACAATGAAGTAAAAACCTGATTACTCTAAGAGTAGTCCAACAGTGCAATGGGCTCCCCAAGAAGATCGTGGAGCCTTCAGTGCTGGAGATACTAAAATCCAGCTCAGTGGGTTTCTGCTGTAGAACAGGCTGACCTAGATGATTTACAGCAGTCTTTTCCATAATGACATCCTGTGACTTTGTGATTTTGTAGGCTGAGTTTACAACCACCTTCGTGTGTAATTGCTCTTACAGGGAGGAGGCCCAGGCTCCGTGATGTGACAGACCACACTGTGCTCACCACATCCTGAATTTAGATGATCTCAGGTCTAGAATCTCTCATCACATGTAAGAAGTCATCTGCTCTTTAACTAGGTGAAGAGGACATTAAAAGAACACAAAAGAAAGCTGGATTCAGTAAAATGGGCAGGAGCCATTTAGAGAGGAACATCACTGACACATTTCCAAAAGTAAGCATCACCCTAGAAGACCTAGGAGGCACATCAAGAAATTGAATTTCATTTTAATACAGGAAAGATCTGCCACCTATTTTTATTTACAATGTATCAGATTATAATTTTTTTTTGTTATTTGTTCTTTCAAAATAATGTTCTTTCAATACCTTTCTAAAGGCTGGCTTCTCTCTTGGCTGCTTCATATCAAGACAGGGTTATAAATATCACAGCTGTTTAGTGCAGAGAGCACAGGTGTGTATTGGTTTCAGCAGTCATGCAGCACAATTTTTTGGCCCATAATATGTGAGTTCCCTGAATGCTGGCAGCAGATTGAAAGCAGAAATGATGGCTGTACATATGTACAAGAGGGTACTCAGCACAGGCATCTGCCATCCTTGTACAGATGTACAACATCAGAGGAAAACAATGGCATGTATCTTAGGACACACGTGCTTAAGAGAAGGAGCTCTTAAGAACTCCATCTAGAGCTCTGGATGTAAAGAGTTTTCTGAAAAAAAAAAAAAAAAAAAAAAAACAAAACAAAACCGCATCTTTTTGTCTTCCCTAACATCACAACTTATCCCTGGGAGAGGTGAAAAACAAGGGCTGTAACCAAGCAACAATTTATAATCTTTGAGACTCCTTCTGTCTTCAAAGCCAATCAGCCTCATCCCACCCCTCCACCCTTTCTCCATCAGGGTAGGCAACACAGAGCACAGCTTGGACACAAACAAACAAAAGCCTTTGTGTTTCATTGTTCCTCCAAAAGAAACAAGATTTTTTAATAGATTAAGCCCTTTAAATGTATTTGTAAATCCTTCTTTCATCTGAATACGATGCAATGCTGACAAGCAAACTGCCAGAAAACACAGATTGCTCAGACTGAAGGCACATTGGACAGTCACAGACAAAACTTCTGTTGCAGACTCATGCATGATTCCACTGTACAGTAAACATAGACCTGTACAATTAATTGAGTTGCTGGTTTACTAGCAAAAATTAAGTCTTAATAAATAAAAATAAAAATATGAGATTCTCAAATGATAAAAAAGTCCTCACACACTTAAACTTTGAGTCATAGATTTAAAGTAATTAATTAATTGAATCAAGAAAACATAATAGTAAGTCTTTGGAAAAGTCAGGTAAAACATTCAAACAGTTGGGGGGATTTATATTTATTTTTCTATATTTTAAAAGCTTCTATTTATTTTGCAAATGATTTTTACTTTCAGTGGAAGAAGAGAAGGGAGGAAAGCTTCACTCAATATTAATTTTCCTAATAACTCACTTTATTTATAACATGCTGACTTCCAAATGGGTGCACTACAGCAACAGCTTCCAAAGAAGCACATTCCTACAACTAAATAAATTAATGCAGCTAAAAAAAAAAAGGTGTATCCATTAGGTAGCTCACATTTTTCCACTTCAGTTGCTGAAACATTTCAGTTGCTTTGACATCCATGATACATAATAAAGTGAGAAAGGATGTAATTTCTAACTGATGATAATTGCAGCCTGCACTGTATTTGACTCAACAGTTTGCCACAATAACATTATCAATTACGGAGTGGCATTTTCCTTCTCCCACAATTTACTTGTAAGTTACAACTGTACATCACAAGATATTCTGCCCACAAGTGGGCAATTTATAACAGAAACATAAAAACCCACCTAAAATGAGTGTGCTAAGCTCAGGGTTTCAGTATAGCCAAATAAATGTTGTTAGGAGAAACTCTAGCACGAAAGGGATTTCTTTCTTAAATTCTCTCCCAAAGGACAGACACAACTTTCACCTAAAAGAGAGTAGAATCACCGTGATGAATGACAGGCCAACAACTTAATTTAGCTAGAGATGTACGAGATGTACATCTGTTATTGTCAGATATGCAGCTTTACCAAAGTCACATCCAACCCACACGTTATCTCAGATAATCACTTGCAAGATGTCTCAGGTGAAATATATCATAACCATCAGAGATAAGGTAAAATTGCAGCTAAAATTGTATGCTGTTCTAAGGTTTTGCAGTGCAGATTCCATGGGATATAACCTGCTTGTATTGTGCTGCAATCAAATTAAATTTAATGAAAAGTATGTGACAAACAGTATATGGCAGGTCTCCGTGATTAGATGTGTTCTACCCTGGTACAGCCTCTTTTTTCTTCTGCAGTTGCCTTTTGTAACATTTTGCAGTCAGGAAATGATTCATGGTGAGTAACAACACATTTAGGCAATGGATACTGAACCTACACAAGGGCACGAGAATCTGCCTTTCGGGAACACACAGGAGAACTGGTGCATAAATACATCTTTTTGAGGCAAATTTGTTTACAGACATGTAAGTCTGCTCATAATTTGAAGGTACAGACTGAAGCACCTTTGCTATGATGACCTCAAAGTACCACATCGAAAGAGAAACGATTTCTGAGACTATTAGGGATAACTACATCTATTCATCAAAAAAAATCATTCCTATTCCTCAGGTAGATGTGCATAACTTGAGAATCCAGACAAGACTTTAAACAACCCATGCAGCTTTACCTGGAGAGATGCTGATGTCAAATGGGTGCTTCAGGACTTTGAGGCAGGTTTGTGCTAGCTGTGAACTCAGCAGGCATTGCAGTGTGGTTGGGGAAGTACTGAACACCAAATACCCCACGGCCCTGTGTAAATGGGTGACTAGCCCAAGTCTGGTCGTGTGCATGGTACTGGCATGCAGCTCAGTCACCTGAAATTGTTGATTGTCATGTAAGCATGCTCTCAGGATTAGTCAGTGGAACACGAGTGCTTTGTGACAATAAAGAGGGTAGAGAACGTGAGTAACTTTTCACACTTCCTTATGAGGTTGATTTTGGATGGTGAAATAAAACTTAAATAAAAGGCATAATTTCTGTGGTTCCCGCTGTCTTTCCTGCCTCAGACAGTCTGTGGGAGCTGGCACTGACTCATTCTCTAGGAATTTAAAGTTCTTTGGCATGACTAGTGTATCAGAAAAGGTCACTAGTGCAATTAATATCCATTAATATCATTATTCTCACAAAGGGCTCCACAAAATAATTAGAAAACACTGTAATAAGAGATCTTTGGTACAAAATATTATTTTTAGCTATGTATGTGCATAAACTTTCAATCTCTGTCTGGTAACTGCAGCAGAAGCTTATAAAAAAGATTTGGGATTCTGAAGATATTACTTACTTGAACTCAATCCTCAGTGAATGTGTAAGCTTTGCATTTTAGTTTGCAAATTTACCAACCAGAACCACATTCATCCCACATTATCTTTTCTATAAGCAAGAATGATAGACAGGGAGTGCAGTCTAAATAAGCTTACAGGCTACTAAAGATTGGCCTCATGTTATTTATTTTTGTTCACCGTAAAAGGCAGATCAGCTTGACAACCACTTATGTCAGTTCTCATGTGTCAGGAAAGAAATTAGTACTCTAAAGCTAGGAACAAGAGAACATGGGTCCAAGCATGGGGAGGAGAGTACCTGTGGAGAGGGGCTGATGGGGAGAGGACTGGAAGAAGGGAATGGTTCCTGGAATAAAATAGAAAATAATCCTCAGCTTGTTAATATTCTGAACCATCTTCTTTTCTTTGCTCACAAACATGTACCTGTTGGACCGAGTCCAGATGGATGGATCCCCTGTCCCATGAGGACAGGCTGAGAGAGTTGGAGTTGTTCATCCTCGAGGAGAGGACTCTGGGGAGACCCTAGAATGCCTTTCAGTGCCTGAAAGGGTACAGGAGATCTGGAGAGGGACTTCTCACAAGGGCACAGGACAAGGGAGAATGGCTTCAAACTGAAAGAAGGGAGGTTTGGGTTAAAAGTCAGAAAAAAGGGTCATGGGCATACTTTGCCCATAGAAGTTGTGGATGCCCCATCCTTGGAAGTGTCCAAGGCCAGGTGGACTGGAGCAACCTGGGATAGTGGATGGTGTCTCCGTCCATGTCAGTGGGGCTTGGAACTGGATGGTCTCTAAGATCTCTCCCACCCCAAACTATCCTATAAGTCTGTGATTCATTTTGAAATAGAGATAACTATTATGTATACTTTCAAAGTATAACATATGGTACAGATTTTCTCTAAGGTGCCTTGAAAAATGTAACGGCGGCATGAAAATTAGATGACTAAATGTTTTGGGATTCAAATCACCAGATGCTGCCTGCAGAAGTCAAGAAATGTGAATATTCAGAAACAGTACATGCACTTTGTCCTTCTGACACAAGATCTTACACTTTCTTGTGAAACTATATGAAAAAAAACCCCCACTATATTAGGTCACAGCTGGTTCTAGTGAAGAAGCAGCTATGTACAGAGAACTGGGATGTGCCTGTCACTGCCTGTACACAGTATCTAGAGGGTACCAAAAGCCTCCTGCCATCTCAGAAGGCTTGCCACAGTGGCTATTGAATATCAGTCCTTCCTGGATTACCCAGAACTTTGAAATACCACCAGGAAAAAGAGCCAAGAGCAGAAAGTCCAGTGCTAATCCATCCCATCCTACTCTAAAATAAAGTGACTGGCTCAGCTAAGACTTGCAGACACACAAAGACCATGGAATGGGCATTTTCCCAGTTTAGGAATGTAGATTCTAAATTACATGAGGAAAGATCCTGGCAGAACTGGCAGTATGCACCTTTCTGCCCTGGTATTTATTACAGCCTTCTGTTTTCATGTAAAATGATAAACATATCGATCTAGCCTGGTACATACTCATGTATGTCCTCAATTACCAGCTGAATAAAGCCAGGAAAAGCCACATGACTACACAGTCATAATTCTCCAAGAAAAAGATGAATTAGTGTGATTTTGTGAGTAGGGTATTGACTGAAGTATCTATTCTTTTTGCCCTTGCCAGTGGCCTGCCTTGTATCTTTAGATGATTTCCTTCCTCTCAGCCTCTGCTTTCTCGGTGAAATACAACAATTACTTTGCCTCTTTTCATGAAATACTCCAAAATCTGTACAGGAAAAATGTTCTCTAAAATCCAAGTTTTCATTTTAATTAACATAAATTATAATTAGTATCTTTTCTAAACTATTTCAGAGGATATTTTTATACCTGAACTAATGTCAATGCTTAATTATTTATTTTAGCCAAATGGATTTTTTTTTCTTTCCATAATAAAGGAAATTTTCTTAGGTGCACAGAAAAAAAGTTTTATCATTTTCATTGTCAGGATAATGAAACTAGACAGTCATTAACTAACTGACAAATTTTGGGGGATTGAAAACCCCGACTTTTTTTTCTGTGTAACAGCAGGCTAAATAGAGCCATGATCTCAACAGAGAGCTTAGTTCAGTTCATTAAATAGTAATTAATTGAATACATAACAATTAATTTAATATTCTATATGATTGTCAGCGAAAGAATATAGTTTAGATTATCTATTTTGTGCACTCTTGAGGTAGAGATTGTTTTCTATGTTGTTTTCTATGACATTTTAGCATGAATATAATGATGCTATATTGGGAAGAAAAGGTATTTTTAATCCCCTTGAATTAAACTTCAATATTTCTTGACCAATATAATCCAACGGGATTAAACAAAAAAACAAACATGTGAAAAAAAGAGAAAAGGAAATGAGATATGGAAACCTGAATTAACTGAAAAAACATTACATGGTTTGAGCTTGTTACAAACCTTATACAGCAGCGTTATAAAAAATCTCCAATTCTGAAAATGCTCGTTTATGTGTAAAACTTTGAATATATGGGTAGTTTAATTTCTTTAGGGCCCCAGAAACAAAAATGGAGATTGAAATTAAATGCCTGTAAGTAAAATCCTGTCTGTCCCCTGGAAGCTCTGTGCATTGCCGCTCTGAAACCCAGCACTACAACCAAGAGCACAGGCAGTGCTTGCAGAAGTGCCTCCTGGTGCTTACAGTTTTCTTTACAAGAGAAACTGCAAAATTGTGAAGTTCTCTGTCCTAAATTAGACAAAATAAGACATACCCGAACTTTAAGTATACCTTGGAAAACTGTTGTAAGAACTCTAAAAAGTAGATGTGTTTCACATCAATCAAGCAGAGACAGAAAATGAAAATCATCCCTGAAATAGCTACACGTATTTTGACTAATGTTAAATGATTGCTATGCTGCTCAAAAATTCAACACATTCTGCAAGAAAACCAAATCCTGATCCATCATATTCTCATTCTGAAGCTCACTAGGTGAGATTATGGCAGATGATGATTGATTGTTTGTCAGTTGATTGGAACTGATGGGCTGGCTAATCAAGAACCAGTTTATGATTCATGAAAGGTAAACACATTTTTTGTAGTATAATTTTCATCTACTCCTTCACTCCTCCAGAAATGGGATAGATGCTCATTATTTGGTTTTGTCTGTTATTTGTCTGTTATTTCTCCATTTTTGAAGAAGATGGTCAGTCATCTGAATTAGCACTTCTATACCACTAACAGATTCTTTCATGCTGGACATCAAATTTTTTCCATCTACATAATAATGTGAACAATAAGAATAATTTACAAGCAATAAACTAAACAACTCTTGTAGGTAGTATCTATATGTGGTGACTACGAGCGGCAGATGGTTCACAGGAGTTGAAATCAATTCAGAAAAGATACACTGAAAAAGTAACAGGCTAAGATGACAATAATTCAAACAGATGTACTTGAAACTAGCATTCAGAGCAAAAATACCAAGCCAAGTGCTGCAATGACTGCCTTAAATGCTCTGTCTAAGGGCAAAATCTGCTGCTAATGATGGTCAGTTGAAAAAAACTAAAGAAAAATATAAACCCAAAATATACAGTGAAAACCCATTCAGGAACTTTTTAAGGAATGCAGATGAACACTGCTGAACTGCTATGATGATATGTTATTAATTACTCAAGCTCAGGACCTAGATCACCCTGAAAGCTGTCAAAAAGTGGAGAAAAGCAGCAGTGTCCTGCTGTTGGTACTTCTCTCCCAAATTGCATCAAGTTTTCCCAATTTAATAAAAAAACAAACAAAAACCAAGCCAAAATGTGTTTTGCTGAAGTACAAAGAAATAACAGAGTTTTGAAAGTTCTTGCAGTTCTTTGACAAAGAATGGAAGACGTGTTTTTCCTTCTTCCATTAGGCATGTTTTGACAGACAAGTTGCTCACTCAAAATGTCACGTGTGTGGTGCTCTCGGGCACTTTGTGAACTTTAAATCAACGTGAGGGAAATGTAGAATTGTTCCTTATTGCCCCAGCACTCATGACTTTGGATTGTGGGGAGCACAAGCACAGTAGCAACAGCATGTCTTGGAGAACAGGGCCAGTAACAGGATAAATGAGAATAATTCCAAGAGATGCAGAGGAAGGGTTTGTGCAGGCACTGCCCAGAGCAGTCACACACAGCAGGAAGGGATGCACACAGGCAGCATGGAAAGCAGAAAGGCAGAACCATGGCTGCTCACAAGCACAGACCTGGTGTGCTCATGGGATTCTACTATTTGGGTCACCTGCCAAGAGTAGGAATAACCTTTGAGGCCAACACCACTGAAACATTTCTTGGAAGGAGTCACTGTGGTTTGCAGGAGTAAGCCAAGTTTGGACTGTGCTGCATTTGTGAGCACATGTGTTGCAGTAATCTTTCAGGGTAAAGCATTGGCAGCAGTGGGAGACATTTTATTTTTACAATTGCTGGTGCAGTAGAAGCATATTCGTCTGCACTTAAATACACTATAGGGTTATTCACATTAGAGGCAAATTTTCAAAGAGCTGCTAAGGTTTTTGGCCAGGTACACCACTGCTTTTATTGAGAACTGCATGTGTTAAACTGAGCAATGTGCTTTGAGAAACAAACATATGCTTTCTTCCTCTGAACGCTCAGGAATGTTTGATTTTTTTTTCCCCTGGGTTGTTAAGGCAGTCAGTACGACTGACAGTTTGAGAGCTGTGCTGGGAGAACTTGGATTCTCTGCTACAGCTGAGGAAAGCTCAGTGCCACCTGAGGATCATCTCCAGCCAGGGAAATGCTCCTGTGGTGAGGTACAGAGTAGTTTGGCATCGCTGCAGCAGTGCAAAAGCAGAAGGGTCCAATTGTAGTGGTCAAAGATATGTTTTAGACTAACACTGTATCCTCCCCCCTTTTCCAAGTATGCTCTCTCACTTAAAAAAAGATCAGATTTTTGTTTCAGAGTATGCTCATTTATAATCTGTATGCCTGAGAAGAGGTCTAAGCTTACATTAAAATGTCCTTTTCTGAGCTGGATGGCCCAGCACCAACAAGACAAGAGTGTATATTTCATGTGTGTCCTTTGGTACTCCCATTGGCTTCCATCCTGCAGAAACCCTGTCAGCTCCAATATCCCCTCATCTCACGAAGGGAAAGGTAGCCAGAGAGGCAGAAGGACCACATCCTTCTCAAACCACATATGGCAAAACAGCAGACACCACAAGCTCAGAATCATCACTGTGCTGCCCAACATCCACAGATTTCCCTGGTTATGAGTGTGTGTTTTGTGGAAAAGGAATGTCAAATCTTGTGACTGTCCCTATAAAAGTGAATAAAAATAAAAACAAAATATTTTTATTTATAACAATTATAAACCAATAAAAACATCATGAATGGTATTAATTCAGCCTATAATCAAATGCATACACTGCAATTTGGAATTAAAAATTGCCTTCTTGAGATGTAGAAGTCTACTTTTGCTATCAAATTGCTGGATAGAAGATGTTTGAAATACACCTTTATAATTTTTTGAAAACAAAAGTGCTCATTACATAAAACATTAAGACAACAGTTGTGTTTGCAGAACAAGGAAGGCACCTGCCCTGCATTGTCCAAGGTACTAATTCAAGGTGTTAATTACTGCTAACATGGATAATGATGCTGCTCTAGGCGATTTCCACCCAGCATTTGGATGAAAAATTCAGTTTGAATCATAATCAACGAAAGTATTATGTAAAACTGCTTTACTGCAACTGCATACTTCACTCAGTACATATGATGATGTTGGTTTTAAAAATAGATTAGGATATGTGTAAGAGTCTACTAGGCTTAGGAAACTGTTTTTATTACCAAAACCTAATAGAGCAGCAGATGGTGAACTGGCTCCAGAGAAGCTGCAGAATATTCAGTACCCTTTTTTCCAGCTTTGCCTTTTCATATGAATCAGGACTTTATCTGGAAGAAGAGGGTGGAACAAAATCTATTTTCCCAACTAGTCTTTGGATTAATGGAAAGATAGAAGAAATAAATGATATTATCCCTCATCTCAGAAAATATGCCAAGATTCTGAACACTCTCTCTGGGCAGAATAAACTGGTTTGCTTCTCCAAAAAGGAAGGGAAAAACAAATGCTACTGGGGCAGTCTCCTGAAAAGGCCAGAGGTTCAGTATTGAAAGAAAAAAGGAGTTGAACTTACCAACCATCAACCATTCAAAGATTTTTTTTCTCTGTTGTGATTCCTGGTTTAAATACACATAACTTAGCCCAAAGCAAGGTAGACAGATGAGGCATTTCAAGATTTTTGAAGTCTGCATTTGTAATACAATCACACAATGCTAATATTTTTGCCTATTTTCACTGATCCTGTGAAACCATCATCAATTTAGCTGTTTTGCCACATCATGCAAAGTAACCATATGTATTCCTCTGGCAATTTGTTTCTATCTTCTTGGCAGGTTTTAAATTAACGCTTATGATTAAGAACTGAAAATAAGGTAAAAGGACATGGTAAGCTTATCATGATGCTGAGGTAATGCATTTTGACAAACCTTCTGCTATTATCCATTTAAGACTTTAAAACAAAAGCCATTACTTTCCTATGGCTTCAGAACACAAATTCTCCAATGCTGTAACGCAGGTTTGCAGCTGGAAATCCAGATGATAGGGCTGAACATATCAATGGCTGGCAATTCCATACATACTGGAAAAAAAAATTGATATAGTCATATTACAAAAAAGGAATTGCTGTAAAGAAATATTGCAGATTCCAAAAGGGCATAAATCTGTAACTAAGGAAAAAAGACACCACCTTTCTCAAGCAGCAGAAGTTTGCTGGTGTTAGATGTGATCTATGTAGTCTTGAGAAGGCAGCAGCAGTACAAAAATAACTACCACAGTCTGGAAAAAAAATCGCTCTTCCTCCTCTCATAACAACATTTCTTTTCTGGGTTCTTAACAGCAGAAAACTGTCAGCTGCTGCAATCAGTACCCAGGCTTTATACATCTCTCTCTTTTCAATCCATCGCACAAAATGAACAATACAGTTCATTACATGGATTAATAGAATTTGCACCACGTCATACATGTTTCTGAGCAACATAAACTGCTACATTCTCACCAAACTTACTTCAGCAGGTCAAATTCAGTCAGGAACCTTTATGATTTAGTCTCTGGTTATACGATGAGGGTAAAACTCTTCCAGTTTTGAATTTTGAAATTTTGAAGAAGGCTAGAAAAGTGACTGATAGAGTTGAATGTCTTAAAAGAATTACATTAAATAAAGCATTACATTATTCTGAGATAAATATCAGAATCTGGTAACATAAGAGACCCACAGACACAGTCTTCAGTAGGTATTATTTCAACGTAAACCTTTTTGTGTCCCTGAACTGCTTTTTATTTTTTAGTACTTTTCATATATAACCCTTTTGCATTTAACTGGAATGCAGTCTCCACCATTTCTACACAGCATCCCATCGTTTGTTAATTCTAAATCTGTTTCTCTGCTGCCTTCTCTCGGTCTCAAATGCTTATTCATACTGACAGCACTTTCTCCAGGAGGAGTGGCAGTATCCCATCACTTCCCTGCCACGTCTGCTTCCATGCCCCTCCTATACCCAGCACCAGGAGGTGGTGGTGCATCCTCCTGCACCTTGTTCTCTTGTCCAGAGGGCTCTGAGCTCTGCTCAGTGCATGCAGCACAGAGACAAAGCCTGTGTGCCTCCAGGAGCAGAGTATTGCTGAGACGAAGAGCTGAAGACACCTTTCATTTGCAATGGTGTTGCTGACTGCTTCAAAACAAAGAAGGGCTTTTCCAAGGCAGCTGTGGTTGGAGTGTGCTGGCCAGGATGTTGAATATTGAAATTGTCTGCCAAGATAGAGAATTACCAGAATTTATCTGAGTGTGTGACGAATAGGAAAATGTTTTCTTTTGCTTTTTTTGTTACTTGGAGAGGTTTTTGGAGACGGATTTTTTTGGTGTCTCCAAGGGGATATGATGTAGTAAAAAAACCCACCTCTTTGCTATGATAATTCAGTTTTTTCTCATGCTACTTCACAATAGCTAGAGCAGTTGGATTTAAACTTCCAAATAGAGTCTGCACCCAAACAGTGACTCAAACAGCCTATAGTTATGACATAGCTGCAATAACAAAGGAATTGGATGTAAATAAATAAAATGCAGACTGCAAACACAACTTCGGTCTGAATGGTCTTGTCATATTTCATACCCTCATTTTAATGCAGTGCTAAGCAAAGCATGGAAATGTTTACCTTTGTGTGATCTTTAATTCCCTAAATTTATGTGGAATCATGCACAGATGCTCTGGAAAGCAGCATGGAAAAGCCTGGCATTTTAATTGATCCCAGAGCCTCTTTCCTCACAGCCCCTGCTGCTACAAAGTCTGCTTCTTGCTCCAAAGGTTTGCCTGGTCACGGCAAGCAGCCAGGCAAGGTGCAGAGATCCAGGGAAGGAAGTAACCAATCAATTTTTTAATTTCCCTATGTAAACAGCAGCAAATCAGGATGGATTTTGAAATCTCATTAGTGGGAAGTGAGACGCATTGTGCACATTTTAACATATGTATTAGCTGTATGCAGTGGCTTGCAGACAGGAATCATAAGCCATTGGGTTTGTTTCATAAAAATATTTTTTTTTCAAAAGAAAACCTGAATATGTCATTTAATACTCTGAATGCTTTTTGGAGGGTGGGAGTGGAAATCATTTTTACTCCTTCGTCACTACTATCCTATTAATTTTAATGTTTTCTTGCAGTTAGCTAATTATGTTGTAAGTAATACACCTTTTTTATGCTTGAAAGGATAAATATTGGCAGAGTTAGGAGGATGATATGTAGAACAAGGCCCTGATTTTAAGAAGATTTATTAGAAAAGGAAGAACTTTACATTTGTCCTCAAAGATTTTCTATTAGTGTTGTCATGGCATATGAGTAAAAGTCAGTCCAAATTCATCACTGTCATATTTGCAAATCAGTGAGTTGTACGATCCCTCTGCACCTTCCCTGTAACAGGCTGGTTTGTGATTGTTTCTGGGCTTTTAAGAGGTTGCTTTGCAGGTTTGCCCTTCTGTGACAACTACCAACAAGTGATTTTTCCAAGGTATTCCATGCCCCCTGCTATGCCACCTTAGTAACTTCCATGGGCATGAGCAGATAATTTGAAAACACTAACTCGTTGCTAATTTCAATAAAAATATACATTCTGCTGTGCCACTAGTAATGAACTACTTCTGCCTCTGAGGTCCCTGCTGCCTTAAGGTAGCTCAAAGCTGGATCCAGGTAATAAAGAGTCTTACATAAAATATCTGAATTTATCATAAGATAATACAAGAATTTGTTTCAGTGATATATTTGGAACTGGAGAACTGATGCACGCCTCAAACTATTTACTCCATAAAAATTAAAAATAAATATTATATAGACATAAATAGAAAATAGACATAATTAGATGTATATTATTTATGCATATGCAGTAACTTTGCAGGGAAAAGGCTTTCAAACTTTTAATGGGAAAATATAAATTTGCTTCAGCAGTTCCTAAGAGAAACCCTTTTGGCACAGTGAAAGGATTAAACATGGACATTAAAGATTTCAAAGAACAATTAATTTTTTCAAAAGTCTTGAAAAGAGAGAGAATTCCGAGACATACTCAGCTACATATAAGCTTTGCCACTGAGTCAATGCTTTCAATTAAGTTCTCATGGCAGAAAAAAGAAATAATATCATTAAGCATTAGCTATAAGCAGCAAAATACTTTTGTTTGCATTACTTAGCTCTGATTGACACTACAAAGATACTAATTTGATTATGAGGGTCCCTGAATGTTGCTTTATCAGGCATAATATAAAACTGTTCTTCTATCCACACATTTTCCTGTCCTGCTGTCTCAGTCCTTGCTTGGAGAGAATGGGGAGCATGTAGGAAAGGACCCTAGAAGGATTCTCAATAGGCTGTGCTGTCCTTGACTTCTTTGTTCTTGCCTCCATTCAAATTGACAACCCAGAGATAAAATGTAGTAATTTTTGCTTGTAGATGAAAATCCAATAGGGAAAAATAGACTTCCTTGTCTATTGTTTAGGAGACCTATGACTTCTTGAGTCTTCAATCACTATCAACTCCAACTAATTTTCAATGCAAAAGTCAGATGAGACCAGTGTCTCAAGGACACCAGAATAGAATATTTGCTCTTTGTCAAATAGATTTGCAAATAAAAATATTTAAAAATTTAAAATTTAAAAATAAAATCAAAACGTTCAGGTTAAAAATTCTTTTGAATAAAAAAAAATTCCACACTAGCTTTTTTTTTTTTTTTTTTTTTTTTTTTTTTTTTTTTTTTTTTGCTTGGAAGTATTTCTTTAAAGTGAAAGAAAGAGAAGATAAAAATATCTTTTACTCAGAGATCATACAGATGTCACAGTTCAGGCATTTATTTTATTACCTGTCGAATAGCACAAAAACTCTGGTATCTTTGATCAGTTCTAAAACTTGCAGTCCAAAAACTGGTAAGGATCTTAAGACAGAAGTTTAATTTTAAAAGACCAGGGTTTTTTTTGCAAATTCATTGCATTAGTCTGGGGTGTTGTAATGAGGAGTAAAACCAAAATTAATTTGCTTAAAAAAACAAAACTTCTGCAGCAGTTTGAGGACCTGTATTTTAGAGTTGCTCCCTTTCCTATTACAAGTCCAGCCATTAAATATTTCTTCTCTCCTACAACTTTTCACACCAGTTTCCCAAATGGATTTTCCACCTCTCTGCCTTTTTGTCCCTACTAAAACATTAATTTTCCTCCCATTTCATTGTTTGCAACTAGAGAAGTGAAATAATTGCAGATGTTCCCCTTTTTTTCCTTGTGGTAAATAGGAGGACTCTTTCCATGCTGACAACATACTCACAAAAAGCTGGACTTTACTTGTTTTAGCAGACATTTGCTTTTTAAAACTCTCAGAGGGCCTGACCATATGTTCAGCTCACATTTATACAGCCTGATTAATTTAACCCATTGCAGTCTCATAACTGGCTTGAGAAAATAGAATTCATAAGTCTGGCAGGCCTGCAAAAGTAATTCTATAAAACACAAATAAATTCGCAGTGTTAGGACACTCAATATAGGTTTTCAGTTTAAAACATATTTATATTATAGGAATCACATAAAGGGGCAGGCCAGAAACAAAAAAAAAATCCATTTAAATAATTTTGCAAGCACTGGAGGTCCTTTGCAGCTTTGATACAGCAACAGTGGAAAATGGACTGTCAAAGTATTTTTATTGATCTTTTGGTAAATGATGCTTTTCTTACAATGATTTATTTGATTCATAATTGCAGATGTCCAAAACAGTAGCATTTCTTGTGTCACCACCATGCCATTTACGTGTTCTGGAGAAGTCCTGGTTCCTCCCCAGCACTGTTAGCAGCATTTCTTCAGAGAAGGGGAAAAGATGGTGCCAAAGTTGTCCTTGTTCTTACAGCTTTGAGATGAGGTGAGAACTTTGCCAACAAATGATTCAGAAATTGTTGGAACCCTGGAAGTTGGGAAGTTTAGGCTTTCTGTTCTAGCAGGCACTGACCACCAAGAAAACATTGCATTTGACCTGAGGCTGTGGAACAGCCCTTGAATTCTGAAATTGAGTGATAGCACTGGGATTGTGAGTGTGTGGTTTGAACAGAAGTGTGTGATACCACAGGGTGGAAAACTTAGATTTAAGATTTTAGTATACAATAATATATACAGAGCAAGATGGAGGATTTTGGATGTTGGCTAAGTTCTTCTTCTTTCAAACCATCTTCTTCTGGGTTTGGGTGATGTTTTCTAATTGGGTGAAAAGGTCCTCATTGTGGACCACGGGTGGTTGGTTATTGGGTTAAAAGCAAAAATAATAGAGGTGTCATCTCATTATTGGACTATTAGTGCTTAAAAGGCCTTGGAAAGAGTTAGAGACAGAGCCATTTTCTGCCTTGTTAGCTAGAACTCATAGTTTGTGAGACTGTACTGTAGATAAGAGTTAATAAACATCTGAGTCCAAACACGAGAAAACTGCGTCTCCTGTGCTTTAATCCTGGCTCTAACAGGAGAAAAGCAAGATAAAAACCTCACATTTATTGACCCTTGAATCTCTCTTTTCTATATGTAAAACCTTTTGGGCTCAATTTAAACAAAGGATATATGTCAGTACGTGGGCTGGGGAAGGATCTCAGTCAGCTCCAAAGCAGACTGAATTAAACACCACAGTTATTACGTGGCTGCCATTGTCCCAAAGTAGGACTTGGCACTTGTGAGTTTATATCGAGGGAGGCAGGCTTCATATTATGTGAGACTATTTTTATCATCCCAACGCTGAGATTTCCCAAAATATGTAGTCCTGGCCTTTGTTTCTTTCTATATACTAAGTGGAAAGAGAATAAGCTGACACCAAACACTTTAAAAATCCTGTCTTTCTGTTAGTTTACTTATTCATGAGAATACAACTCTGTCATGTGGAACTGAAAATAGTGATAATGTTGTTACTAGTTTCAGTAAAACCTGCAAATTGTGCAGGCTTCACAAGATGCAGGCAAGAACCATCCTTTGCTGAAAGGGTTCCAGGAGAGGGGGCAAGCAGGTGGGAGAGAGAAGGTAGCATCTCTGACAAGTTCCTCAGATGGTAAGAGACTTGACTTAATCCCAGTCCTGACAAAAAGCATACTGAAGCCAGTTTAAAATCTTGCTTTTTGGATTAAACTCAGATATAGAGGGATAGGATGAAATAATTTGTTTTTACAAGTCTTTTAAATTAAAGTGCACTTCCACTTACTTTCCTTAGCTGAAAAGGACAGTTGGAATATGCTGCTGTACCTCATTTTGGACAATGGCTTTGCAGGCTCTTTTGTTAGATATTTCTTCAAGAAACAAATGAGACAATAGTAACTGAAAAATATTTTAACCTCCTCAATACCTCTCATAAGTGAAAAGCAGAAAATCTATTTCATAGGAATGTCTTCTTGCAGAACTTCATCTAAAACTCTCATTTTTCACGGCTAAGGTTTCATTTTCTCACTTATGCCAGCAACTAGGTAACAAATCTTAGGTACATGCTCAGGTTACATTTCTCTGTTTCTTGCACATTTTTTATTCATTGACTTAATCCTCAAAGTAGTTATGCCAGCAGAAAAGCACGCTATCTTTCCAACTTATTTTCTCAGTGACGGTAGATAGGCATGACAGGGATCTGGTCCCAGCCACTCACACATTGAAGTCAAAAATGTTTTAATTTACAAGACTGTTTGAGTTTTTTTCCTAGCTACAGGAGAAATTGGATGAGACATGTCATTTAAATAGCATTCACACCACCTAGGTTTGGAGAATCGATTCATTCTACTCCTATATATGAGTATTTATACACTCAAATTGGAAACAAATCAACTCGGAAGTTCTCATTTCCTCACGGGTAGTATACAGGGTGATGCAAGATGTGCTTCCAACCTATGACAGCTGCACACAACTATCAAAAATTTTGGTAGCAGCAGTATTAATTACCCTAGATTTTTCTTGGGGCCAGCAACTGCCTGAAGCACTTTGTTCTCAGCCACAGACTGAAAGCACAACACATCAGGTGTTCAGCAGAAGGCAAAGCACGGGAAGAAAAAGGGAAAGAAAATTATTCCCCCCACAAAACGTTTCTGTATGAATTTCTTGATATGTGAAAATTATGGAATATGGATGCTGCCTCTTATTTGGCCAAGACAGCTAAGAGGAACAGTAATTTTTTCAGAATTCCTTCAGAATCTCTTGGGGGGGGGGGGGGCATTCGTCACCCAAGATTTAGGTTGTTTAAAGTCCTTGGCCCTCTAAAAGCCCCGAGTCACGTCGGTATAAAAAAGCAGAGTCTTTAAGGTCTGTTTTCAGGTTTCTTGTGTTGTTTATTATTTGGTATCTCAGAATTTTCTCTGCTCCCAGCCAAGGTCCGGACAGCGGCTGGGACACGAGGAGACTGCCCCCCGATGGGATGTTCCCTTACATTTAGACATTTATAATGTATTGGTTATTTACTATTTTGTACCAATACCTAGTGCCCACACTAAAAGTGTCATTTCTACTTTGATCCAACCCACTCTAACTACTTTGTGCCATCACCACCCCAAAAGATGGAGGACAAGGAAGAAGGAGAAGTACATGAGGTACGACCCAAATTCCACCATCTTGTCCCCATTTACTTCTATTCTATAAACTCTAAAACTACTGAATTCTGTATCGTCTACTGTACTAAACTACTGTTTTCACATCCCGGTGATTTGCAATTCCTTTCTCAGTGCCAGAAGCCTCTCCCATGGACGAAAATCAAACCTGGTGTTTTCCTGGGCTCTGTGCTAAGGTCTCTGAGCCCCCTGTCCAGGGCTCAAATTCTTTCCTCGGGTCCCAGGTCATCCAAGGGGATGTCCTGGACTCCAACAAGAATCCAAAAGCAATTCTGCTGTTCTTGTCATGACTTGTTTCAATATATCATTATATTCTAAAGGAAAAACTTCTACCCTTGCTGATCATTTGGCTCACCGTGATTATTCTTCAATCCCATAATAGAGAGCAGCCCAACACTTCACAGGAAGTGCTATTGTTGGAACCCTGGGCACTGAGAATTTCAGACTTTCTGTGCTGTCAGGCACTGACCCCCAAGAAAACACTGCATTTCACCTGAGGCCGTGGAGAAGGCTTTCAAAATTGAATGACAGCACTGAGATTATGGATGTGTAGTGTGAATAGAAGTGTGTAATATCACAAGGTGGAAAACTTGGAGTTTAAGGGTTTAGAATATAGTAATATATGTATTTAAAGCAAGATGGAGGTTTTAGGGTGGAGGCCAGCCTTCTTTTACACTTTCTTCTTCATGGGTCTGGGTGGTATTTTGTAATTGGATAGAAAAGTCCACATTGTGGGCCACAGGTGGTTGGTTATTGGGTTAAAAGTAAAAATAATTGAGGTGTCATTTCTTAGCTGGACAGTTTATCCTTAAAAGGCCTTGTAGAGAGAGAGAAAGAGATAGGAGCCATTTTTAGTTTGTTGGCTAGAAGTGCTGTAGAACTCACAGCTTGTGAGACTGAAATGCAGATAAGAATTAATAAACATCTGAGTACAAATGCAAAATACCATCTCACACATTTAATCCTGAGTCTGACAGAGAAGAAGATAAAAAAGCAACAAGCTATGACCGGTAGTTGCAAAGTCTGCTTCAGTGCAGTGGGTTTTCTCATTACTGAGTTGTATCATAGTATCCCACAGCACGTAAACCTTGCTGTATGGCCCAAATGCAATATTAGTGATTCAATACTGCTCCACACCTGGCTATCTAAATGCAGATCTTGGCTGAAATTCAGTTCTGCAAGTGCATGCCTAAACAACTAAACAATTGCATGCAAATCTTGCTAGGTGCAACTTCAAATATTGCTTAGAATATTGAAATTTTAAGCCCTGATTCTATCTCCTCCCACTGACTTCAACAAAGCAGGATCAGGGAAAAAAATTACCAATTATATTTGATTAGTAAATCTCAATCTGAATTCCTACTCTTCCACTGATCTCTAGTTTACTTTGTGGCTTTTAAATCAGATTATTTTTGCCAAGCCTTTCAGAAAATGCTTTTGGAATCCCATTTCACTGTCATCCAAAAGGGTGGAGCAAAACCCTGACAAATAAATTGGCTGATAAAAACATGAGATGTTTTTGCCGATAATCCGTGAGATTGGACTACAAAAGAGCATCAGGGTTTATGAATCTACCATTTAGAGTAATAAATGAGGCAAAAATTTCTACCAAAAATCACTAATTTGGAAAACAAAAATACAAGAATGTTTCACGCCACAGTACCAGAAAAGCTTTGTACACTTTACAGGTGAATTTTGCCCACAGATAAAACAATGAAAAGGGTTCAAGTAATAGAATGCTACTTTTAAAGACAGTATTTTCTATTAGAGATAAAGTTCAGGAAATCTCTGTTAATTCATCAGGGGTTTTTCAAGACAACCCCTTATAATATTTATAATCTACTTGCTGAGTATTTTAAATCACTGATGAAGAAGTGGGGGCAGGCATGAAGCAGTTCCACAAAGTTGTCTCTAATCTCATCAGTGAGTAAAGTCTTAAACAGAGGAGCCTCAAATCCAATCGGAACATACAAAGGCTGCTCCAAAGAGTCCATAATCACCACACCAGCATAATTTATAACTCTTCTAGAGTAAAAGCAGAGAATTTATATATATATATATGTGTGTATGTGTGCATTTATATATGTGTATATATATATACACGTATATTTATAGGTATGCATATATTTATATATTGTAGACTAATATATGTATATATATACATATATTATACATATATTAGTTTATAATAACTTACAACAAAGAACTATTAGAAGAATATATGTCTTTAACTTTTCCATTTGGAAACCTAGTTTACAACGCTGATAAGTATTCACAGAAGTAGGGCTCAGCTTAACCAGGTGGTATTTTTGATCTAAGACTGATAAAGTAGAATGAGAAAATGTGGGCTTTGACCTCAGTTTTGGTGGTGGTGGTAGCAGCAGTATTCTTTTCATTTGTTCATTTGTTTTTACAATTTCTAGAGACAATTTGGCATTAATTTGAAATAGATACTGGGTAACTTGGCAACTGATCCCTAGATCAATTTTATGATCAATCCCTATTTTCATTTTAGGTGTGGGGACAGGCATGAAGCCTGTCCTAAAATGAGCACACTGCACCTACCAGTAGGGGTGGGAAGACTGAGCACTGGAACAGGCTGGCTGGAGTGGTCATGGAGGTCTCCCACCTTGGAGATATCCAAATGCCATCTGGACAACATCCTGGGCAGTTTGCTCTAGATGACCCTACTTGAGAAGTGGGAGAGGACCCTGTGACCTCCAGAGGTCCCTTACAAACTTCACTTCTCTGTGATTCTGTGAGTCAAGTTGGTAGAAGGTGAGCAGACCCTGGTAGAATGTTTCCTCATCGTTTGTGTTATGGTGTTGTTGCAGCTGGATACTGGGGACAACTACAGTGCTATTGCCTCCAAATGAGAAGGATGTAGTAAAAATTAATTTCATCTCAAGCAGCATCAATAATACAATGTTCTCAGACAGCATCAATAATGCAATGTTCTCAGAATAGAGCATGTTTGGCTCTTCACCTTAAAAAGGTATTCTGCTTCACCCTGACCACGAGTTTCTTTCAAGCTGGCAGGACTTTGCTGGAAGCTCTCTGGATACTCAGCAGATCTTCTGCATTATGTATGAGCAGAGCTTGCAAACAAAAACTGTGTAAAACAAGTTAAGATTTTTTAAATTAAGATAAATTTTGAATTTTTGATACTGTTACATACTTCAGGGAATCCAGACCCTTGGTATAGGGTTAGTGCATCTTTGCTTTAATCTTTATTTTGGCATTTCTTCTGATAGTCAACAATGAGATACTGTGATTCTCACTGAAGAAAAATTGCTTCTTTAAGATTAGTAAAAATTGGATCTCAAATACAAGTGTGAAACAGGATGAAAATATTATCAGTATTACAATATAATCACATTTAATAATCATGGAGCTGTGGTTGCAATCTCTACATTTCCCATTGCCTAGGAAAAAAACTTCAGATAATATTACAAGCAAAATTTAAATGTTCTATACTCCCATAATAGCATCATTTCTCTTTCTATGTCTTGCCCAAAATCTCTTCATCTTCAGCAAGTGTGTCAACGCATAAAGTTAAATTCAGAAGGTCATATTCAAGTTTTATTCTGCAAAAATAAACAGCAACAAAAGCTGGCAACACAGACTGATTTTGGGGCACATATTAATGCAGAGTTTTGGATGAATACAAATTGTCACAAAATGTCCTGGAAAGACCAGTGTTTCTGCATGTTCATGAGGTTGTCAAACTAAGGCAGCATTAACATTGTGTAGTGTCCAATAATTCTGTTCTCCCCATGGACAACAACTGTGCAGAAATAATTACTTGGCAATCACATGCACTTCATCACTTCCAAATTAGATTTTAGTGATCTACCGCTTTATTTCCAGAGTAATCTAATTACTACAATGGAGTTGCCTTCACCTTTTTTTTTTTCTTCTTTCATTTGATATTTATTGCCACAGATGCAATGTGAGTTAAACACAGCCAAGAAAAACATGATTTGGGGAGAAGCAGTTGGATAATGTGTTTTAAAATATAAATGAAAATGATCCTTTAAATCTCTATTCCAATGTAAACACATGCAGTAAATCAATGGTATATAAAAAAAGAAGAACCAAAATGTGTATCTAGAGAATTCCTTGAAGTAACAGATTTTGAAAGAAAAAAGTTCTGATCACATAGAAATATTTCTTTCATTTTTAACAGTACCATTAAAAAATAATTCTGAAAAAAAAAATCAGTCACCTTGGAAAACTAAAGAAAATTTGGTGTCTAATGAAAGGCAATCAGACTGGTAAAAGTTCTAAAGCACAAGTCTGATAAGGAGCACCTGAGAGAGCTGGGGGGCTCAGTCTGGAGAAAAGGAGGCTTGGGGAGACCTTCTCTCTCTACAAATACCTGAGAGGTGGAAGCTGGTGGAAGTTGTCCTCTCCTCCCAGGTTGCATATAACAGGCCAGAAGAAACAGCCTCTAGTTGTAGCAGAGGAGGCTTGGACTGGATATTAGGAAGAATTTTTTTCACCCAAAGAGTTGTCAAACATTGGAACAGGTTGCCCAGGGCAGTGGTGCAATCCCTGGAGAATTTAAAAGATTGGCCTCAGGGACGTGGCTTAGCAGTGGACTTGGCAGTTCTCAGTTAAATGTTGGACTTGATGATCTTAAAGTTTTTTCCAACCTAAATGATTCTCTGATTTGCTCTGTTGATACCACCAGAAGGATAGTCAACTCTGGTTTTTCCTTCCAATAGATAATTGGCATGTGAGAATTTCAGCTGCTTGTGAGCTCTGGATGGTTCTTGATGAGGCATTGGCCCACATTGATCAGGCTGTGACTATTCCTCACAGTATTTCATCAAGTGCTTAAATTTAAGAACACAAGTCTCTGGCTACTGAAAGACACCTAAGAAGATACTCACACAAAAAGTTATAGTTAAAGGACTAGCTAAAGCAGATGTATTTGGGTATATTTTTCATGCTCAATGTTCTGGC
The DNA here is from genome assembly GCF_009819655.1 of Sylvia atricapilla. Classification (NCBI taxonomy): domain Eukaryota; kingdom Metazoa; phylum Chordata; class Aves; order Passeriformes; family Sylviidae; genus Sylvia; species Sylvia atricapilla. The sequence continues at coordinate 7,414,388 of NC_089145.1, forward strand.
ATATTTTGTTCTTTATTTTCTGGGCTGGGGAATCGGTTGAATCAAACTTAGTGAAATTAACACCAGGCCTTGCAGATCCTCATTATTTGTACAACAAGCTGGTGATTATTATTGAATTTTTTGTCCTCTTTTTATGGGCTTTAAGAAAGATGTTTTTTTTCTGAGTAGCAAGGCTTGGTGCTTCTAAAGTCCAATAGGATCATCTACTGGATGTGTGTGCAACCACCACTAATTTTATTGGACATTTAGGCATTTAGGTAACTTGACTATACTCAAGTCTCAGTATGTCTTTTACAGATAAATTAGGTCCTGTAATGCTAAAATAAGCATTTTTAGCATAGGATTGATCAGTTTTTACAGAGTTTGGACTTTTTTTTTCAGGAAAAAGGATAAACAGTGTTCTTACTGATATATTTTCAATTAGAAAGAAAGGTAGCTTTATGTTTAAAACACATAATGATGTGTTGTCCAGAAGCAGAGTTCTCCAGTGCTTGGACCTGTGATATTAATGCACTGAAATATTATATTGTACTTATTTGTGAATGTACAGCTAAAAAAACCAAGGTGAAATTAAATTCCAGAAATCAGTATTCTTGGTAGACTGGGTATTTATTTCCACAATGTTCAAAACCTAATGCTTCAAATTACACATCCTGGTTATTGGCTATGATAGCAGAATCCATGCATCTCTCTTTTGCCACTCTAGTGCCTATTCTAGTCCAGAATATTTCTTATGCATATTTCTTCAGAGATTCAGTATCACCAGAGTTTCACAGCTCAGGACTGGGAAAACAACGACATTCCGTATTATTGCCACACGTTTTTTTTTTTGGATTTTCACTCTACTCTCTTGTGCATCTTCTGCTAGACAAAGGTATTCTCTGACATCCTTTGGGTTTGGTTACTTACTGAAAAGGACACCCTCCAGGGCTCAGCTTACTCTGGCTCTTGTGTGTCGTGAGGCCACAGAATGGAGACTGCAAGGCTGAGACCATCAAGGTGAACCTTGCAAACTCGGGAATACAGAGCAGATCCTCATGGATGAGGGGCTGGAGAAACTCTCTGAGCAGTACAGAAAAGCTACAACTCCTTTTGAATGGTAAGTACACTCCCCACAGCTAAAGATATTTCTTTCCCCCAACACTGAGAATAAAAATCCTGGCTTTATCATCTAAGCTTTGCTATTCCTAAAAGTGGAAACAAAATCTCATTCTATTAGGTGCTCCCTTGTTTGCAAGCACAGCTGAATCAGCATTTGCATTCAAGTTTAGGTTGCAGTATTACCACTGCAACACAGAGAAGCAAGCAAGGAAGTCCATATCTGAAATCTGCCCCAACCTTTTTAATGAGCACCTCTCATTTCTGGCAGCAATTTAGGATCAGATTTTCATCCCTCAACTTAAACGCTGATACAATCACATTAATTGCAATTCTATCTAGAAAAAAAACAAACCAGTCAGAATCCTGTCTCTAATCATAATTTGTGTTTTCCACTTTACACTTGATCAATAAAATCGAATGCCACAAACTCATGTGCTCAAAATGTCTGTTGGCAGAATTAGCAAATTCATTTGACTCCTGTGGGAAGAACTGTGAAAGAAATGGGTTTTAACTCTTGCAAGCCTAAAGTCTAAATTACACTTTCTGGTATGATATACCTAGAAGCAGATATTTTCTCATTAGACATGTTTATTAAAACTGGGCCAAAATCGTGCAGACATTTTGGAAGAGACTTGTACAACATAAAAGAACACTGTTTTAAGGCAAGGGAAGTTAATGCAATCAGTCCAGTACAACCAAACATTTTGGTGCTCTCTAGTGGCAGAACATCGAGATGTACAATAGCTTTGCTATTTATTTGCTATTTAAAATCCTGGAAAAGACAGAATAATTTTTTTTTTTTCTGGAGGTACAGGTAAGTAAATTGCCCTGTATTATATTTGCCTAGTGTTCCCCTAAGTGGGGAGAGTGAAGCATTCCTAAGTGTCAATAAGAGACAAAGGAGCTTTGATTAGTGATGTCTTGTAGTCAAGAGACTTCAGATTTAAGGCTTCAACCCAACACAGGTGAGGAGCCACTTAAATCTAAATCACACTGATTTATACTCCAGAACTCCTTCCTCTAGGAGTCTGTGGGCTTTGCCTCTCCAGGTTTTATGACTGATGGCTACTAGTACACAGCTGATGTTACAGGCACATGCAGATGTGCATATGTAGATACACTTGCATTCAACCATGCCTATAAACACTTACATTAATAATGATATTAAATATTAATTTTAAAAATCAAATTATTTTAAATTAATGTTAATTTAAAATTAATAACATAACCAGCCAAAGGACTGCAAGAGAGGAAGGGAAAAGAAAACGTGTCTGCATACCAACCAACAGTAGCCCAAACGTTCATTAATTAAACAGCAGAAAAAGTAATGAAAGAGAAAGCAAAACTGTAGTTATTCTGTATCTGCTCAAAAAGCAACAAAACAATAAGCCATTATGATACCCTGAAGCTTTAAAATTCAAAAGTAGTGACAAAATTGCACTAAAATACTGTATGTGCAAGACTGCCATTGCTAACAGAATGAAATGTTTTTTATTAAAAAGTCACTTGCTTATCTTTAATTGCTAAACGTGGAGCTATTAAGAAGAATATATTTCAAATGTATTCAAGAATATTTCAAACATTTTGAGAAGATGAAGAGGGGATGCTCTAGCCCTACAAGAAAAATGGAACAGAATTTCTCAGCTAATACTCTGTCACATGGATTGCACTGGACCCTTGTTCATATACAGGGAAAGTGAAGGGCACAAAGATGAAGTGACTTGACCAAATTAATTTCACTGCCTAATGGCAAAGTTGGATTAGATCTGAGTTTTTCTGAGTTCCTCTCCAGTGCTTATCCAATAAAGAATCCTTCTCAGTGAAAGTACACATCTTATCCTGGGAACATATGGAAAGGTGTTTCTTTATATGGAAAGTATATTTACAGTAATCACTCCAGCCCAGGGTATTTTACTAAAGGGTTCTGAGACGAACTCATGTTTAGAAACTGCTATATGACACAAGATAGATGCTGCTGTTTGAGAATATTAGATGAATGTGTATTAATATAATTACTCAGGAGAGTAGTTGCATTAGGACAAAATAAGCTGTGTGACCCAAGCTGAGACATTACATGACTTGTCCCTTTTTCTTGAATACATAGACTTGATATTCTTTCACTTGCTAACCTCTGAACTCTAGGTACTGTTCAAAGTATTCTGGTTTCTCTCTGTTACTCATGATAAGAAAAAAATAATTGACCTTCTAGATCTCCTTAAATATCCTACCACTAAAGCTATAAGTCAGGAAGACTTAACTTCATGAAGTCTATGAAAATTCTGAGAACTCGCAGAAATGTATAAACCTAGAGATTACAATAAATCAGTCAGAATATAGGACAAGAGCTAAACAAAGATTCCCTGCTTGAAGTACAGAATAAATTTTAAAGCTACTTGCACGCACAGAAGTCAGAGCAGCTGATTTTCCAGGAGTAAATATAAAGACTGCCTCTCCTACATCATTGCTCCTGAAGATTATGTCTACTTTGTAATATAAAAACATGATCAGAACTTCTGTTGATGTATGTGAACCAGGTGTGAACCAGCTATTTATGTGGATAATAAGAATAATATAATTTGCCTGGTTCCTGAGGTCTGTATCCTGTAATGAACGCCCATGGCACAGCATCTGCAGTGTTGTCAGTACCCAGATTACACTGTGGAGCTCTATACAAGGTGCAGTCAAAACTTTGGACTAAAACACTGGTATTATCTTCACAGAGTTTCCCATCCTTTCAGTTTCAAAATAATAACTTGCACCTACCCAGCAGAGGTTCATTTCAGGTACTCCTGAAAATCACGAATGCATCCACTGAAACCAAAGGAATGCTTCAAAACCAAAACAGAGGAAAGTATGACTTGTTAAATTGCAGGTCAACCAAAAGAATTTCATTTCTTTGCCCAGATAATTACAGACACAAGTTTGCTATCATGGTGTTCCTTTACAGCATCATGGCCTGATACTTCCATCAAAATATAACTTCAAAAGGGAAAAATCTTCATCAGTAAGTTGATTTTGCCAGTCAGATAAAAGTTGCACTCTTGTGTTATTTTATGAAATTGCAGTTGTTCACAATTGTTTGCCTGCCTCAAGTTCTCAGAAGGTATGAAGTGACAAAAAAGTTTCAAGACCATTTTGAGAGGACTCTTGAATATATATATATGCATCAGTAACTTAAACCCTTCTAAATATAAGGTTTTTCTGCTATTCTTGTAATTCCTGATCATGGAACCTATATTGCCTTTTCCTGTAGAAAGTGGGCAAAAAGAAGCAGTGGTCATATAGGACTTTCTCTTTGTCCTACACTACCCTATTGTTCCCCATCTTCCATATGGTTTTTAACTGGGGAGCAGAACAAGCTGTTTGTTGAACTTGCCTCACATACCAATTCCAAAATAATATTTCATGCCATCTGGACTTTGCCTACAGGTTGGTAGCCATCCAGACTGGTGGGAGGAAGTCAAGGGCTGGTGCTCCACTGGTGATGGTATGAGACAAGCAACAAGTGCTTTATTCACAGAGAATGAATATACCAACTATACCTAAAATTTGCTGCTTTTAGAAAATGCATTTCCAAGCTGCTTTGCAGGCTCTGAGAGCACCATGAGAACTTGCCAGCTACAAGAACAAGGGAATATGTCCTACTCAGAAGGAATGTATGACTTCACCCTAGAGTATTTAAAAACAATCAGTTCACAGAATGGATCAGAAAGTTTAAAGAAGGAAGAGGCTTTGCATTTGTACATGAAAAAATGAAGAACATTACTTTTCTTATTCAACAGTATTTGTGTTCGTGGTAAGAGCTGTTTCAAAGCACATTTAAGCACATTTGTCCCTCTTCTGAGATTCAGTGGAATAAAGAAGTTAAAGCAGTCGGCCCAAGGTCTATTACTGTAATTGGTTTTAACATAATTTCAGGCTGGGGAATGCCCACAGGACAATTGAGTGTTCTCTTGCTTCTGCTATGCAAGTGACATTTTTCACTGCTTGAGGATTGTAAACTGCACAAACATCCCCTGGATATCTGCCCTACTCAAAAAAACTCAGTGAATTCCCTGAGCTTCTCCTGTGTGGAAAACATCTCACCATCCAGACATCACAGTAGACACGAGTGAAAACTAACAAAAAGATTCTCTTTGCTTCTGTAAGGCTTCGAGGTAGGAGAAGGAAGATCTGAAGACCATTGATTCTATTTTTACTCTCTTATGTGTTTATTTAAAAGGAAATAGAAGTCATTATTATATTTACTATATTGATGAAAAAACTCAATTTTTTTTCCTTTGCTAAAGCAGAGGAATGTTTTCATTAAAAGAGGCTTTGAGCATGAGGGTCAGGCCTAGTGACAAATTCAGGTGTATACATATTGATTAAATGTGAAAATACTGCTCAGGAAAAACAGAGATGCCAACATCCCTAAAGAAAAAGTCCCAGATGATTACACTTGGAATACTGAAACATAATGAAGAAAAAACAATTATTCCTCTTTTTTTTTTTTTTTGTAACAAGAACTAAAATAAGCTTTTAAGAACATGATCTCCACCCTGAATAAAATTTCACGTTAAATAAATGTATATTCTACAAATATTCACTCTATTACTTGGTATTTTATCACATGAGTAGGAACATGCCTATTACATGATAATGTTGAGAAAAGCCTTTCTTCCCCTTTTTGGACATGACTTCAGTGGAGGTGAGACTGTGCTCAGCTGGGGTACTGGAGCCCAGCATGATTTCTGGTTTAATAACCATGGCTTCATTTTACACTAGGAAATGTCTCAGGTTGCATTATTTTCCATTTCATAACGCTGCACTACTGCCTTTTAAGTGGCTGCTCTTTCATTCCCAGAGTGTTTTGCTTTGGGGGTTCCAAGTCACAGATTGATGACCCGGCTCATTTGCTTCTGCAGGTGTTTGTAATAGGAAGCTACAAACTTTGTCTGGCACCATCTAATTGTGCTGGACAGACAACCCAGGAGTGGCTGCTGACTCTCTGGAGAGGACAGTGCCTGTTCTTGGGTAGCTGCAGGATGAGGAGTCCCTCAGACTGGGGAAGCTGACCCTGCAGCAACAGCAGGAAGCACCAGGCAGGAAAACAACCAGATAAACTGAGTTTTCTTGAGGCCTTCTGCCTGTATTTATTTTTGTCATCTCCCAGAACAGGGAACAAAACACTAGAAAGAATACAGAATAATTTCACATCACATCGGAAGCAATTTTAGTCAAAGACATTAGAAATACATTAGACGAAAATTACATAAAGGTAATTTAGGATCCAATCTGACTAATTTAATTACAAAAAGACCCCTACGGCTCTGGTTAGAGTTGCAGAATCTAGATATATCTAGGCAAAAGGAGACAGTAACAAGAAGTGCAAAACTTAAAAGGAATATTCAAGTGCAAAACCAAGCCCTCCCTCACCTTGTATTTCACCCGATGCCTGTGCTCAACAAAGCAGCAACTCTGTCCTCAGCACCTGCACTTTAAATTCCTGCCAGTCACCTCACACCAGAAGTCAGTGAATTTCTAAAGGCCCTAAGGCAGAGGAGGTCCCACTCCAATATCAGCATATATTGTGATAAAAGAACTGTGTCAAGGCAGCAGAAAACAACATTATCCAGAACACTAGTACAGAAGTCTGTGGGTACAGAAGAGCTGTGATTTCAAATCACCACCTCAAGAAATCACTGATAATTTAAAATCTTAACAAAACATAGTAACCAAAGTGCAATTAGCAGAAGGCAAGTTTATTTCTTAAGTACTGACAATAAACTAGTGAACCATTTCAGGTAACAATGCAGAATCATTAGTGAGCTTAAACCAGATGGTATCTCATTTTTAGCTATAGGCAAAATGCCAAATGACATGACTAAATAGAACAAAATCCCTACAGTATTGGATTTTTGTGCCGATTGAGCACAGAGACTGAAAGGCAGGAACATTTTTAATAACCTTTCTTTGACAAGCTTAAAGCCATTTACTGCTGAAGCCTGTCTTCGACATAAAGCCAGGAGAATAGGCCTCTAGAGAAAGCTCACTGCTGCACAGCTTCACCTTCCAGCAAAACACATTATGCAACAAAGACCCATAATACTCACTTCCATTAATAAAACAGACCCTGACTGGCTATTGCAGCAGCGACCTTTCCTTCCAGGCTTCTATAGTATTTATTGGCTGAAAACTTGTTTCTATGAATAGCAGTTGTCTGATTTTAAAGCTGAAAATCTTTTATCTGTTTCAGGGAGCAGCATTTGCAAAGGCAATGGCATCCATTCTGTGAGAAAAGAAAGGTAACCCAAAGTAATGAAGTGCCAAGCACCAGGTGGCATTGAAAAATATTCATTTTGCTGATACAGCAACTTTCATTAGAGAACCTTATTCAAATGCAAAGGCTCTCCATATGAAAGAATTCCAGACATGAAGGTTTCACAACACTTTGACAAACACTTGTATGACAGATGGGCAAGTCAATTAGATAGCAGGCCAGGCTCTGGACTTCATTCTGGACTGCTGTTTTTTTCTTTGACACTAGGAAGAGGGCAAAAAGTAGCTCGATATCTCTCCCTCTTAGAATGCATGTGTCACTGAGATGTCTCCAAATGACCTAAGTGTCACCCAGCTAGCACTCACCTGAGGCAGGACACCATGGGGACATGGGAGCAGCAATTTCCCAGCTGCTGCATGGCCTATTCCAGGCTGGCAGGAGGAAGGCTGGATGAGAACACCATCAAAACTGCTGGTTCTCAGTAAGGCTACAATATCCACTAGAACTTGAGACCATTTTTGTGACTTTTTGCACTTAAAAGACCAGTTTAGCAGGTCGTATACAGGCAACACTTTAGAGATTTAGGGCAAAAAGATGATTTTTTTTAATCCAGATATTTCCCTTCCAATTCAAACCATTCGATGATTCTACGACTAGAACATTCTTGCACAGTGCTTCTTTACGGTGGAGCTACGAGAGCTCAGCAGAGTCCTACCAAAATAATAAATTTGACTCCTACAAATGTATGCAGTAAAATATAAGAGAATCACAGAATTCACACAGAATGACTAGGTTGGAAGAGATCTTCAAGATCATTGAGTCCAACCCATGCCCTAATACCTCAACTAAACCACGGCACCGAGTGCCAAAATCAACTGCATTTAGGCAGTAAAAAGCTAAGAATACCATGATGAAAAGAGGAAGTTTCGTAGACCAAAAGTCAGAATTATAGAAAAGATGCAGAAAGGCTGGAGAGGGTCGAAAGGAGGAACAAAAAGTGTCAAAGGACAGTGGCTCTGCCATTTGAGGGAAGGCTGAGAGAACTGGCTCTGTTCAGACTCGAGAAAAGAAGATTTAGAGACCTGTCTCCATGCCCAGTGTTTCAAGAGTGGCTACAAAGAAGATGTAAAATTGGAAATCAGTTTTGCCAGATCCTGTGATTTTAGTCAAAAATCTTGAGTTATTTAGTGATTTATTGTTAATTTGTTAGTTTGTTTGTTTAAGAAATACCAGGCTCATATAAGTTTATCAAGTGAGAAAATTTGTTTTTTTAAACTTGACCTCTGTGTGTAGGAAAATAAATCTAAGAAACAGAAGCCTTAAGGCTTTAGCACTGAAAGGGAAGCTGAAAACAGAAAATGTATCAGTTTGAAATACTTAGGCATTTAAGCCAAACTTATATCCAGGATTTAGATTATAATCTTTAAATGTTAAAACTGCAACTATAGAGCATTAAATATAGTAATAAATATAATTATGAGTAATAAATATAATTGGAACAGGACTTTTTTTTATGCTGGGAATTTTATGCAGTTTATGTACTATTAATCATTCTACAAGCATGGAACAGGGAATCCTCAAAATTAATGTGTTAAAATTGGGGGAGTTTCCCAGTAGAGGGTCTAGCACCACTCAAAACAAAAATTAATATGCTAGCAATAGCTTTACTCCTGTGAGCTCCAGCTATTGACAAAATTTTCCAACAAACTGTGCTTTGTTTTAAAGGTTTTAGTGAGGAGGAACACTTAAATAAACGTTGGGCATTTCCCTTTTGCATTAAGGATTCCAACATGTCTCAGCTGTTTCATTTTCTTTTCAGCAGCCCACAATGTCCCTGCTATAATATCGATGAGCTCCCAGGTCTTAGGTTCCTTTTAAGGGCACCGAGGCTACTTTCATTCAGAGGGAGTGAGTGTTTCATTTAACCCTTACTGCATTAATAGGATACCCAAACTCCCGCCCACTCCCCCCCATCCACCTTCAAAGGCAGGAAACACCTCTGTAAAGGTTACCAATCATTTATTTCATAGGGTGCTTTGTTTCAGCTGTACACAGAAAGCTTTCTTGATTCTGCCACCCTGGATCAGAAAGGGCAACATGTTTTGCTTTTCAGTGTGAATGAAAGGGATTTGAAATACTATTAGATATTGAAGCAGTACAGCCTGATGTGGCCCCAGAAATGTAAGCATATGCACAAGAAGGATGGTGGAATCAATTCAAGTTTTTCCACTCCACTATGTTATTGATCACCTGCTGTAGTGGAAAGTGTAGCAGAACATTTTCAGATTCAAATGACTGCTTTATTTTATTAATACTAATTTGACTTTTGATTCATTAAATTACATAGGCGTACTGAATTTCATAGGATCATTTTCAGAAAAGCTCTTTAAAGACACCACCTTCTGTATTTGAAAGTACCTCAATAATAAAAGCCATTTAATTTTCCCAAAAAATATATATTATACTGTGCATGTTTATGACATATTTAAATTTCTCAATATTATTCACAGTATCTGCTAACTTCTGTGTTCATGACTACATTGTCTTGTGATTGAGATGTTGCTGTATCTTAGCCAAATGTCAACATTATTTGGGTGAAAAGGGACCTTTGCTGACCATCTTGTCCAGCCAGTCTGTCATGGGCATGGACATCTTTCACTAAGTCAGGGTGCTCACAATGAACACAATAAAACCAGAAATCAAGGGCAAAATGTAGCCTCCTTAACCTGATGGTGGGTAAGCTGACTGTGGGTAAGATAAGCTTCACAGGACACAGAATATCTTTTACCAGTGGAATGTCAGAACAAGTTCTGGCATTGGGTCTGAAAGTTCATCAGACAGTACAATTACAATTACGATTACAATTACGATTACAATTACAATTACCATTACAATTACATTGCTTGTGGTAACCTACAGTGCAGAAAACTAGGTGTCAGCAATGCCATCCCTACCACAGCAAATGTCCTGCTCCAAAGAGAATCCACGTGGAGCTGCACTGCTGTTCCAGAAAGGTAGCTAGCTTTATATAACTTCCTTTTTTGGAGTTTGTTGACTGGTTGAAACTAGGCTCTAAATACAATGGAGGGTTTTATCACAGGCAACTGGCAAAACAGGAGTCCTGATCAAATGCTTTGATGGGTTCTGCCTTGTGCTTATGGCTTCCAAAGTGCCAAGGAGTTCTGAAGGCTCTGCTCTTCTGCATCTTTCCCTTTTAAGCACACTTCCAACCTCCATTAGCATTACAACAGAGTAAAGGAACTTATCCCTGTCTCCTTTGCAATCATAATAAACAGGTTATTACTCTCCAGCATTATGCTCTTCAAAACCCTCTAAGGTGCAGCTGCAGAGTATTCCCCACATCACATTAGGAAAGTTTAAGAAAAATCATGTAAATGGAAGCCTTAAACACAACCCCAAAACAAAAGCCCCACAACAACAAAAGAACCAACCAACTAAAAATTTTTGTACCTAGTAGAAGTGGAAAGTACATAAAAGCAACATAGCTGTTGCCAGTGACCTCCTGAACAGTAGCTTTTAGAGAAAGAGAAGGAAGAAATAGGATGAAAGATAGGCCAGGCTTGCATCCACCCCAAAAGCTGATTATGTGACTTGGCAAGTAAGAGGAAGCATGACAAAGACTTTACAAAAAATTTAATGCTTTAATGCAGGAGCTACATAGAAGAATTTTGGCTCCTAGGGACTCCCATTTCCTTGTGATCCCATTATCCTTCCTTCCAGTATGGGAGAACATGGTCCTGCTTCTAACTATACTAAAATTACAACAACAAAGAGATAACCTGAGTATTTTACCTAACTTTCTACATCTCAGGCATTCAGACAAGAATTTTAAATATTAAAAGTATTGGAATTATCTATTTTTTCTTGGGTAATATTATAACAGATTCATTTATCCTGTTATTTAAATGGCTCCACTCTGATATACTGAACTCCCGAGGTCACAAACAAGAGCTTTTGCAGTAAATTTTACTTTTCCTCTTTCCTCTTCAAAATGTAAAGGAGTATAGAATTCTTTTATACCTTGTGGGGGTTTTTTTTCCCCCAAATATAAAATCTGTTGGTACTGCATTTCACAGATAATGCTACAAAAATGGGAAAGGCTGGAAAATAAAGACATTTAAGAAGGTGCTGCACTACCCTATTATTGTGGAGGCTCCAAAAACTCCCACTGAAGAATTTAACAGTATTAAGAGTGTCTTCTGGAAGAGGGATTTGAGATAAATAACTTTGTATTGTTTAGGGAAAGTGAACCTTTTCTATCTCCTGGGTTTCTGCACTAATTCTTTTCTTTCAAAAACAGGTTGCACGAGTACATGCTGTCTAAGATATTTCTCAGTGGCAAAGACCTGGAATGACAGGAGCTCTGTTCTCTGCCTCCCAGAATATAAATCTGCATTAAAAGATCATTTAGTCTGTTCACTCCAAGTATAAGGTCTGTGGCAAAGGATTCAGCTGTCTATCTGGTAAATGTATTAGATGTCTCATATTCTCTCAAAATGGCCTATTTACCAATGAAGCTGATTATGAATCTTAGAGTGGTAAAACACAGATTCAATCCATGTTTCAATATCATATTTATTTATCAATTCAATTATATATGGCACTAAAAACCTCAAGAATCTTGAACCAAAATGTTAACTTCCATTTTTCTTTACTGAGAAAGTATGTGAACTACTTCATATATCCTCAACCTTTTCCCAGATGAAGCTGAAGCTATGATCTACAGTTCCATTCTTAATATAAATTTGTTATTCTTTCCTCTGAAAAAGTTGAATTATTGAACTTTTAGTCACCTGTACATTTTACTATTATGAAAGAATAAATTACACCTTTAGTTTAACCAACATGCAAGATAAATCAGAACAGTAATCCTGAAAATAAGATTTTTTTACGCCTAACAGATATTAACTGATAAATTCATAAAAGCTATAAACATAAATGCTAGTAAATGGGTTTTTGTGGATTTTCATGCATTACTATGAATATATACTGAATCTGACAAGATGCACCTAAGCCCACTATTTACCCCAATATTTTAGCAAAACCGATTGTTTCATTAATGAATAGTAGTTTTGTAACATTTAAGGATTCCAAAGCATATTGTAATAAATTAATCTGGAGCCACAAGCCCTCGAGGGAACACAGAACATATAACCAACTTTTTATATGTTAGGAAAATAACAAACCAACAGACATTAAATAGCGTGTTACAACACACAGCTAGTTCCTACAACTGCAGAAAACACAGACTTCACCTGTATTTAAAACTGGGTTTTCAGAACATAACTCAAACACTCAGAAAAGGGTTAGTGGCTACCCCCCATGCTTATGTCAGCCTTTGCTCAGCAGCTCTGCTGGCCACCAAAACAGCTTGCCACACAGAGCTCTTTTTTGCCATGTGTCCACAGCTATGGAAGACCAAAGTCCCACATCAAGAAAGAGCTGTCTGTATAAAATGTCTCTGAACAATCACAGTCAATAAATTGCCTCAAGCCAATAAGGGCACAGCATGAATGAAAAATGTACAGGTGTGGAACAGATCCTAGCACAGGAGGAGACTCAAGCAAGTGGTGAGTGGAATTTTCTCTACATTTGGCAGAATGTTTATAGAGAAAACACCATGGAAAGTGAGGAAAAAGTCAGAATACTGAATGTATTTTCCAAGTACCTGTGCCAAAAGCAGTAAAAATTTTGATTATTTACTTTATAATGCTTGTCATCGGTGCAAGACCGATGGCAGGCCTAAGGCAATCATATTAATTTTAAGCATTATTATACTGTAAGCATGAACCATTACTCTTTCCTGTTTACTCCAGTCTAATAAAGTAATCTTATCAGTATAATAAATTATACCATTTATCATTAAACTATTAATAAAAAATCATTATTTCTATTAGTGGACCTATAGATTAATGAATGAATCAATAAATCCCTACATTTCATTATACATTATGGATATATACACAGAGCAACTTGAAATATTTTTTTAATTAATAAACACAAAAACTTTTTTAACCTGAAAACTAAAAACAAAAGTCAAATATGAATTAATATTTTTGGCTCTACACTTGATCTTGGTGCTAGCACAGTGTGTCTCAGCAGTAAGAGGTTTTGGAAGGGAAGATAGGATGTTGGAGCAATATCTACACAAGGTAAAACCTAATAGGCTGGACTGTGTTTGAAAGTGTCCTATAAAGATAAGATCTACCTCAGTCCTTTAACTAACAATAAAGAAAAAAAACTGTGTTTCCTTAACTGAAGGAAACAAAATAAAAAATGAAAATAAGCACAAATTATGAGTTATGAAACCTGCCTATTTGCATTGTCTTTAGTCAAGAGGTGCCACGTGAATAAGAGAGACAGGCCTGGTGATAAAGCCAGAAGATAAAAATGACTGTTTGCCAAAAGACTAGATTGCCAAAAGTCTATTAGCAAAAGCAATGTGATGCGTGAGTTTCTGCAGGAGAATGAGCCCAATACAGTAAAAACTAAATGAAATTCTGCCTACATCAGGTGACTGACTGGCTAATAGAAGAAGATTTCTCCTACCTATATTGCCTACAATTCATTTCTGTAATTCTGCAGATGATATATTATCAATAGCAAGAGTTATGAAGTAGTGTTAAACCCAGAGATGAACATCAGGTGAAGGAACAGCATTTGAGGGAGACAGGAAAGCATAGTTTGCTAACAGATACCTTGAGTCTCCCAGATGTCTGAAAAGAAAGAGTACATCATCAGTCAAAACAAAAGCCAGTTCATGAACTGTTAAACCAGAAACTGAATGCTCTTGACTTCATGCCAGAGAGGATGCAGTTCATCACAGCTCCACATACTTAATCTCTATCATTGCACTCAATACTGTGAAACCTTAGAACAACCCTTCTGCCCCAAGGAGTTGATCATTAAAATTAACAAAAAGCAAGTCAGGTAGACAATGAAGTTCAAAAATAACACACCATATTTTATGACACAGAGGTATTAAAAAAATTGTAATTTGATATTCAAACTAAGCACTAAATTATTTGGGATCTTAAACCTGCAAAAATGAAGAAATCTGTGAAATATTAAGATTCTAAAGATTCTCTGATGTAGAAACATGCCAGCAGGCAACTCGAAGGGAGTGATACATGCAATTGCTATTGATTTCAGCTATGCAAGGGTGACCCACAGCTGCTTTCAAGATACCCATCCTTTTTTTGCTTTAGCTCTGCAAGAGGCCATGATCTTAGTGTACACAGACCTTCTAGAAGCAAGATTCTGTACTTCCCATTTAGGGTGTTACCACTGAAATCCTCACCAGGCCATCGAGTAAGGAGAGAAATGATTTATTATGGCATACTCCCTTAAGAGGGCAGCTATCCTAAAAGTTTCAATGAACAAAAACTGGAAAGTACTCTGTGCTAGAAATAAGCCCACAGCTATCATTTTCTTGTTCCTTCATCACCTCTTGCTATAAACCCACTGCAGATATACACATTTAAGATGGCTGCTCTTTACAACTCAGGGTGGATGGTGACACAAGACAGTTTTCACAGATGTCAGATCACCAGCTATGAAAGGAAAAATATGGTTGCAATGGTGGGAGAAAAAAAAATATCTGCAGGCCCTACTTTCTTAACACTAGATTACTTCAACAAGTAAAGAATTCCAATGCTATTCAGAAACTTTCCTTGAGTATAAACCATTCGTAACTGCATTCACCCAGCTGCATGCCAGTAAGCTCATAATTTTAAGATGTTTGTAAAAACACAGTGCAGCTGGGAACCTTAAAGTATTTATAATGCAGCTGAGAGACGAGAAGTTATGAACAGTTATTTGTAAAGCTGCAGCCTAAGCAGAGAAATGCCAGGCAAATATCCCTCAGTGACTGCCTACTAGCCCAGTGGCAAAAGGAATAATTGCAATGTTTGACATCTGGAAGATAAAAGAGATTATTCATCTCTTTCCAAAAGGCTCAAAACTAAAACTTGCTGTACAGTGATACCTAGAAGCTTAAAAACATTTTGGGGAATTGTTTTTTAAATGAATTTCTGTTCATGATTTTATTCCAACAACCTCAAAGAGAAGAATGATATTTCCCTTTTTTTTTTTTTTTTTTTTTTTTTTTAAACTTCATTGACCCATATTAGGCCTGAGTTTGGCCATCAGACTTTAGCAGAGTAGTACAACAAACATTGCAGTAGTCCACACAAAGAACTTGCAGCCACACACCACCTTGCTGGTTCCTAATATAAAAGTATTGCATGGAATTGAACTGTGAATGGGGCACATTTATGCCAGACAGATACACACTGAATCTCTGGTACTTCAGCAAATAATTTCATAGGAGAAGCTACTAAGGAAGGAATTACGTAGAATACTAACCACAGTACATCTTAATGCATATTTCTCATAGCCTCCTTGTGTGATACGTAATTTCTGACATGAATTACTGTAAGCTTTTTCTTCCACTCATTAAAAAAATGGTCCAAAAGCCTGAGCTAGAAAGATAAACAATGATTTCCTGGAAATGGAGAAATCCAGAGCAGGTGAAAATGCAAGATGATCAGCTTTGACAGACACAATACGACGTGCTCTGGTAACCGTCCTCCCACACACATCCCCGGTGATTTAGCTCAGCAAGTCCGTTCATTTTTCACGTCCAAGTGCCAAACTACTGCAGAATAAATATTACACAGGTTTTCAATTTGGCTTTTGTGAAAGAGGGAAAGGTCTGCTATGCAGCACATAAATGCCAGAACCTCAAAATAAAATCTCTGAATATTGCTGACAGAAAATCAGCGCCTTTCAAAATCTGAGGCACCCAAAATTCATCAGTTACTCTCAATAACTTTTCCCACAAGTGTTCATCAATTGTAAAACCAATCAAAACTTATCAACAGAACTTATTGATAATTAAAAAAAAAAACCAAACAAAGCACCTACAGACAGTAACATATCACAGTGCTAAAAATACATTTCCTGTTTTTGAAGAGTTTGGGACTAGGAATTTATCTACAGAGTGGTAACCAAGATACAGAGACAAGTGTACCACATTTTCTTGTTGTGGATGCCTGCAATTATCAGCTATCAATAATATAATATCAAATGACTTTCCAGATGGGCTAAGAGTGTCTGTCTGGTCTGGTAAAGAGTCTTAGATAAATAAATGCAGCTTATTTTTCTGATGAAAACTACTGTGGACTTTCTATTCCTAGAGTAAAATCTCTGGTAGGATAAATGTAGAGATGCTTATGGCCTACCTTTTTCTTTTTGTCTTCATTCATGCTATTACGGTACAAGCAGCAAAGGTGGCTTGTCCAGTGTTATCCTTCACTAAGAATATTTAGGACTTACCCTTCAATTTTACTTCATTTTCAATAGATATCAAGCTCTCTTCCATTTACTAAAATCACTCCTCACAGGACAGAGTTGTCACTTTTCTGATATTCACTAAAAATTTCAATGCCTGTCAGCTGCAGGACCCCCACGTTGGCTCTACATCAGATCTGACTGGTCCCAGCCTAGAGCTTCTCTCACCAAAAAAGATGTTTTGGAAGGGATAATAGGAGACAGAGTTTGGGGCAATGTCTGCACAAGTTAAAACCCAATAGGCTGGGCTATATTTGAAAGTGTCCTACAAAGATGAGATGTACCTCTACCAACTGGCATTAAACAGAAGATATAATAAAGAACCTTCAGATATTATGTCACAGCAACCTATTGGTATGTCTTGATATATAAAAAAATTACTACCACTACTACTACTACTACTACTACTACTATTATTATTATTATTATTATTATTATTATTATTATTATTATTATGTTAGCTCTATCAGGTTACCATAACACAATTCAAACATCCTATTAAAAGGCAGGTTAGCACCACTGTTTGTCTTTATGTGGCAGTCTAAACAGTCTTTAACTGCCTGTCTACTTTTAATCATATACTTTGATTCTGTTAAATTTTATTAGCACAGAACAACTGAAAGAGAAATATTACTTCCAGAAGTAATATTTTTCCATAGAGAAGGTGCTTAGAGTGGTACTCTTATAGAAGTACAGCTAAGCTTTTAAGATAATAACAGTGTAACTATCCTAGGTCAATATTTTGATTACAAATTAAAAGCAGCTTCACATTATTTAAAACATTTTTTTATTAGAAACATGAATTATAAAAAAAAAATAGGAATCAATTTAAGGGAGAATAAAAGCATCTGAAAAGAGTTTGCAACATTTAATTATACTGAAATAACTAACTGAAAATTTACGTGTTGTCTTAGTCTGTTGGCCTTTGTTCTGGGTGGGAATGTTCTAACTGTAAGAAATTCTCTGCAAAAAAAGGTTCTTTCAATCTGTCCCAGTCAGTAGGGTCAGCTGAAGATATTAATGTAATATATTTCATTATCATCTTTTACACAAGATTTGTTCCTATGAGCAGTATTAACTGTGCAGACAAAAGGCATGTGGAAAGGGCCATGTCTTCTCCTCCCACTGCAGTATGAGCAGCTACTGTGCAATGAACTTCAGTTGTCTTCCTTAATTCATGAGTAGTAAATGTCACAGTATTAGTCCACTACTCACTAAGACCTTTCCAGACAAAATTAAAAACATTAATTTTTACTATTCGATAGGGAAAAAAGGATACTACCTGAAGCCTACAATGAGCCAGATCATGAACCAGTATAGCTGTAGCCTTTGTTTGTTGCATCAGGGGTTGTTTTTCCTAATAGGGGAAAACATCTCCCTGCATCTGGAACATATGATTTGTCCACACTGCATTTGTAGGGCAGACTTAAGCTCCTGTTAAACCTAATTAATCTGCACCAAAGTAAGCTATATCTGCACAGCACAGCTCTTTGTGACAATGTGCATTTTATTATCAATACTGAAAGCATAGAAAGTTCAATGCTTATTAGGTCCTTGTTTATAACATTTTCATGGACACTTCTCCATATTAGCCTGGATAGTCTCCAGTCCTCTCACACTGGTTTGTGTCCCAGGAGAAGAGATCTTTCTGAAGCCGTCCAGAATTCAGATCTCAAACCCTTTTAAAAGAGGTGCAAACTGCCAGAGCTTTCTCATCAAGGCTACCCATAAAGCAGAAAATACACTGCAGGAGCACCCTAAAGGCTCATCACATTATGACACCCAAATAAAAAGGAAGTAATTTGGAAATTAAAAAATAAAACAAACCCTTTCAATCTGCCAATACCAGGAGGAAGCCAAAAGTTGCAATCAAAATTGAGGAGAGAAACTTTTTTATTGTAGATTTGAAGCAAATAACTGTGAGTACTACCCACAAGTCCCACCCATGCCCAGTGGGCATAATCCATCAGAAGAGAATCCATAATGACCCAGCATTTAACAATGCTGAATTACAGAGGAAAAGAAAAACCCAACAAAATGTAAATTTAGAGATCACTTAGAACATGGAAAGCAAACACAGACGTCATAAAAATGCATAAGATTCCTCTGGTGTGAGTAAGAGGAATCAGCTACTCTCGTTCTCACTTTGCTCAGGAATTGGCTCAAAGAATACCATAAAATTATGAAAAAGCGCAGAGGCCATTTCTGAAGATCACCAACAGGCAGGCTGGCTTCATCAAAAACTCAGCAAAGACACACTCTTTCAGCAGAGCAAAACAGCTTCCTGGAAACCCCAGACCACAGCACTGCTCAGCACGAGCTGCTGCTCTCCTCCACTCCCAGTGCAAATCAGCACCCACCTTCCCAGCACCCAAACCTAGCAGCATTCCAGCATGGATATTACATGTAACAGGAACTTGTCTTAGTTTGGAAAGACAGGTGTTTGCCAGGGAAAGGCAGAGCTTCTCTTGGAATGTCAAATGTAAACCCCCTCCATCTGAATTACTATAATTTTGAAATGAAGGGACTTTCAGGAAAAGTTATGGGACTAGGAATAGCAGTTCTTTACTGGGAATATTAAAAATGTAGTAGCACAAAAAAGCAAATGAACAAAGAAAAACACTGACAGAGTCCACCACTTGACACCCAGTTAGTCAGGTGATGGTAGCAGTCAAACCAAGTCCTCCTGCAGTGACAGATGTGGTTCTGCTGGAATAGAGATGATCCTGTAGAAAGGTCCAGTGGTGGTGAGATGGGTCCAGCCTCGATGGCCCATTAACAGCAGATATCCCCTGGAGGGAGGATGGGTGGTGGAAGAGATAAGAACCCTGCCCCAGCTGGTTTTAACAGCTGGACCATTAACAGAATGGGCCCATTCTGCACCCACTCCCTCCACCCCAAGTTATGATATGAAGAAAAACAGCTCTTCAACTGGTTTCAACAGATGAGAATAGAATACATCTTGCATTGCAACTCAAGACACAACTACAAAAAGCTTAAGGAGTTTCAGCTTGTACATGAAGAAACTGTTTGCTCCTGACTTTTTGATAGCTTGTTTTCAAAATGCAATTTCATTATGTTTGCACATCTAATAGTTAAATACTCTTCAGTTTTGGATTTGAAAAAATATTTTTCAAGTATTGAATGCTTAATAAAAATTTCATAATAAAAATTATATATACTTCACTATCTTAATGTTTATAAGTGCAAAAATATTCTTTGAAAAGTTATGGAATTAATAAGGAAAATATTACGAGTTTAATAAAAAGAGCATGTAATATTGCATAACTATATCCCTGTAGGCAGGTAGGAATATGCAGCACTGACTGCATGGTCTCTCCATTCTGCTTGAGGGATTCTCATGTTACATACAGCATTCCAAATGCCTTGGCCCTTCTGCCTCTTAAGCACTGCTGAATACCTCTTTGTTTTCTACAGCCAGGGAAAGGAGTTTCTTTTTAAAGTAACTAACCTCTCTGAATTAGGGGATGGGTTTTCATGAGTACAAAGAACTGCAAGAATGTTTGCATTACTATTTTAAAAAGAAACACGCAAAATTTTCAGATAAACATTTTCAAGATAAATAACATTTTCACATATCCACTCAGGGAGAGGTTTGTAAAGAGCTCCTGTACTCACTCCAGCAAAACAGTAGGTTTTAAAACAGTAAGAGCAGTGCTCCCCACTGCTACTATATCTCTTCTGCAGAGCACCTGACTATTAACCAGCTTTTCTATTTTTCATCTGTTACAGATTCTGTTTAGAAACAGAATTTGTTTTCTGCTTCACCCTCTTGTTACATTTCAAAGAGTGGCAGCCTAGCAGAAAGTCTTTAGGTTTTGATTCATTATTATGATTCAAATAGTATGATATCTTAGGAACAAGACCTTGTCACAGAAATAATTTCAGGTAAGATCCCTATAAAACCTAAACTTAGCAAAACTTATCTATCAGCCTTCCAAAATATACTCAGGAAAAGTTAATCAACTCTGTGTGTCATGTTAAAACAAGCAGAGAAGGAAACATTTTAATTAAAGAACTTGAATATTCAAATTCATCATAGCTCTTGCAGAAACGAGGGAAAAACCCAGCAAAATTATTGTTCTTGGTTAAGACCCCAAGGACATAAAATAAACAATATTTAACAGGGCTCAGTTTTCATTTATCTTTGAAATAACGAATACTAGAATAATAATGAAATGTCATAAAGGTCTCTGTGGTAGCTGGTAAAAGCAATATCATAAATTGCCTAGTAAATTTTGATTCCTTAACTGTAGGTATGTTGAATTAGTGGCCTAAAATACCTGTGGTACAAGTCTCATTTTCCTGCTTGTATATCCACCACACTTGTATGCCATGGGGTTCTGACTAATGGGCCAGAAGTTCTGGCTCAATGATCTGCTGTAGCACTGCAACCTCAAAATCCTTGGACATTACCTTAAACTGTGCAGTTTTACTCCATTCTGCAGGTCAGGGCAGTCAATAGATAGATTTCTGTGACTCAACAGTGTCAGCATTCCACTTCTAATTTAGGTCAATGTATTATTGTTTCCTGACACACAATAACAAAATACAGGAAATGTAATGAAAGCAGTTGCTTGCTGTTATTGGGCAGAGAGTTGGGAGGCAGATTCCAAACTATTAATTCCTTTCCATACTGGTACCAATATCAGCAGAAGAAACAGGGTTCATGCTTGATATTTCTTTTCTTTGAAGCATCAGGTATTTTACAAATAGCAATTTCAGAGCAGATAATATTACGTATTTCCTATTAATGAAGATCTACAGCACAAGAGGAACTGATGAGCCTGCTTACAAAGCATCCAGGGCAGAATGAAAGACCTGAGGCCATTTTCATGAAGGAACCCTCAAGAAATCAGTGAAAACACCACTAAGTTTCTGTGAGGATTTTCAAGTACATTAGTGAAATGGCATTTTCTTTCCATAGCTTTATTCTCCTTAGATCTCGATTACCAACAATTCTTTGTTCTAAGAAAACTTACTGTAGGTGTTATGGTTTAACCCCTGCCAAGCACCACACAACCTCTTGCTCACTGCCCCACCCATGAGAGCAGCAGGAGAATCAGAAGGGTAAAACCTAGAAAAGACACGGGTTGAGATAAAGACAGTTTATTAGGGAAAGCAAAAGCTGTGCACAGAAGCAAAGTAAAACAAGGAATTCATTCACTACTTCCCATGGGCAGGCAGGTGTTCAGCCATTTCCAGGAGAGCAGGGCCCCATCACGAGCAACAGATACTTGAGAAGACAAATGCCATCATCCCAAACAACCCTCTCCTCCTTCCTTCTTCCCCTTTATTCATATCCTGAGCTTGATGTCCCATGGTCTGGAATATCCCTTTGGCCAGTTGGGGTCACCTGTCCTGGCTGTGTCTCCTCCCACTCTCCCAGGCACTCCCAACTGCCTCACCAGTGTGGCTTTACAAAAAGCAGAGAAGGCTTTGGGTCTGTGCAAGCCTCACTTAGCAATAACAAAAACATCTCTACAGTATCAGCCTTGTATTCAGCACTAATCCAAAACACATCCTCACACCAGCCACTGTGAACAAAGTTAACTCTACCTAAGCCCAAAACAGCACAATAAGATGGCAAAACCAGTGTCGGTATGGTTACATACAATGTGAGCCTTGTTCCCATTTTATTTGTGCAAAATTGAAGGTCTTCTTTTCTTTTTCTTTCTTTTTTTTCCCCTAAACCAATAGTTATTGCAGGAAAATGCAAACAAAATATGCTGCTGCTGACACTAACCACCTACTGATTTTACAGCAGGGAAATGTTTCAGATTCTGTTTACCTAAGAACTGCGTGGGGTGTGTTTGTTTAGGTGTGAGAGAAAGCTTAACTAAAAGAGTTTATCAGCAAATGCATCTAGTGGTATAAACTCTGCTACAAGTTTAAAACAGAAGTAAAGGTAGGAAGAGCCCACCTTTATGAGATTACACCTCTTTCAGCTGTAATAACACACTAGTGGTCAGAATGCAAATTTTAAAATATAAAACAAATTTTAAAAGTGTCAGTCCTGAAATTCTTGAACAGATTTTAGATCAATGCTTTGTGTCCCAGGCAGTTCTACTCCTCCAAAGGTGTGAAATAGAATTGAACCTAGTCTTCTCTTTTATTCATTAGATCTATATCCTTCTCCAGTCACCTCATGCACTGTATTTTTTCTTAACGCAAAATGAACAACTTTGGTTTTAAATTACAAAACAGAATTTTAAATATAAATCCAGGAAATAGTGGACCTAAGCACAAAAATGTACTTTTTAGAATAAATATAAGAAAACAGAACAAAAGTTACTGTTCAGATGTTGCCCCTCTGAAATGACTACATCAATAATTCTCTAAGACAGCCTATCTTCTGCATCTTTGTAAAGGACTAGTGCAACAGAAGAAACTCCATTCCTTCCCAGTACTTTTCATTTCATCTTAATGTATATCCCTTTTCCAAACTCTTGGTGAGGAAAAAAAGAAAACATAAACCGAACGCTTGAACAAAGCATAAACCACTAACGTTGCCATGAGAAAAAGCTGCAGGTTTCTCCTTTCCCAGACATATGTTCCCACATCCTTTGCCCTAGCACACACACTTGAGCTAAGATGTGCCAGGGCAGCAGAGCAGCCCACTCAAGTGAAAACACAGCCACACAAACCCTAAGAGTGGGCAGGTGTGTTGGGGCTTCGGGCACGAACAGGACAGCACTACTGCTAGATGTTCCTTGAGCTTTTATTGCAGCATCAGTCTCATGGCAGGGTTTTACACAATTAAAGGAGGGCAACAGACCAGGTCTACTGGCAGCAGCCAAATATCTCTTTGTTTGGGCATTTTAAAAGTTTTCTAGCCAATAGCATATTGCTAAAGCTTACAGACAATTGTTCTAACAAGTCACTGAAAGCACATATACACCTGCTTGGGACAATGCTTGCTTGTATGCTTTCTATTGACAATAAACAATATTCCATTATTAAGCTTGAAACTTCTTACTATCTCACTAAACATATTTTTCTGCGGCCTTAAAATCTATCCTAGCCAAACCTAAGACTCAGACCACTGTTTTATGTTCTTGCTTGCTGTACTATTGTAACTTTTCCTATTTTCAAGCCTTGCAGTTACAGCTGATTCTAAAGTCTTCAGCTCTTTCTGGGGCCTGCTTCCACAGCTTTCTGAAAGCCTCATTACCTTTAATATTTCCCACAGGCAGGCAGGCCAGGCTACCTCCTTCAGCAGCAACAAAGCTGGCAGGTCTGTGGAAGCTTAGCTTCACTGGGCTGGAAGCAGAGCCAACACGAACCCCTATCCTCCGTGGAAGAAGAGGAGCTGGGCTGCTTCTCATGAAGACACAGCAGGCTGCAGAAAAAATACACCAAAGCTATGCTAGAAAGCTATCCAAAGCTATAGATAATACACTGAACTCACACAGCACCTAGTGCCAATTCCCAGATGGATGAAGAAGCTGTGCATTGCTGGCCTCTTCACTACTATGCCTCAGCTCCATCTCTCTCAGCTCAGAAACTGACAATCCCAATGTTGGAAACAATCAATCCTCTCATCCTGTCATTGTCTGGAATAGATTTATGGTTCTTTGATGTCCAGTAGTGTCAGTGGTTTTGTATTAGTGCGGTGTTCTCAAAAGAGGAAGAACCCTCTTGCCTCCAGAACCCAAAGAAACAAAGCCTTAATGGAATGATGCTCAGTAACTGTTTTGGAAGTCAGTCAGTGAATGTATTTTGAAAAATGTCCATGCAGAAATAAAAACTGATGTAACAGTAAAACACAATCTCAAAAAGTGCATCCAAAATTATCACATTTTCTATTTCAAGAAGCTCAATTCTAAGAGAGTTATTCTTAGCATAGCTTTGTGGGATATCTATATTAGCTGAAAATTCAGTTATTGAACCATAGAAATTCATATTGGAGCAGAAGAGATAGGCTCAAATTCTATATATGCCTGAGAACACCAGCATGTTGGGTAGTAACAGAACTGCTTTGTAATGCTGCCTTTCATCAGTAAAGCTAAGGAGAAAAAAAACTAAAACCAATGACTGCCCCATGAAAAATTAGGAGAGAAGTATTTTATAAACCTTTGTTAGTTTAGCTGTTATGAGGCTATTGCCTAACCACTCCATACTAATTTTATTGGCTCACAGCAGATATAATTTGAAAGTATTATGTTACCCACATAAACCATGCATATGGTTCAGAATGTCAGCTTAATCTGTCTGTGGGAAGCCTAATGGATGGTTCCAGAACAGAGACGGTGTATATAAATTATGCAAGGTATTTTCTAATCCCCATAATATTTCAGTGAATGGGACAGTCATTATGTAACAAATGTCTCCTACTCCTTCCTGACAGATGGGACAGGAACATTATTATTTTTCCCTGTTCCTTCAGGGCAGGTCATTCTCTCAGTTCACTACAGTAATGTTGCCACTAATTCCAGAGGCTTCATCATTCACCCATATTTCAGCATCTCATTGTGGTGGAAAAGCTACCATTTTCCATTTTTTGTTCATATGAAGTTAATTACCTTTTACCACAGGAGTGTCAAAGGAATAAGCAAGTCACCAAGATGAGGTCTACAACAGTGCATGTGATGAACAATTTTGTTGGTAATATCAAATGTCTATTTGCTTTTTCTTAAGAATTCCTTGTGAACCACTGTTAAACATTCCAAACATCTTAGTCTCCTCTTTAAACAAGGATAGATTTGCAATCAGACCCAGGCATATAAATACCTGCATCGAGTGGACAACTGCCACAAACTCCCTGTATCAGCCTGCTGCACAATTTGATTTTTCTGTGCTTCACTCAGCAGACTGACACCAACATTATTTACTTTCTTTAGAACTTAGTAAAAATATATAATTTTTGGATAATAACTCTTAATTGAGTGGGTGTCACACTTAAATCAAGAATTTCACAATCCAAAACCATGTTGTGGCAGTAATAATGCTGCTTTAAAAAAAAAAAAAAAAAAAAAAAAAAAAAAAAAAAAAAAAAAAAAGATATATCCAGAAGTACAGGCAGGCCTACAGACTGAGATTTTGTAAAAATTTATTAAAAATAATAGAAATTGCATGGCAGCTCATATAATTTTTTTACCATTACATATCATAACCTCTCTTCTCTCAGCCTATTGCTTCAGTTGGAGCAAACAATTTTAGTCATGCTGTATGCATGTGACAGAAGGGGAGACTGAAAGAATCAACTTTTCCAACTCTTGAGGTGACAATTCACACTACAAAATACAAAGCTAAATACAATTTCTGTAGTTAGAAGGCAGGGGAAAAATTCATTTACATTTTGGGTTTCTTTTTATCTATTATTTTAATGCTGTTGGAAGAAAACTAAAAAATTAATGTAAGTGCATCATCTCTGCCAAAAAACATTAATTCTCAATAGCTTCTGAGAACCTAAATCCTTTTCAAGATGTCTCTTTTGTTAATACATACACTGTTTTAAAATAAGATTTGTGATTCAGTAATCCATTTCATAGGCCAGCTACATGGGATGAAGTTTGCCATCTTCCTCACCTCTGATACCTTCTAAAAGGAGTAAGAATTTGTTGACTTGTGGTCATCAGACTCAGTGATGGAGAAATAATACACTGTGATTTCTTCCAATTTATTGTGCAGAAGTAAAGCTATATTTCTATAAATCTTTGTCTTGATTTGATATTGCTTATTATTTGAGGAGTCTTCTCAAATAGTAATAACCATGCTAATGTAGTTCTGGCATGTGATATAGCTTTGCAAAGGAAATGCAAAAAGGACCAAACAAAGTTCATGGCAAAAAGCATTTGGAATCCAGGAGCTCAAATAATTTAGATCAGCATATCAGTTAAATTGTTGTGAAACTAAAACACATGCAAATGTTTAGAGCTTGTGCTCTAGTACAATGCACACATACCCAGAGAAGAGGGCCAGTTCACTGAAGCATTACAAATCAAAGTGCAATCACTTTCTTGTCCTTAAAGTGCTCTATGAGGAACTGAAAGGTTAATGAGCAAGGTGGCTTTAATTGCTTTTTTCTAAATGCCTGGCCCATAAAATAAACATACCTGCCTTTAAAAGCTCCATATTCCAGACTTTCTACAGTAAGCATTCTCTGTTGGAATTTTCTATTCATGGAATTGGACTATAAATAGGAATATAATATCTCTAATACATTGCAGACACCATACTCTTTTCAAATACCCTGACTTTGCTAGAGGCTTAAATGACAACGGTGAAATATCTTAGATACCACTGGGAGCAATTTGTCAGTGCCATGCACAGGGTCCAGTATTTTTTCCTACTGTAATTAGTGGCAAGTGCATGCTCACCGTTACCTGAAAGTGACTGTAGTAATTCCAGATTCAAGCAGACGTCCAGGGACTAGTGGAGTGTGCATGTGCATATGTTTGGATAATGCACCTTCTTAATTGCTCCTTTTAGTCCTTTGCAATTTATTTCATGTTTGCGACACTCTTGAACTGGCAGTGTCAGCAACACATTTTTGACATCACTGAACACAGAGAAGAATTATTTAAGCAATTTTTCCCCTTCTCAGACTGAAAAGGAATAAAAATTGTTGTATGTAGGAAGCCACAGGACAAAGATAAAATCTTTGAGGGCTTGACATAGAAACAAGGTGTGAAGATGAGAATTTTATGCTACTAGAATTAATGCCATAAGAATCATTCCTCAGTCACTTAAATATTTTTTTTTTACATGTAATAAATTTCTTTCATAGGAATGCACAGTGCTACACATTTGTATGGTCTTCAAAAAATAAGTCCAGTGTTTCTTCCTGCTTTGGAGGGTATATTGTCCATTACACTTTGCACCAAAATTCATGCTCTACCTATCTCAATTACAGCCAGCACCACAAACCCAACTGCTTTCAAAAGGAAGCAGTATTAAGTCTGATCCAGATAAAACCTTTCTCACATTTATTGGATTGACTCCAATAGTCTTGAACAATGATAACATCAAAACATTACAACGGCAGTTTTGACATTATGAGCCACACATTCCACACTGCTCTCTCGTGTTCTACACTATGTTCACTGCTCAGAGATCAGGCTCATGAGGTGGGAAACAGCATGTCAAATTTCATAATGGGGAAGTGCACACACCAGCTCTTTCTCTTGCCTTCCTCATTTTTTTCCCTACCAGGCCACATGCTTGGTTCTACTAGCCAAAAAACTTTTGCTTGAAATAAAAAAGCACATTTTAGGAACACATAAAGTCTCTGCAAAGGATTGCAATTAAGCAATGAAAACCACAAAAGGTGTTGATAAATTATTCCATTAACTTGACAGTCCTATCATTACAGAAAACAGAATCTTTCTTTTAACTGTTTCAAGCTTTCATTTCTTGCTACTAGATCTTGTTTATGCCTTTTGGGTTACATGATAGTTTGATGTACAGTTTGAAGGTGGAGGGGTTGTCTCCTTACTGAATTTTGACTCATTTAAAAATAGGGGAAAGTCCTTGACTACTTCAGCAGTACTAAGAAATTCTAGTTTTACATTCTAGAAATTATTTTCTGCATTATGGTCATCCTTGTGTTCACTTGATTATCTTTGAAGCTGAACAGGATTTTTTACATATTTAAGAAGAATGAAAGAAAAGGTGCTTTTGCTGCATCAGGGAGACAGCAAACCTTTTAACAAAAAAACAAAACACTGGCAAATTGGAAGTGAATTCAGTGCTCAAACCTATTTAAAGTAAAAAAGTGATGGGTTAGATTATTTCACCGCTATAATCAAAAACTGCCATCATCTCACTCAAAAGCATGTAGAAGATCTAGACATTTATTAAATTATTATATTTGTTTGCATATCACTTCCAATGCCTGAAGATCCCCTGCATAGCTGAGAAGACCCTTAGTTTCCTATACATACTTCATATTTTATTCCTAAAACCAAAGCTTGAACAAGGCGATTATAAAACACCTGAAGTCAGCGACTTTCACTTCAGCATTAAGAATGATGAGTCTGTGAGAGACAACAGTTCACAAGTTATTTGTCAATAGTAAAATGATTTAAAAGCCTTTTCTCCAAGGCATGGCATCTTTTCCTAGCTGAAAGGGCAAGGTTAGGCTATTGCAGCGTTAAGCAGCTGATGAATGACCTTGTTTTCACACTTGTTTTACGGATTGATCATGTCCAATTAATTCCTAGAAGAAATCAATTGTTCTTACCTAGCTCATTTACATTAATAAGAAAATATTAATGATTCCACTGCTTATAAGTATTGGAAAGAGAGACTGCATTCACATTTCAGCCTACTGGTCTTTAAAGAGGATTCATTATCTCCTCCTACGAGAACAAAACAAATACAATTTTTTTCCCATTTATTCAGCACTAAAACCAAGTATTTATCTAGGTATTTAACTGATTATTGAATCATATGGCAAATAGTTTTACCTTGTTAGCTTACTCCTATGGGTGTAATACTTACTATATGTGATAGAAAGCACATGATAATTTTCTTCCATTGCTAACTTCATTTTGAAAGAGCCATGCACAGGAACCCAAGATCACAATTTTGATTTCCTGTTCTGAGCCCAAAACCCCGTAAGAGGAACAATGATACAAATGAGCAGGTAAAAGCAGTACATATTTCATTGCTGGAAATTATCCTTAGGAAAACATTCAAACAATCTTTGTTGTGGGATCTAAAACTCATGACAATCGCCAAAAATCTAAATAGCACTTTATCAAATGCTGGGATTTGTATGTTTGTGAGCTACACACTATGAATAGCCCATATCTGAGCAATCAACTTGGACATTCTTCCCAGAGGAAGAAATATAATAGGAAGGTGCAATTCAAGACAAGATTCAGAATTTGATTGCTACGTTTTCTGTTCAGTGCATACTGCTATGATTTCTGGTAAAATGTACTAGTTAAGTGTTACAGTAAATTGATCACATAATACGATGGAATTTATCATGTAATATAAAAGGAATTTAAGAGCTGCATACCTACTATTATTAATAAAATGGGCCTGTGGATAGAGACACTTAGAGGATATGGTTTATATTATTACCTGATTCTAGATTACGTTAAAGAGGTGGTAAAATTAGAACTGCAAGGACAAAATAAACTTTCACTAGGATTTTTCCTAGAATTGGAAACTTCTGACTGGCTAACACAACTATGGGTGTTTACTCCCTGTGTCTCTTCTGCTTCTAGAAATGGCCCTTGAGCTTGGATTCTCCCCTTGGATCAGAAGTCCAAGCATATCTGTGCAATGAGGCTCTGCTGCCACCCTCTGTGGTATCCGAGATGAATCAAAACAGTAAATAAAATGCCAACCACTCTAAGGATTTACGGACACAGATAGCTAGCTGTGAAAGAACTGACACAATGGAAAACTACTGGCTTATAATAAGTATTTAAAATAATATCAGGAACTCTAAGGTAGTGGCACATGAGGAATTAAAGTGGTGTTGGCACGTGAATGACTTTAATATTGAAGTAGTAGCTACTTTTACCAGCTTAACATCTTTGTAGGCTACCTTTGGAAAATGATCAAAAGAATGCACCTTAACTGTGTGTTTATCTCTAGTCTAGTTCATTGCTAGTCATTTTCTTATCCTAAGACTTTTTTAAAAGAAGTACATAGGGGAGAACAAACACTTTTTTTTTGCTATTTATTTGCTATTTTTTGCAAACATGCTATTTTTTCCCAGGTTGTCTAGCATCTCTTAATCTGAAACTCAGTAAGGTGCATAACTGATTAATAAAGAAGAATATGTTTGGAAAAACAACATTTAATTACTCATCAGACAGATACAATACTGAGAGCAAACTGCCTCTGAGAAAGATTTATATTAATTACTACCTGATAAAAAGCTAGTTTTCCAGACCATACTTGTGATTATTCAAATCTATTTTATACCAGGGCAGATACAAAGCTGTTCCTTTGGTCTCACCTCTGTGAGACCAGCCCCTGTTTAAATAGTTTCCTACCCTGCACAGCTACATTTCTCGTTCACTACTTTAATATTCTTGCTTCTTAAACCACTGATCAATGTGGTCATTAGAGCACAGGGCAGATGAGTGCTTTAGAAGAGCAGTCAACATCAAATCAAAACTCTTCTGATCTTTTTTTAATCACAAAATTACCAACCTAATGCTGTCTCCAGCAGTAGCAAAGCCATTCAGTTCTGGTGAAGAGGAAATCTACCCTTTCTCAATGGGTCTTCAAAAGTGAGCAGCCTTCCACCGTTTCTCCTCACCCTTTCCACTTGCATTCTATTTATTTTTTTGTGATTCTACCCAAGAAATAAATCAGCTTCTCAAGTACAAAGCGCCCATGCTACTGCTGTTTGCTTTATTCTGAATGGCAATGGTGCTTTATTCTGAATGGCAATGCTGGCAAAGAGTGCTTTTCCAGCAATCTGCAATGGGTCATTCATCCAAACCGTCCACAAGGAATAGAATTTAGCTTTAAATCTTCCATTTTTCAAAAATGTAAGAACTAAAATTGGCCATACAACTTCAGCTTTCTAGTTAAACAGTATCTGAAAATGTTACTTCCATGTGATTAAAATATTAGTCTGCCTTTGTGACCTAATAAATATTCTCTTACACATGAGAAGAAAAAAAAAAAGTCATCCTTCATGCTCACTGAAAAGAACATGAGACCTTTATTCACCTGTTGGGGAAAGGGCTGGAGGAAAGAAACCTTGTGTGAAAAAAAAAAAATCAAGCTAATGCATTGTCACCATCAGGCTTGCATATTCACCTGAATAGTACCAATTTGCTAATATTGTTTTCATAAATAAGCAATTTATTCTATGTCATTTATCTTTATTCTAGTACCTGCATGCATACTGCAAAACACTAAAACATATAATTTGCTTTCCCCTAGATTTTGCTTAGTACAAGGGAACAGATACTTCACAAGTCAAAGCAGAAAAAAGGTAACTTTGTATCCAGACATCTCATAGTATGTCACTTGTGGAGTTACAGTTCTGTTTGACAAGGAGTAAATTGTTTTTTCCTTCCTTGGGGAAAAAAATTAAACATGGATAGCAGGAAAATGTCATAGCTGTTAACTGGGCAATTAAGAGCCTCCTGACGCATTCCACAATCCTTACCAATCTTCTAAAGCACAAGCATAGCAGTTTCTTCAATCATCATTTAATAAATAGCAGAGATCTGCTTCTCCTCATTAAGGAGGGAGGGGAAAAAAAGAAAAAAAAAAGGAGGAAGGTGATTGTGGAAGAGGCCTTAGCCTGTCATTTACAGTATCTTGCTTCTCATGATAGCTGAGGTTGTCAAGAGTTTGCACATATGAGCTGCAAATATATCGAGGGAGGAGGTTGCAGACATCACACTTTTTCCTTTCCTGTTTACACTTTTATTAAAAATGGAGTTCCAGAAAGAATTCATCATTCGCACAGCTACCTGGAGAACTCGACAAGCATGCTGAAATAACAGGGAACGTGGACCAGTGTATTTGTTCAATGAATACCATATGGATTTTGGAATTTGATAATCAGGGGTCTGGCATCTCTTTATAATGTATTTGGGACAGATTGGAACATTTTTTGTGTAATTGCTACAACCAGGTGCTTTTGTCTCACTGAGGTTAAACTATCTTTTACTATCCCAGAATTGGAAATCAGTGTATAAGGTTTATAATGGCCTGTCTCTTGCCTGCCTATGCCCATGATTATTTCTTTACTTTATTAAAAAAAGTCAGTGATGGGCCTATTACTAGCTATGCCAGCAAAAGATTCTGTGGTTGCACTTAGTTAATAAAAGGTGTAATAAACATTACTTGAAAGGAAAGATATATGTCTTCATGAATTTTGAACATGAACTGAATTTTGTAACACAAAGCTTACGTTTATCAAAAAGCAAAACTTTAAATACTGCAAGAAACTCCTTTTATTCTAGAAACAGTTAAGCAAATTTATACTGAACATTCTGAGTATAACTAGGAAACATATCTAACCTGACAAGAAAAACTAAAATTTAACTCTCATTGAAATTTGTCCCAGAGATTCAGGTACCTGGGAACAGTAGGTTTTAATAATTGAGGTTTGGTTTGATACTATAACATTTGTAAGGTTATTGCAATATTTGATAATGGCCCTTAATGTATATCTGGGGAGAAGCAAATAACTTTGGCTAGTAGCTTTGGGTATATTATTCATCAGGAACCTCTGATGGCAGAAAGTATTCTAACAGACAAAAAAATCTTATGCCTGTTAAAAGCGTTAAGAGCAAGCTCAAGTGCAGAGTTTCCACACCAAATGCCAAAACTACATAACACAGGGAACTGTGGCTAGACAACATAAATTCAAACTTCATGCTTTACACTTCTAAGCAGTTTTAAACACTGACAGATTTCAGACAGATTTTTAGGCAGATTTTTTTTTTTTTTTGATACCACAGAAATACTAATTCAGCCAGGAGTTCCACTGACACTGGTATCTTTGAAGACTGACCCCTTCCAGAAGGGGCAACAACTCCATTTACGAGAGAGCAAGACAACTGCTTGTTGTACTTTTAGAATATGTTCATCCACAGATCTCCATAACATCATTGTCTCACTGATGTGACATAGCAAGGAATACAAGGAAAACAGTTTTATTTTTTGATAGGTTAGTAGCATGTCCTTCTAACTATATGAAGGTTGCTACCCCTGAGTATCTCTTCTGTTTTAGAATAGATGTAGAATAAGAACTTATTTATACCTGGAATTGCTTCTACACAAGTTCAAACAAGCATAACTTCTTTTCCCAGATAAACAATATTCAATCCTTGTATTAATTGTTTCCATTTCAAAACCACAAGACTATTCCCACTCTGGTTCTGCCATACAGAAATATCTCCCAGAGTTATATACACTATTTCTTGTCGTAAGACATCCTACTACTCTAATTAACTTCAATACAGTTTATAAATGTAAGAGCTTGTTTGTTTTAAGCTTATGAGCATAAGTGAAGAATCTTCTAACCCCTCCTAAAAGGCTTTTGCAACAAAAGAAAGAGATGTCTCAATTGATCTTGAAACTGTAAGAATATGGCCTAGAGGAACTCTGACAGATCCTGCACACAAAAGATTAATGAGTAACTCTTTTGGCAGTAGTTCCATATGTTTGCCTCATCTTCCTTGACTATTCTCTTTTTACAGTGCTCACTTCTGGTAATACTAGTTTACTTCTGCATTACAGTACTCATTTTAATGAAGGTGGAAAGATAGAAACTACCCTGTTCAAGCTTTCTTCACAGAAGTAGATAAAATAACAAAGGAGGGAAATATTACATATATAATATATCACATATTTTATACCCAAAATTATGTTTTGTGTAGCTATATAAAGTTTTATAAATATAATACATATTATATATACATACAATGAAATAGTTTGCTGTTCGCTCACTTTTCTGCTTCACAAAGCAATGAATTGTGTAACAAATTATGGAAATGGGAAGAAAACCACATAAAACAGCCTACATTTTACCACCATTTTCTTAGGAAATACCTGCATCTCATCAAACAATATAGCAACTAATAGACTTTTATTTTAGAACTCATCAAGAAGCTTTCCAGTTGGCTTCCTCTCACTTTCTTTGCTGACCCTGGGGCTAAGTCATGTGCAATAGCTATAGAAGCATCAACGTGGCCACCAGAGCAGACAGCCCAATGAAGACCCCTGCTAAAGGAACTCTGAGTTTGTGTTTTTCACATTTGAAACTCCGCCCTCCCTTTGAACTTTTGCTCAGCCTCCAACATTTAGAAAAATGACTACAACGACCATCTCTGAACCGCCATATTTTCTAAACAGAAAATGACTCTATATTTGAAGCAGAAAGGGTTTTCTTCATTTTATTAGATATAAATCAGCAAGTACTGAAAACAAAGGCACTTTCTGTGTTGACCAGAAACGACAGCACAATTACAAGAAAACACCAGGCCTCCCTGAAAGACTTCAGACCCAAACTCAGAATCATTGTGATCAGTAGTCACAGTAATATTTGGTTTTCAACGAAGTGAGGTGTAGTTCCTTTGCCTTTTGCATCAAATAAAGTTAACCGCATCTCCTTGACTTTCTAAGTTTTCACGTTGCTTTTGTGTTCGTGCATTGGTAGCCTACTTCCATCAGCAGGTCACCCCACACACTCAGGCCACTGACTTCAAAGTCTCCATCTTGTGTCCTCAGCAGTTTCAGAGCAGCTTGGGTCTGCTCTTTAAGCTGTGCAGATCCCTGACAGAGGCAGCTGAAGCGCTCCTTTAAGTCTTCCCAGGACACTTCAGCTTTGTCAAGGCAACTTTTAACCCACCGTCCCTGCAAGGGGTCATAGTGCAAGCGGCTTCCCCAGCAGGTCAAGAGGTCCAAATACGATCTGCTTAACTGCGGATAGTGACCAGCGAGGAAGGCAAGACGGGAACACGGCAGGCAAAGGCAGAAAGCAGAGAATCGCTCCTGGTCGCCCAGCAGCCAGGAAAGCAGGAGCCCGGCCGTGGATCCGTCTCCTGCAGCACTGGCCGGTGACCCGTCTGGGCTGCTCCCATCCCGATCCGTGTCTCCGGCCTGCCTGAGCAGAGCCAGCGCGGCCGCCACCACCTGGAAGGCGCGGGGCCGGGGCAGCTGCTCCAGAACGTGGCACAGCCACCGCCGCTGCTCCGCGGCCTCCCCGCCCTGCTGCCGCTCCTCCCGCAGCCGCCTCAGCAGCAGCTCTGCCTCTGCCTTCGGCCGTGCCTCTGCCAGCGGCCGTGCCTCAGCCGGCAGCCGTGCCTCTGCCTTCGGCCGTGCCTCTGCCAGCGGCCGTGCCTCAGCCGGCAGCCGTGCCTCTGCCTTCGGCCGTGCCTCTGCCGGCGGCCGTGCCTCTGCCGGCGGCCGTGCCTCTGCCTTCGGCCGTGCCTCTGCCGGCGGCCGTGCCTCTGCCGGCGGCCGTGCCTCTGCCGGCAGCCGTGCCTCTGCCGGCGGCCGTGCCTCTGTCGGCGGCCGTGCCCCTGCCTTCGGCCGTGCTCCTGTCAGCGGCCGTGGCCCGGGCGGCAGGCGCGGCGGCGGGCGGCGGGCCCGGCCCAGCAGGCAGGCCGCGGCCTTGCGGCGGGCCAGCAGCTCCAGCCCGCGGGGCTCCGCGCCGCCCCCGGCACCGGGAGGCTGCAGAAGGCTGAGGAGAAGGCGGCGGCAGGCGGCGGGCGGCAAAGCGCGGTTCTCCAGCAGCGCCAGCCCCAAGAGCTGCGGGCAGCGGCCCAGGGCGGGGAAGCCGAGCGGAGGGTACGGCCGGGAGCGGCGCAGCCGCCGCCCGAGGGCCTCCCGGAGCTGGGGCCGGGCACGGAAGCGCTCATGGAGGTGCTGGAAATAACGCGCCCACTCTAGAGCCCTGTCCAGGGTGAGCGGGTCCCAGTCCCGCACCAAGGCGGAGCGGGACACGGCCAGCAGCGCCGGCAGCTGCTCCACCTGGCCCAGCACGGCCTCCATGGGCAGCCGCGGGCGGGAGCGGGGCCGGGCCGGAGCCGGGGGACGGCGTTTGTATACAGCTCCATTGGCTGAGCGGGACGTCAATCCCTGCGGAACCAGGGTTGGTAACGGAGTCGTCACTCGCCTTCCGGCCCATCAGCCGCCCGGAGCGGGAAACTGAGCCGGGTTAAAATGATAAAAACCGGGCCGAGATGAAATTACAAACACCGAGCGTGATAATCTTTTTTTTAAACTAAATAATTTCATTCTCCTCTGGGCCCTTCTTCGTTGTCCTCCTTTGGACGCTCTGCAGTAGTTTTGTTTATTATATTGTGTCACCCCAAACCAGGCAGAGGACGCGATGAGACCGGAGCAGAGCAGGACAATCACCTCCCGCCGCCGGCCGGTCTGTCTCTGCTAAGAGGCACAGAACAATATGTAGCATATTGTGTTTCTTGCCACCCCCTAAAAAATCAACATCTTCATGAGCAAAACCCCCCTGCCCTACCTTTGGGGCATTTCCCCATTTCCGTGGTAGCTCAGACCGGGGAAGGCAGCCATGCCCGAGCCCAGCAGGGAGCAAGGCTGCCTATAGCTACCCACAGCTCAGTGTGCTGCCAGGGGCTAGGCTCACCCTTCTGCCCCACCAATTAATGAAAAAATAGCTCATTAGCGATTCCCCAGGGCATTTGGCCTTCTCCGAGTACCAGTGCCAAGCCCCTGGATGCCTGCAGGGATAAAGGCAGACACCTGCTCTGGCTGGCCGGGCACCAGCGCTGCTGGGATTTCCCACACAGATGCCCCAGACAGCGTGGTGGAAACACTGTCACAGGTCCTCTCCGCAGGGACAGGAGGGGATGACTCCAATTTCACCTCTGCTAGCTGAAGGACAGATTTACAGGGCAAGCAAACTAGGCATGATTTGACACAGCCTATGTGTTGGGGGTGACTGTTCTCAGGTACTTGCCTAATATCCACTGCCTCAAGGGTTTCCACTCAGCTGGGTTGTTGTTTCAAGTTTGCTTGCTTTTCATTGCTTGCATTTTATTCTCACACAGCTACAAGAAAACTATGTATATTTTTAGAACTTACCTATTTTGTGTACGTATTTCTCCTCTGGGAGGAGAAAGATGATTAATGGTGATGTTCACCAAGGAAGTCGAAGAGATGGCAACCTGTGTAGCCAATCTTTGGCCTTCTGATCAAAGTGTATACAAGATGAAGTCAGAAAAGTAAAGAGAACTTTGCTGCAGACCTTTCTGCTGCCTGCCTTGATCTTTCCTGTCCCTAACAGTGACACTGGGTTACAGGTTCTTTCCCTCCATCCTCATCTCCCTGCAGAGCTACACTCTGTGTTCCCTCAGAGTGTGGAAGTGAGCAGGCTGGCCTGGCTCCTGGCGGTTTCCACGGACGCTCCCTGTGCCCCTGCTCCTCAGGGTTACAGCATCTAGGTGATAGGGCTGGGAGGTTTGGATCCTCCTCTGGAAATTTGCCAGCCCTGTGGCACAGTCCTAGCCACTGGAGCAGGTTTGGAGGCAGCAGTGGTCTGG
The DNA here is from genome assembly GCF_009819655.1 of Sylvia atricapilla. Classification (NCBI taxonomy): domain Eukaryota; kingdom Metazoa; phylum Chordata; class Aves; order Passeriformes; family Sylviidae; genus Sylvia; species Sylvia atricapilla. The sequence goes on from NC_089145.1 coordinate 7,452,116, forward strand.
TGACTGCCTGCTGAGCCCCTGGTGCCTTTGGCTGAGCTGGGCTGCAGCAATGCCCAGGAGAGGAGGGTGGACACCCTTCTGACCCACAGCCTGCCAGGACATGGCCCTGTGTCCAGTCACAGTGGGGACAACACTGCCAGCCTGCCTGAGCAACTCCTTTAGCAACACCTGGCATAGCAAATGAGGTTTGACTGGAATGTACTGCAGGAACCAACAATAGAAACCAAATATAATGCTGAGCTGCCATACTGTACTCTTTGAAAAAGCATTATGCATTCTCATCTATGGTTGTGTTAAGGTATGGCAAATGTTCCTCCATTACACCTTTTGATTGATAACATACCTGGCAAAGAAAGTTGATGAGGAAGTAAGAGAAGTGTCTGTTAGATACAAGGATCTGGGAAGTCATTTTCACAGCTCCCTGAAAACAAGCCCACTTTTCAGTGAGGCACTGCAAAGCTGTTTCAACAAGCCTTGCATTTAATGTGACTTTGCTGTGCTGTTTTATCTAAGCTGAGAAGTCAAGTAAAAGATGGAGTTTTATGGAACTAGTGAGTTTCTTCACTCTGCTTACAGAGCCAGTAAAATTCACCCTGGCAGGAAATATCAGGTTTGAAGCAAAAATGGTCAAGGTAGCCAGAAGTCTGGATTTCATTGTTTTATTTTCCTTCCTTTCAGAAGTCATGTTGGCTATAAAATTGTTATACTATTTCTCCCGAACAGAAATTTAGGATAACTGGCGTATAACTCCAAAATGGTCTTTCCTTAGATAAGGGGGTGTTATTGTAAATTATAAAAATTAATACATTGAGAAAGAGATGTATGATCATCTTCCATATTTTTGGCACTGATATTCACTTTCTAACTGTAAGGAGATTTGTTTAGCTGCTTCAAATTCTGTGCTAGGCATACTTATTATTTTACATGTAGTGAAGACTCTAAACTTGTGAACCATTCTTGTAGAATTTATTTCTATTTCTGCAACAAACTCTGTGGAAAACTGAGGTTATTAGTCAAGCCACTACCTGGCAGACTATATCACCCCTTCTATATCTTCTGGGTACTTAGATTTATTTTTTTGTGTGTCAGTGTAATCTCTCAATATCTCAAAAAAGAGCAAGGCTGTGGTGGGGTTTTGGTATAAGAACAGATCAAAATGCATAATCAAGGTGTTGAACCTACTAATTTGTAGATCAGCATGAGCATCAGTTTGTACAAAAGGCCTATCTGTCATCAGGAGAATTTCCCCTGAAACCCCTAGGTCCTGCTTGTAGTGTGTCACTGTATTACAGCAATGCCCATTTGTGGAGAGTTAGGCTAGGATTTTAGTAACTGGTGTCAATGGCCATCACTTTTGCAATGCACTGGAGTGAAAATTGATTGAAACTCAGCATTTTGAAAGAATGCTATATATAATATGTCACTGAGATATCCTAAACCTCATTTTAATTCACCTATGTCTGGCTATACCAAAACTGATTTTGTTTTTTTTTTTTTATAAAAAGACAGGTTTTGCTGCCTAGCTCTATTTCTAATTTTGATACTAAGAGTCAGAACTATACTAGCAAAACTGCTAAGCTGGGGTATAGCTCTTCAGTGTCATAGACATAAACGTAAGTGTAATTGGGTGGAAAATGGAGTCACCTTTTTCTGTGTGAATAATCAATTAAAAGTGAAGTTAATTCAGACATTCAAAGTTTCGTTGCACCACATAAGCCTTGTTAAATGATCATTTATGCACTCCAGAAAATGGTTGCAGTTGTTGTGTGTGTATTAGCTCCAACTAGTTTTGCCTGAGGTTGTTCGAGTTAATGCATTTTTAACTGACATTTGCTGTGGGATAAGAGCATGCATTAATGTTGCTCAGCTGATGAATGGTAGAGTACTGAGCTTTATGCTTTGGTCACTTGCATTTTTTTGTGATGATCTTTAGAGAGATTTAATTTGCTGCCTATTGTGGTGGTGGGCTTGATAGGTCACAGCATGTACTGATTAGTTTGCTTGTGTGCCTTTTCCTTTAGGCTAAGAACACTCTTGTCTAGTGAAGTACTTTTCTTATAGGATCAGGTAGACAAATTCATCCTTCTGAACCATTCTTCCAGGTTGAACCTAACCTCCTTTTTTTAGGTACCTGTCCTAAAGAGCTCTTTTAGAGGTCATCTTATCAGAATGCTCTGAAAATAATATTCTGTAAAGCTTGAGTCATAAAGGCTGGCTGTGGCTAAAGGTTTGGAATTTTGATATACAATACTTTAATACTTGTATGAAGTGAAGCATACTCAGATTAAGCTTAGTCTAGCATCACAGGTTCAGTATTGAAAGACAAAGTGTAAGAGTATTGCAAGAAAAAAAAATGTTAATATTTGAAGAATAACAACTAATTCTTTCCTGCTTGTAGATTCTGCATATTTCCATGACACTTAAATTGCTGTCATGCACAGGAGTTCAGGGAGATCTCATAAACACATTTTCATGTCATATTTGGGTATATTTTTCATTTACTTATAAAGGTATATAAAACTATATGCAAGACAACTATGTATAAAACTATTTATATGTATGTCTACATTCTAATAATGGAAGTTATTTGGATTATTCACCTTCATTGCCTTAATATCCTGAAAACATCTCAGAATTGTCAGATACCACTCCTTTGCTGCTGTACACAGTATCTTTACAAATAATACATGTATTCAGAGAGAGCTGCACCAAAACACATATATGCACATGCTGAGTAGACGATTCTTTTTTTGAGGGTTTAGGCTTTTATGTATCTGTTGTTTCCATTTTCATGTCTCCAAAGCTTTTATGTGAATTTTTCCAGCACATTTCTCATTATTCTCTTGACTTTTACTCTGCTGAATGGCTGCAGCTTCCAGACATATAACCTGAAAAGTCCTGGGAGAATTTACATAAAAACAATAAAACCAAGGAAATGGAAACCACAGAATGTATACATAATTTTTTTTCAGTCTTTGCTAAGAAGCTCATTGGTTAATATTTACAAACCAATCTGATTTTCCATTTTAACATCCTTTTCTCTGTGAAGTAAATGTGGGAGAGTGGGATGGTAAGAATCATTCCTGAAGAGGAGCTTATATGTGAATCTCATTAAGGTTAAAAGATTTTACTTTTCTCCATCCTAGTATATAATGAAGAACATTCCATTAAAAAAATCATATAAATGTCTGAATCAAGCAAATGTTAATGCAAAGCTTTGAAAGGATTTTTCTTCCTGCTTAATAAAATTGTAAGGGATTTTTTTTGTTGTTTTATTTATGTAAATACATATAAAGGAATACTGGATTTTGTTATCTGCACTCATAATGTCCTCTAAGAGCAGATCATTAAAACTCATACAGCCAGTTATAGGATCAATAGTACAGTGAAATAATGTTGGTTTCTATTGAGAGCTACTTCCTAATAGCAAGTTGTGTACTTGTCTCAAAAATGCCTCTAGCAGTTAAAGATTTTTTCTAACTCTGGAGTTTTTAACTTAATGGTGTTCTTTAAGAAGTTTTTTTTCCACTTTTTATTGAAAACAAAGATACTTAATTAATAAAAAGGCCCAGAACCCGAAATGTTTTGGTGTTGCAGTTTCTATGTGAGTTAGGTTTGTGCATGTCATATCAATTGCATATTATTTTGGTGGACTTGATTCCTATCCAGTGCACTTAAGGGTACGTGTAATGGCAAAGAGTGGAGCTTTTGTGTATAACCTAAAAGCATGACAATACAGGTAACATATGTAGTACCATATGCTAGTTCATAGCTGGTCCTGAAATGTTGCTATTAGCTTTCCCATCTAACAGTGTTGCCTTGTACTTGTAGAGAAGAATAGCAATGGGTTAAAAAGAAAAAGGCAGCAGAGAAGAGATTCTAGCACAAAGGATATTTGCATAAAACTAAAAGCCAGCAAAAGAAAATTCTTGTGCAGTTTGTACCTGTGGATGAGGTGATGGTGATGGGTGAAGGTGAATTCCTTGAACTAAAGGAAAAGTCTAAAAGAAATGTCTGATTTAGTAAAGGGTTTTTTGGTGGGTTTTTTTTTGGGGGGGAGGGTAGTAGGTGTGGGTTTTTTTGTTTTGTTTTGAGTTTTTTTGGGTTTTTTTAAGTGGCAGTAGCCCAGTATTAAACCTGGAAATAATAAAATTCATATTAATTCAATTTGTTCCAACAAAAAAAGCAAAACCACTACTCTTAGTAGAAAGCACTGTTGAAAGTATTGTCATGTTTCTTGGTATCACAATAGCTTTTTGCATTTTGAGAAAAATATATTGGTTAACTTCATCAAGGAATAATTACTCTCTAAGAAATGTATTTAGATTCTATGTGGAGAAAATTACACGAAACAATGAAAAAATCCTGTGTCTGGTTTTCTCTCTGTGGAATGCTGATGCTCATCAGCATTTGAAAGACTGTGAAGTTCTGTTAACTGATGACTTACAACCCTTGGGGGCTGGAATTGGTTCCCTTGCTTTTTGTAGAAAGAGTTGGATCTAATAGTTCTTAGAAAATGGCCAATATGGATCAAGCCTTGCAGACAAAACTTGCCGATGATTGACTGTTCTAAACCACCTAAGGGAGTTTTAGGCACCTTGCCACAAGAGCAAGTCAATGGGAACCAGATGCCTAAGGGTCTTGAGAGCTCTTGAAAATTTCTGTATTAAGAGAGATGATTGTGTCCAAGTTAGGGATCCTCAGTCATGTGGTGAAAGCATCCTGTGCATCTGGCAGCAGTCAGGATTTATATGGGAAACTCAACAGTTTGTAATCTGGGTGTAACTCACCTAAAAAAGCAGTGCATAGATGCTATGAACTATAGTACAGAAATGATTTATCCAAGGAAATAGTCCAGAGCATTTCCATGGAGTAATCTGAGTAATTTTTTAATCTCAAGATGCAGTTTGGTTCTATTTTCTTTAGTGGTCTTTGCTATCAAAACAGTGATTTGTCTACAAATGAGAGGTAAAAATTTTCTACTAAATGAAATTATGAAATAAAATTACTTGGGCTAAATCCAGGTGTTAGTTTACATAAAATCAGAACAGTTTATCTATTCTATTCAAAGGACTTGGGGAAGAAGAAAGGGTCATGTCAATCCCTGTCCTGTTGACAAAATTGAGATACATGTCCTGATTCAAAACTACCATTTCTCTTGCTGGTGTGCAAAGAACCACAGAAGACATGGAACTGGAAATGTAGAGACTGCCTGCTAGGATGCACTGGTTCCTCAGAGAACAGGCTTAGAATGGGCTGATACTCAGAACAGAAAATGTTTATTTCTCCTTTTGCTTACAATATATTCAGGGTGCTTTGTTTATTTTTCTGGGTTTCTAATAGCATTTTGTTCTTCCTAGTTTCCAAGTTCTTGCTTTTGAAAGTTTTTGAAATCGCTTCCATGTGAAAACTTTGCAATGTGTATATTTAGGCTTCACAGCAAGCACATAATGTTCACATTATACAAAAATTACTGTTTCTAGGTAATTTTTTCTGGGAACAGATGCCTTCTGCCCAACATGCTACTATAGCCAGTGCATCAGTGGATCAGGTAACTTGAATTAACTAGTACTTGGGAAGCATTGACAAAGATACTGGTGCAAAATAACAATATGGATCTTACTTAATTTTAATTTTTTATATTACATGTGGTTTACATGAATTAATTGCAAATACTAACTTCACTCCAGTTCCAAGCATATGCCAATTATTATATTAATGGACATAAGTACAAATTTAGTCCACAAGGTTTGGTCACGGATTTCCCACTAAATTTGTCTCCAAAGTGATTCAGCATCCCAGTTCTTAACAGCTCATTGAACATTGTAACTGGTCTGCCACATTCAGCAAGATCAGTGGAATTGTACCATATCCCTGGAGATGGTTACGTTGCACTTTGGAAAACTGGAAGACTCTGTAGGCTTTTATTTAATTTTTTAACTGTGTTTTCAAGGAAAGCTACTCCAGACTCTCTTTTATGAAAACTTATGTGTTGTGGGCCTGGTATTCTTTGCTCAGGAGTGCAATTCTTTGTACTTTCACAGAAGTGTAATCTCTTGGCTTCATTCACATTTTTGAATTTGTTATGACCTGCCCCAGAAAAGGGTAGCCTAGGTTCTTGTTAATAGATCCCTCGGGGTGAATTAGAGTGAAATGACCCTGAACAATCAATGTTTTTATATGTGTTGTGTGTGCGTGTGTGTAGAGTTTATTTTATAACATACCTCCTATGAAAAGGAGGTATGTAGCTTTTTTGTTATTATTATCTACTGCAATAGAGCAATATAAAGATAACGCTTCAAAACATGTATAAAGAGAAAAAAAAAAAGTGTAAGAGAGGAAAGATACATAGTCATCACCCGTGGATCAAGCAAGGAGAGTTGATTGTTGCAATTTCACCATCCCTTGGTCAAAGTGATGGTCACAGGCTTGATACATCAGGGGTGGGGAGAGCCCATGAAATACAAAGTTCAATTGGTTAAAACAGGCTCAGATCCAGGTGCAGTCCTACGCTGGATGCTGTGACACCGTGGGTCACCAGGCACTTTGGGGGTCTTTGTTGGTTTATGACATCTTCCAGGACATGACAGCTCCTCTCACAGCAGCGTAGTTTTGCCAGTTGTGGCCCATCAGAGGGATAAATACATTCAGGTCTACATGTGAGTGTACCAGTACTTTTTCCAGGGGAGTTTTCACACCTGAGCCAATTATGTAAAGGAGCAGATTGGCATGAAAAAAAAAGCTTGAGGGATCTGCTTCTTATCAGCCTCTTCTCTTATTTGGCACAAAACCCAGCTTGTAGGTCTCAGCTTGTGCATCTCCTCTGCACCTGGGCAATTACTTTGTGCATGGTCTGCAAAAGCACCTGTTGCTTTTGCAAATGGCTGGGTTTTTGAGTCATTAACTAGTAACATTCCCGTCTCACAGCATTTCTTCTGATTTGCCTTTTATAGTATCTCAAGGAGAAGCAGGCAGTGAATTCAGCCTGTTCCTAGGATATAAAATATATTTATGTATTCTACTTAGGCTACCTGATTATTACTAGGTTAACAATCTAGTTTTTATTATTGAAGTAACAAAAATTAAAGTTAGTTTAAGAACATTATAATTTTTATCTCTGTCCAGGAAGACTTCATGTATGTTACAGCAGATGTGTATCACCAGTTATGCCATGATAGATCACTGCATAATTTTGTTTACCATTCGGGGTTTTTTTTCCTACAGCTGAAAATCTCACATAGATTTTCATCCATAGCTATGAGGGTGGAAATGGAGGTCCTTATGATGGATTTATTGTATAAACAATAAAAACACTTACATATATTAAGACTGCAGTATTTCAGATTACTGTTTTTCCCTTTGTTGTTGTTAATGTTGTATGAAGCCTGAGGGACACAGATGCACAGTACCATATCTGTAGTAAAATCCATTTGGAATGACCAGCATCTGATACTGTCATATCATTCAGATAACCATTCTAAATATTTATTTTTAGTTGTTTAGTCTACTTGGTTCTTATTTCTTCTCACTTGTACAATATTTTGTACAAGTGTTTTTTTCACATTTGTTGAATTATGTCTTGATTTAACTATTTTGTTGGTTCTTTGCATGGGATTGTGCCAGATGAGGAAATGGAAATGTCCTATATTTAAAGATCACACAGAATAAATTCTAAGACTGGAACTATGACCCTGGTCTTATTTGTAAGCATGGCTATAATGTTCACAAAGTTAAAAAACTAGCTTTCTGTCTCTATCTTTCTTTCTTCATTGTTGGTTTGGGGAATTGGATTTTGAAGTTGTTCTGCAATTTGATCTTACTAAAAGTTTCCCAATGCATTTCAGCAACATATGTCATTAATGTGGGGAGCTGAGTAACCAGTCCCACCGTTGCTTGTAATTCAGCCTATGACAGGCAGCAGGAAAGCAGAAGTTTCAGCCAGCCTCAATTAGGAAAACATGCCCAAGGCATTTGGCTATAGCATAAAGAGAGATACATCAGGCTCTCCCAAGAGGAAAACTAAATGTGTACATTGTTGAACAAAACCAGCTCCTTATTTTGACATTGATATGTTTAACAGAATAAAGGATCATTCCCAATGAAGGAAAGGATAAACTGGAAAAGGATGATCTGTGGATTGCAGGTGCTGAAGTAACATCCTAAAAATATAAACACCAGTCTTTTGTCAGACAGTTAGCTATTCCCTTATCATGTTTCAGACTATAATGCCATGAGCTGGGAATTTTCTCCTGAAGGAAAACTGTCCATACATGAAGCGTAAAGCCACAGAGATGATTCTGCTGTTGATCAACCTCTTCACAACAAGAATGCTTATAAAAGAGGTAATACACTAAAAAAGAAATATTTGTAATTTGTTGAATCTTCAGTCTGTGACATCAAAATGCTTAATATTGCCTCACAACCCTCATGACATATACTTAATAATCATGTTATAGATTGTAACTCTGAAGCATCTGGAAGATTAAATAACTTTCCTTTAATAACTTAAATACTTTGAAATCACACACAGATTTCTTGTCTTGGTATGACAGCAATTGATAACCAAAGCCAGGATTATTCCCAAACTGCCTTATTTCCCTTCTCTTATTAGCATTTGACCAGATATGTGGCTTACAGGATAAGGAAGAAGGAAAGGCAGGGAAGGGAAATATGTGCAGGATGCTTCTGTAAATCAACTTAATAAATCAAAGCTATCTTTATACAATTTTTGGTGTCCACTGGTATCAGACTACGTTATGAGATTATGTTTTACGAATGTCTATTTTACAGATGGGAAAACTAAAATAAAAAGTGATTTAGCAAAACTCCTAGAGCAGATACGTTTGCAGAGCTGGGAAAAGGAGCTGAATCTCCCAACCCCACAAGACAGGAATAACGTATTAAATGAGCTGGCATTCACCCTGTTTCACTTGGCAACATAGTACGGTGCAGAGGGAATGGTGTTCTTTCCATAAGGAATGCTTTGATGATGACACTGTAATAGAAGAATGAAAGGGAATGCTGGATTTGAAGCATTCCTTAAGGTATAAGATTGCCTGTTTATACTGTGAGTTGGAAAAAAAAGTCCTGGAAAAAAATAGCAATAAAGGTGCAGGTATCCACAATAGCTTCTGAGGAAACCTAATTTGGAATGTTGATGGACAAAATATAGGGTTAAGGGATAAATGCTGAGCAGCTGTGCCAGAAGCACCAGGAAAAAATTGGGAGAACTGTGAAGGCAGCATGGGAAGAAACTCAGACTTGCAGAAACCTAAGTGTGCACCTGATTTTCACCTGTAAGGACCATCATATCTCTCTTCCTTTATATATACATAGATATATATATAAATATTATATATATAACATTTATGATATATATATTATATATTATATATAATTTTGCTAGTCAGGCAATGGATTTTAAATTTCTTTGTTACAAAGGCATGTTTATTACAAATTACATGCTTTTTGACTGTGCATCACTTTGAATAGGGCAGAATTTTTTGCTTCACAGATGAAGCAATGTGTACTTGTGAACTTGTGAGATAGCCAAAGTATGTTCTGAGTTATGGGGCTTTGATACAGAAACAGGATCCTAAACTGGACTGCAGAAGTTGTTTCTGTGACTAGGGGAGCATAGTTTGATGAAATTTTTTTCATTAGGTAGTCAGTAGGAAAGAAAGACATATTTGTCTCACATAAAATACCTCTATATGTCACATATTTGCTTAGGGATTGACCTTAGCATTTTCATCTAGAGGTATCATCAGATCAGTACCTCCCCTCCTGAAATATATTTTTCCCCATCCAGTAAAATATTACAATTATGTCTCTGACAAGTATAGACTGAAGTGATCTGTGAAAATATCAGTGTGGTTATGATGAAGCTATGAAGACTTTGAATTGAGTCCATACACTTGTCTGTAAGAAGAGATTTAAAACTATGTCTATACTTATCTGCAGTTCTTTCAGATTTGGAATAACTGTTGATAATTTTGTTCTTATGAACTAGGCTCAAAAAAAAAAAAAAAAAGCCTCATCTGATTTTATTAATGGGAGTTTCACTATAAGGGATAGAATTGGGACCTGGTTTACTATAAACAAAACTCAAGAAACTATTTTCATACAACGCCCAATAACAAAGGGAATAAGTTAAAGGGAAGGACAATTGTAGCAATGAATCTCTATGATTAAAGGGAAACTTAGATCCGTGTCAAGAGAAGGAAGACATCCAAAGCAAAAAGAAAAAGAAGGAAGGCAGGAATTTGAGCAGCCATGGGACAAGTGGGTGGGTAGGCATTGTTACTCTGTTAGAACATTTTCTGTTTAAAATAATCTTTGAGTTCTTGAAAAACTGATTGGTCTTCTGCTATTCTTGGTCTGGAAATTTTCAAAGTTTCAAGAAACTGCAATGTGTGCATTGTAAATTGCAGAACTCTTTGTAAATTGCCTCCCAAACACCGCATTCATTTGTTAATTCCTATGAAAATTAGTTTATGTATTTTGATTCAGCTACTATAAAAGAAGAAGCTGATAAAATTATTCCAAAACATTTACAGGAAGACAGTGTGGCAGTGATAGATGTTTCGATCACCTTCTTCTCACTGCTCTTCTTGTGCAGTCAGCAGCTAAAATCTGGTGCTTCTATGTGACCTCAGCACCCTAATTTAATAATTTGTCCATTCCAAGTAGACACCAACCCCAAAATCTAGGTCTCTTGCAAAGCATAAGAAACATGAACAGAGATCATCACTTCATTTACATTTGTCCTGACCGATATCTCAGTTAGATTAAGTTGCTATATGTCTCAATCACTTTAAATTGCTCCATTGTCTTGTGAGGAAAACAGTGTAGTGTGAGCTATAGTTAGAAAAATTTAGAGTTCAGTATGTGAGGGTATCACTGATTTTACTCCAAGAAAGAAGGAAGGTGTTATGAAGCCTATCCAATACAGGTAGGGATTTTAATCATCTCTCTATCAATGTACTAACTGAGGTTTTAAGAAAAAATATTTAAGAAAAAAATTAATAATAATAATAACTGTCTGCTTCATTTATGTTTAAGGCACTGTTTGCTTAGGGACAGATTATTGTGCTTTGTCAAACAGAACACATTTGGCCTGGTAATTATTGTGCAGTTGTGCATATCAACTGCATGCTCTGTATCCATGGATAAACAGTTAGGACACTCAGCCAAATAATGCCATTCTGTATAAATCAGAATTGTGAGCACTTATTCTGTAATATTTGTCCCAGTGATGTACGAACTATAGACCTGGATCTTCTGAGCAGTCTCTGTATGCTGGTGCACAGTACATCAATCCAGGCATCTCTGTGATGACAGAAATCTGTGTTACTGAGTCAAATTTCATCCAGGTGCTTTCCAGGACACTAATGAAGATTACTCCAAAAGATTAGAAGTAGGTAGGTTTTAGTAAATACGATGTAGAGGAGACTGCTAACTTGTATTTGGACTTTTAATGATGAAAATTGGCTTCTTTTAGATTACAGCACTCAGTTTTATATTTAAGATAAAAACCAAAAATTCATTAAAATTGCAATTGTTTTTAGTTATATATAATTGTATGGACAGAAAGTACAGGTCTTGCCTACTAAGTTTACAAAATGGGAGGACAAAACATACTACTTTTTTGGTAAAAGAGTTGTTTGAAGTTTGTTCACAGAGCTTTAACATGAGATTCCACTGCAGGTTTGATAAAAGTTCACTTGACTGTGAAGTCACTGTGTGTGTTGAATTGAATTATAAGAGGATGGAATTGACTTACAGCTTGTCTTATTTTCATGGTAATGAAAATAGTAAATGATGCATAACTGAAACAATTTTAATTTCTACCCATTTCATTTTTTTTCCACTATTCTTAAAATTGCCATACAAAGAACACATTTTAACTGATATTTACACATCATATTCCAACTGTTTCAGAAAAAAAATTAAAATAAGGTGTAGCTGACACCAGTTGCTGCAATATATTTCAGCAAGTTCCATAAAGTTGTATTTATTGATCTCAGGCCTGCAAAGCTATTGACTACACTCCCTTTATTAAAAGTCAAGGAAGACGTGGAAATTTTTGGCAAAGTAAGTACTATAATATTGGGGTAATACTGGATGATTTATGAAACACGTTCTGCAGGCATTGTGGCTACTCATAAGCTAACAAACTGACTCAAGTACCAGCAACTTTTAGTCACCTCTGACTCTATTTTTTTGAATCTTAACTTCTGTGGCATGTTACTGAAAGAAAGAACAAAGCAAACCTATTTCTGCATTCCAAACTGATTTGATTTTAAGTTAAATAATTTAATTATATAGTCCCTTTAATGGCAAAAGGCAAGAAAATCAGCAGGCATGATACTCTTAACTCAATGTACACTTCATGCAGCATTTCTGCTACTCAACTCAGTGGTTCTCTCCCATCTCTTTTCTCTTACCTGATCAAGGTGTGTGCTGTTTAATGTATATGCTTTAGGAGTTGATACAGAATTGAGCTGCCAGTCATTAATTACAATGTATCTGTTATATTTGACTGATTTTTTCCTGGTTAGTTGTGACCAGAAAATTACACACGGAAGAGGGAGAGTTTGGGAGATTTGGAAAGTTATCAGCAAAGTAGGATCGACAGATGTGACAAGACAGATGCCTGTATCTCTGCCTGCTGAGAACTTCATCCTCTACTCTACATTGTCTTTCTCTTGGTCTCTTTTCCTCCTCCCATTCAGTGACTGCTGCTTCAGCTCCCTGGGCATTGAGAAACTTTTGATGGAGGTAATTTTTCTCTCTCATTTGTAAATTACCTGCAAGGTACCTGTATAAGAAAACCCTGACAATGTCACGGAATGATACAGCACTCACAGGTCATCAGAGGTGGTGATTTTAAAAGGGCTGAGGAATTAGACAGATAAAATGGGCTATTATGGTCATCCTTGCTGACCTCCTGCTCCAGAATTCAATCTCCAAATATCTATGCATCAAGGTTTACGATGTGCAACCAAGTAAATCTTTCAGAATATTTTATCCTGAATTTTTGTCCTAAATCATAGAAAGCTTATGACATCTATTGACAGAATTTTGTTGCATCTCAGCCATGTACACACATCTATTATGAGAATTAATTTTAACACTAGGAAAGAAATGGTATCTAGATGACAAAGTATAGAACCATTTTATTGTGGTATTAATCCTGTTCAACTTTCCTACATGCACATGTGACTTCCAAATATGCTCTATCTTCCTCAGTCACAGTAAGTCTTCCCTCTCCCTCTCCTCTCTTGTGTCTGTCTTCAAATCATTGTTTATTCATGTACCAAGTCATCCTCTTATTTGTTTGGAAGTAGACTGTCAAAAGTATTATCAAAACTTGTGGACATAGGAGGTTGAAAGTGTGAGGACCTAAGATGTGGAGGACTAATGAAAATGATAGCATTTCACTTAGGAAAGTTTTGTGTATTTCCTCTGCTAAAGGTAAGTAAGGCTGTTATTGAAATAAACTTATGTAGAAAATGTGTTTCTGCTGGGGCTCCAAAGTTCCTGTGTCGATTTTGAAAGCTGAATTCTAATGCTAATGGATGGAAGAAGTATGAATCTCCATTCGTTCATAATTCTGATGTTGCTACTGAAGCTTTCATGCCATTCACATAATGGACATTTCAGATGCATGCTTGGCACTGTGTTTCTGTCCCTTTTGCTTCAGTAAGATTTTATCTGTTAGTTTTTTTGTTTTTCTGGACTCTTGTACCGGATGTTACATATTCCTTGTCTACTATCAACTCTCAATAGAAAAAGATACATAGATAAAGTATCTATGAATACTCTCATAATAATGGATTCTCCTTTGGTCCACACTGACCATATAAAGGAATGCACAATCAACTTCAGCTTCAAAATCTTACAACTGCTTTTCTAGTCCTTCCCACTGATATCTATGCAAATGCTCACACAAGGTTTACTGCATGGCATCTGGAAAAGCCTCAGCTTAACTCCCTGTGAAGAATTGCTCCTACACTTAGTAGGAGTTTTGTAACTTCAAGAGAAGCTTCTAGTTAAGATGTAACTGTTGCTGTTGCTTAAGGGAATGTTTTTCAGCTTCTCTAGAAATTGGCAGGACTTTTAAGTACAAGGGGCATTTTAACAAAATTTGTCTTCTCATCTCAAGCTGGTTTTTATATTGAGTTGACATAAATTGGATTTAAATTGCTGCTCCTTATTAAGTAACAAATAAAATCTTTCTCAAGGTCAGGTAAAAAAATTGTAAGATAATCAAGTGCATGCAGGAATCAGCTCATCAGCTCCAACCCAGTACATTTTTAGGATGCATGCATTAGGATGCGTTTTTTTTTTTTTTGTTTTTGTGTGTTTTTTTTGTTTTTGTTTTTTTTGTTGTTGTTGTTGTTGTTTTGGTTGGGGGTTTTTTGGGGGGTTTTTTTTTGTGTTTTTTTTTTTTTTTTGGGGGGGGGGGGGGGGGTTGGGGGGTTTTTTTTGTTTGTTTTTTTTCCTGAGCAAAAAATTGGATGAGGCAATGAAAACATGCCCAGGAGCATTAAAATTTTGCTAACTGGATCAAAACTAGGAGGTAACTTAATTCTGTGCTGTTACTCACATGCTACATGGCTGGAGCTCATCTTAGTTAACTATATGAGCATGCTGATGAATTGCTCTCGTGTAAGTAGCACTCATCACAGCAGTTAATAGTCCATCAGAAAAGCCTAATAATAGTATAGGAATACAATCAATAACAATAATACATTTGATTGGCCAGGAGTGAATATCTGCTACTCAGAGAACAGGAATTTGCTTATAGTGCAATTTTGGAGAAATAGTCCAGCATTAATTACACGAATCAAGTTTTCCCAGCAGGTTAGTTTACAAAGAAATTAATGTGAATAAAAAATAAGGGTCAGTTTGACGAGTATTTCAGCAATCAATTCAAAGCAATTCTTTCAGTGTAATTATGCATAATGTGTTTTGGCTAGAACAATTTAATTAAGTGACTCTACACTGAAAGATAAAAAGAAGTGCAGTGTTTGTCTGGAACACTCTTATTGAAAGTGATAGCTTGATACCATTAGGAAACTCAACAGGACAATCTACATTCATGCATTAAGAGAAGCAGAAGTCTGAACATCTGTTTCCCACTACTGAATTCACAAAAGGGGCTTCACTGTGCAGGGAATAAGTGAACAAACAACAGTTGGAGAAGGTTATCTCTGACATTTAACGAAATGTTGAAGTATCACAAAAATGATGTAAGGTGAGAATGAAATGTCTGAAATAATGGTGTGCTAAAAGTTAGCTTGGCAAATGAAGCACTGATAACATGAACAAGCCAAACCTTTGCCCATCACTCTTCGAAATGTGTAACATGAATGATCAGTTTATGAACAGCATACTTTTTTATTCAAGATGTACATGGTGGCATGAAATGGTTTTGGAGAAATACACAATCAAATGACACAAAATATTTCTTTAGCCAGAAAAAAAAAAAAGTAACAATTAAGAGATGCGTCTATAAGTGTTTAAAAATCCCAGAGATAAGAGTTAAACTAAAAAAAAAAAAAAAAAAAAAAAAAAAAACCAAAAAAAAAAAAAAAAAAAAAAAACAAAACAAAACCAAAAAACAGAATTTTATCTTGGATGTGACATTTTCTTTTCCTCTTTTCTTTCCACTTCCACAACCACAAGTCTTGGAAAGGGAGCAATAATAAAAGAGAAATGGAACCAAGAATCAACTCGCTGCCAACGGCTGTAATACAATATCTCAGCATTTCAAGGGTAAATCAGTGTGAACTGCGTTTGCCGTCCCTCTGAAAAAAAGTATGAAACTTCCGTTCAGCCAGTGCGGACTGCTGAAAGATAGGAAATCGGTGTCAGAGAGGGAAAGGAAAGGAAACCCCAAAACAAACACACGGACAAAACCCGAAACAAACACACAAACAAAACCCAAGCTCGGGCTGCCCAAAGAGAGCACAGAGCTGAGCAGACCCAAGTACGAGGAGAGGCAGCGCGGCTGTCCGCGCCCGCTCAGCTGTACCCGGGGGGAAGGCGGCGGCGGCCCCGGGAGCCCTGCCCGCCCGGGCCAAGGTGGGAGCCCTGCCCGTTCCCTCCAGCAGAGGTGGGAGAGCCCTGCCTTCCTGCCCGCCCCAGCCGAAGCGGGAGCCCTGCCTGCCCGCTCCCCCTCCCTGTCAAGGTGGGCGCCCTGCCTGCCTTCCCGGCCGCGCCGGGAGCCGTGCCTGCCGCAGCCGCGGGCTCGCTGGCGGCCTCACGGCGGAGCTGGCCACGCGGGCTCCTTTAAATTGAGGGCGTTTCGTGTGTCTCGCCGGCTGCTCTCGAGTTTAAAGAGAAAAGGGGCCGGAGCGAAGCGGGAAGGTGATCTTTGCCCGGCGGCTCTTCGGTGGGGAGTAGGTGCTTTTGTTTCCTTCGTGCCGCCGTCCCGGGGAGGCGGCGGGGTCCGTGAGGGAGCGGCGGGCACCGCTGGCCGCCCGCGGGGCGTTTGGGGTGGGTTTCTTTTCCTCCAGCTCTCCGTCCGTGGGAGTTTGAAAGCGTGGCGGAGGCGGGATGAGCGTGTGCGTGGGCGTGTGGCGGAGCTCCACGCGTGGTTCTCCCCGCGGAGAGGCTGCGGGTCCCTTTGGCGGGCTGCCCTGGGCATCCCGCGGAGGGCCGGGGGCCGCGGCGGCTTTGCTTGGTCCTGCCCCCGAGGGGCAGAGCTGCGAGCAGCGCTTCCAGCACTCATGGCAAAGCCATTAGCTCAGCCTGACTGCGGAGGGGCCCCGAGGAGGACAAACGCATCGGACTCCGCGGCGGGTGAGAGCGGGGCGGGCAAGAAGGGACGGGGGGTGGCTCTTACTCGCTTTGCGCTCACCCTTGGCCCCAAGCTCCGGTTTATCTCTCTAGGCGGCCCTGGGGTGCTGGTAGTGCGGCGGCAGGAGGGTGAGTGTCCGCGGCGAGGCTGCGGCAGCGCGGGCGGGAGGCGGCCGAGCCCCGCTGCGCTGCGGGCTGCGCCCGGCGCTCCCGGCTCGCCCCTCCGCCCCCACAGAGACAGCGGGAGCACAGCCCTCCTGTGCCAAAAGCCGCCCTTGCAGGGCTCTGGGGTTCCCCTTCGGGCTCTAGATTCAAATCTCCGCGGACAGAGGTTCGCCTTTAAGAAGGCTCTGTTTGTTCACTGACGGCGTGCCTGTAAGGAACGAAGGTTGCTGTCCCTGTCTAGGATTGCTGTGGGCAGCCTGGTGCAGTGGTGACATCTGAGCCTGCTGTCTCTGCTCCTAGGGGAGCACAGCTCCTGGGACACCAGGATGGATGCGTCACAGACTCCCCAGTGCAATTTCAACATACTTCTAGCATTACTTCGCAATGAAAAATGAACGAAGTGTTATTGGTTTTCTGTGTACGTTAAATTATGTATTTTTTGTTTCGTTGCGGAGGAGCTGCTGTGCCAAGTGTAACAGTTTTATGAGGGGGTTGTGACGTGGATTGTGATTTAATAGGAAGATTCTAAAGAGGACATTCCTAAATTCATACTGTATGGTGCCATAGGCTGTCTGATCAGGATTATGCTGCCCTTGTTGGAACCATGGTCAAACCTATCTGAAGGTGGTGAGGTGCTGAAGAGTCAGCACTATCCTCAAGTTTTAGCTGCCACTTACTTTATCCTACTGACTTATTTGGTCACTTTAATTTTTTTTTACCTACAGTCTTATTTAAATTGGCACACTTAATAACCACAGTACCTCTTCAATTTACACCTCTCAGTTAAACTTAACACTAATTTCAGGACAGGATTTTGAAATGGAACATCATAATTAAAGCAAAGCTGTTGATTGGAAATCAGCGTGTAGTACTGTCTGCAGAGTGTCCTTGCAGCAAGGGACAGTTCTGCTCCTTGTGGGATGTGATATGTCAATTTAAATGTGTACTTCTTTTTCTAACTGGTGGAGGTTGAAACTTCTTTTGTACTAATTTTTAATGGCTATTTTGCTTAGAGAAGCAGAAAATCATGTAGTAATAGCCAGGCAAAGAGGAATCAGCTTCAAGGGTTTTGGACAGTGTTAGGCATCAGACTCAGTTTCCAGAAGTTACAATTTTATGAGCAAGTAGATATTGAATGTTCCTAGAGTTTTGTTTTCATCTGTGTGAGAAAGACTTTCTGCCTTCCTCTTGGTAAGGGAGACATTATCAAGGCAATAAAATAGTTTCTACTAGGCATAGTCCTGAAAATGTCTGGGTTTCCAATGATTAGAACAGATTTTTAAGTGCAGTTAATTTTGGTTTGGTCTGGCCTCAGACCGAGGGCCTTACAGGTATAAAGTATTGGTAAGCTGTTGTGCCAGGTTCTCCATCCTCCAAGTACTGCACACATTTGTAATGTATATTCATAATGTAAAGGACAAAGGCTTCTTGTGATTAAAACTTACTCTATCAGTGTAGATCACATTTTGATGTAAGCCATGAAAAATTCTAATTGATTAATGAGTTTCAGATGGTGGTTCCCCTTCAGTGCCCCTCCCCCTGCTCCTAATGTACAGTATGCTCCAAGTTAATCTGGGAAAACTCCAGAAACCTTGGGCTAAATTGGTTGTGCTATAGTCTATAAGGATAATAAAATATCTAAAAAAATTAAAATTTCCCTGTAAAGATATGTTTGCTGACTTGTCAGCTTATGTTTTATCTGCTTGTTTACAACAGTGAGTGAAGTTAAGATTACATGTAAGGTCTGTGTATGATAATGCAGATGGGAATGTTTCTTACAGGAGGGAAAGCTCTGCAAATAGCTCTTGAAGAGGAGATATGCAAGGTAGTAGCAGAATGACTTTGAAAATGATTGTGTTTGTTTTTACCTGTGTGAAAAGGCAAAATGAGAGTGATTACTCTTCTGTAGTAAACTGGAAATTGAAGGGAATTGACTAAGTAACACCTAACAGTGAGTGGCAAGTTTCTGGGTTTTTTTTCTTACTGCTTCTTTTAGTCCATTTTTAGAATTTCAAGAAAGGGAGCTTTCACAGTTTCATTTGGGAAAGTCATTCCACTGTCTAGCAGATCTCACCACAGGGAACAGTTACCTAACATTAAAAAATCAAAAGTTTTTGGTTATTTTTGTGGCTCTCAAAGGAAGGCATTCATATATCTTTTTTCCCCTCCTTCTGCATATATGTGTATGTATACACATATGTGTGTATATGGCCAAGGGGGTGGAAAAACAAGACCAGCCTTTAGTCTGTGCACTGATGTTATACTCTTCAAATCTGAAAAATAAGTCAGCACTGAGACAGGAAAGCTGAAATAAGTTTTCAAATGCAAATGTATTTATCCTTGGTTGTGCTGTGTCTATAAATGTGGCACTTGGTGATGTGAAGATGATGATTGCAATATGGGTCCCACATTGTGGGCAGCTTCATTTCTACTTGCACAATTATGCATTTTGTTCTGCAACTTAATCTGTTTATGAACACTGAATCTTGTGCCTTTTTTGCACTCAGCTTGCTGTTTCAGTTAGTGACTTCTTCACACAGTACACTTAAACTCAAGTAAAGTTTCAAAAGTTCTGTTCTTTTCCATCTGCTTGAGGTGATTAGAACTAGCAGGGAGATCCAGCAGAGACCCTTGCCAGATACACTCATGAGTTCTGTTCTGGCTTTTGATCCTCTGTCTCCTCTCCTTCCAGGCTGGCTGCTTTCCAGTAGCATTACCTTCTCTCTAAGACAGCAGGAGATTGTCTGCATTTATAGCTGATACCCCTCTGTCAAAGCCAATGTACAGTCTAGTGCTCAAGTTCCAGCTCCTTCAGAGAAAAACTTGCTGATCTTGTCTAAGCTGCTGTCTGTTTCCTCTATCACTGACAGTAAAGCAGTTGCACAGTTGTGTGTATGATGTTTAGTTTCTTCTACTACTGGCGGCTAATATGCTTCCTCTGTCATATTATAACTGATCTCATTGCACAAACTTAAAGCCTGCATATTTAATCCTGTGAAGGTTTACAAAAAAGAGTCTTTGAGCCCAGGGTCCGTGAGGTAGACTCATGCCATCTTCTGTTTCAGTTGTTCCAGCTGTGTAGAGCAGCCAGGCCACTGAAGGGGCATATGTGCAGATCTTCAGTCCTGGATAGCTCTGGTTTGGCTGCCAGCTGCACAGAGCCAGTCACTGACTGTGCCTGGGTGGGCCAAACCCCATGTCTCTTCACAGTGTCCCTGTCAGGCTCTTGTGGTGCAAAGGGTACATCCTATAGGACCTTTGCATCAGAGGTGATTTGATTTACCACTGTGGGAGTTCTGCATTTGCTTTATGATGGGCTTTTTTTCTCCTTCATAGACACTTTTAACTTATTTTTTATTCTTCTCTAATTGAATAGAAAGAAAAATGCTTGTTTCACTGGATGTATAACTTCTATGCTAATTCTTAAGTCAAGTCATATAGAGCAAGTGACTCAGCAAGACTTCTTCATTCCTGCCCTGGAAGGACTCTATGTAGGAACAAGCTGAAAGAAATGGTTCAAGCCCCTTTTTGTTTGAGAATTAATGCACACGTGGTAATTGGAAACCAGGTTGAAGTGACAATGAAAGTCGTGTGGTACAGAGAGCACTCTATAGTCAGCAGCTACTCAGTATGAGCTGTTATGTATATATGCTGGAATTGGATGGGTAATTTGGAGTAAAAACTTACAGGTTTATATGATTAGCTAGCAGGGTGGAGCACATTAAGTATTTTCTTTGTATGTACATCTATGCATACATGCAAGTCTCCTAATACATTTTTCCTACACAGTATATTTTTTTCCTCCCTTTTTCTACTTGGTTGAAGAAAATTATCACAATTTTACAGGTAAGGAGGGTGGTAGGAATAGGAAAGGGAATTGAATCTGAGGATCTGCAGCTGTAAGTGCTTCATTGTGCATCCAGTTTTACTTTCTAGATTAAATGGTCTTTGCCTCCTGTGTGTTTTGAGTAGTGTATCATTCTTGATTCCTTTTCTCCTACCCGTTAACCGCAACAAAAGCCAGTAGAAACACAGAAGATCATTTGTTTGATTCTCATTGCTTTCACCTGATGATCACTGATAACAATCATCAGATAGTGTGAGGTTACACTGCTGGCAAAATACAAGCAGTGAACTGCAGTGCACAGATAACTAAATGCACTACTGTAGAGCAAAATAAGAACTTCACTGTTCTGTAGGAGCAAGCAGAGAGAAATAGGACCTTTTAGAGTGTTGAATCTGATACACAGTTCTGGGTGTACTGTAAACCATCCCACACTGAATTCTTCATCTAGACAATAAGGCTAAGAATTTGAGATGTCATCCCCTTATTGAGAGAGGTCGAAAAAAAGGGTTGTGCCGCATAAATATGAACTGTAACCAAACAGGATGAAAAGTAGTCAAAGACTGTTCCTCTGAATAGGTCTATTCTAGACTCTGAATGAATCTACATTCTGAATAGTAAGGGGAAGCAGTTGCTTTAAAGCATTTGGAGGTAAGTTTTGAAAATGCTTCTGCATATCACGTCAGCCTCAACAGTTTATAGAGAAGTGTAACATTCTATAAAATATTTGACATGTTTGTGTTGGCTAGTTTTAAACAGCTGTATATATGATCATTTGATGTTGCTGTTAGAAAGTCGTGAGATTAGGAAACCCAATATTTTTTGGCTACTTCATTCATACTTTGTCTGCCAAAAGGAAAGGATGAAATAGTTCTTGGAGCCAGAGGCTTGCCTCAGCAGTGGTGATGTATCCTTGAAAGCTGCTGTCTACCTCTGATGCAAGTTAGTCCATTCCTCTGACCAAATTCCTCACTGATAAATAGTCATGAAACTTCTCTTCGGTTCACTAAAAAAGAAATATATTAAGACATTTTAAGGGAGGTATTTGAAGGTATCTGAGTGATGAAACAAGGGCCTGGCCTTCACCACAGGAAGAATCTTCCAAAAGATCTTGAAAGAGCTCAGGACTCCATTGCTGTCACTTTCATATAACTATCTTATTTTGGCTTCTTCATGAATCCCAGCCACTATGAAGTTCTAATTTATATGTGCTAGTGCAGTTGACTAAGTAGATGAACATTTTATTGAAACTTGGGTACTTCAGTACTGAAATATTGTGAAGGCTTAAGTTGAATTTAACAAGTTCAGCAGTGATCAGTGTTTGCATGAAGAATAATTCAGAGCTTGAAAGTTTCTGGTGCTTGCAGTTTGATAACTGACTTCCAGTACCACCAGTAGAGTCTGTGACAGGAGATACTCTGCTCCTTGAAAACTGAGTTTTAATTTTTTAAGAATTATTTTTAAAAGTCCAAGGTAGGAATTTTGTGGATTTTACTGAAGTGTAGGGCAGTTTTTCAGAAAAAGTAGTGGGGAATGAAAAATTTGGGAGTTTTTGTGAACGAAATCAAAGAAAACTTACACAGAAGCAAGGTTAGCTTGTATGTGATTGATCTGTAATTCTTCAGGCTCTTTATCAGTATTAACTTGGTCATTCCCCAGTCCTCACTTTGCATGCCCACTTTAAAATAATACACTTTATGTATTATTTTAATTCAGGGTGACTATTTCAAGCAGACCTAGTCTCAGCATAGAGATGTATGAATCATTTTCACCTTCTAGAGACTTTTGTCACCTGTCTGGCTATTGTTATCTTTCCAGTTTCTCATTCTGAGAATGTGTCTGATGAAATCTACCTTAAACTCAGAATACCTTTCTTCTCTCTCTCTTGTTCTTCTTACAGTCACTAAGAAACTGAAGCACCCTTGCATCCTCCAAAATCTTTATTCTCCCACTTTTCTTCCCTGAATGAGTCTCAAAAGTTTCTTGGGACTTGACACAGCCTGGATGCTGAGTTAGGTCAGTATGAAATACATTTAAAGACAATGCTGTATTTTAGAGATAAACTGAAATAACATCCATATCCCCCCAGTTCTCTACTCTGCATTTCCACAGAAACAGGCCTGAAGTGTAAATAGACTGCAGTGCTTCTTCCACAGACTGGTGTGGAAACCCAGACTGCCTCCATGTAGCTGTTTAAGAAGCCTTCCTTCTGTTTTGCCTTGTCTTCAAGAAAGGCAGCTTTGAGACCATAGAATTACTTCAGCCCCAGCAGTTTCAGCAGCCTGTATTTTATCTGGCTGACTGTCAGGCATATCATAATGTTGGTGACTAATTAGCCCCAGGTTCCCATAGGGCACTTCATATACATGGGCTTGGAAGTGATGAAGTGGGGTGAAAGAAAAGGGTATTGCCTGTTGTTTTCTTCTTGACACATCCCAGCTCAGTCTGTGTGCTAACTTTTACCCTTCGAGCAGGGCACACCCTGCACAGGGTTTCATGATTAGTATTGCCCTGTGCATCCATGAAATATAAAATAACAATAAATTTAGGTTGGTAGGGGACCTGCAAGTGTCATCCAGTCTAACCCCCTCCACAAAGCATGTATGAACTGTGAAATTATTCCCTGTGAAGAGGTGCAGGGTCTAACTGGTTCCTTTAGTAAAGTAGTTCTGCTTTTTCTGCTATATTTTTAATTTGTATGTAAAGAGAAATGAATTGCAGGATTTTCCTAAATATCTAGATACATGCACTCAGGAATAAGAACTCTCTCTCTTTCTCTCTCTCTCTCTTTTTTTATTTTTTAAATTGTATTTTACCACTATCATTGCAGAGATAATTGAGGGGAACTAATTCCAGTTCTGGCTCTCACTGTGTCAGTGGAGGTGGTAGACCCCAGAAAGTGATCAAAATTATTTGAAGGCTCTTTCTGGAAAGCAAGCATGTGATAGAAACTTGTTCTTTCCCACATAATCTTTGAAGACAACTGGTGTCAGTTATCTGTTTTGCCTCTGTTTCTATCCAAAATGAAGCAGTGATATGAAAGACTAATTTATGTGGTTCTCAGTGACTTAGAGAAACTTTAAATATACTGTCACTGAAGTTTCTTAGCTGTTGGTAGCTTCTAGTCTGAATCAATCTATTTTGAGAGTGAATTTCTAGATAGATTTCTGCAAAGCTAACAGTCCAAGTCCTCCTCTCCCTTGCAGCCTGCCCTAAATGAACAGGTATGATTTGAATTTAATTAACCAGGAAGCCATAAATCCAAGCTGACATTTTTACAAAGTCAGTTTCACAACAGAGCTGTGCATAAGTTATGTACTTTAGTCTGCTTTAAACTCCTCTGCTTTCAAAGAAATTTTGATACATAAGGATTTTTTTTTTGTTAGAAAAATGTAAAAACTACTCGTAATTCAGAAATATGTGTTTATACAAGAGAATAAATCTTTTTTATGTATGGTTTTGCTTCTCCCCAACTGAAAAAAATTGTCTCATTTCAGTAAGAAATATATTTGTAGTGAAAGCTGTGCCTATCTCAAGGGCAAGCTAAACTTCAGGACTTGGGTTGAGGTACTGTCATCGAGAGCTTACGTAGATCTTTTTGCAAATACGGAGTTTAGTTACAGACAGCAGGGTAAAAAATGCTGGAGTATTTTAATACAAGTGTTAAGATATCCCACATGCCATAATATACATTTGGAAAGTTGGTTACAGCACAATTTTATGGAAAGGTGATTTTTTTTTTTTTTTTTTTTTTTTTTTTTTTACATTTAGCAAATATTTTCCTTTTTTGACAAAGAAATTGTTTTCAATATTTTTTGTTAGTCAGGCCATTAATGGATAGTATAAAAAATTGTTCTTTTTTCTTCTGTTGTTTTTAAAGTCACAAGAATCTCTTAGCTGGTATGAAAGGTATGCAAAAGACAGAAAGAAAGTGTTTGCAGATTATCATAGCTGGAAGCCAGTTGACATGTCTCACTATAATTGTGGATCAGCCAGTTGACAATAGGCAAAGGAACCATAGGGTATGGTTCCTTTAAATTAAATAAATGTAATTTAATTAGTTTAAGTTAATTATTCCTTATGGCTCTCACAGTC
Organism: Sylvia atricapilla; assembly: GCF_009819655.1. Taxonomy (NCBI): domain Eukaryota; kingdom Metazoa; phylum Chordata; class Aves; order Passeriformes; family Sylviidae; genus Sylvia; species Sylvia atricapilla. Next base: position 7,477,032 of record NC_089145.1, read on the forward strand.
ACTTAATGCCTGTCCAGTGCCACCTGTACAGGACCTTGTGTCTGCTGCTTGTTGTAGGCTACAGCCTACCAGGCAAGGAAGTGTTTCAGCTCATTGCTACATGTGTCTTTCAGAGAGGAAAAAAATAAACTTTCTTCAGCTCGCTTCTGCCGCAGGTGGGGAACTTCAGACACAGAGATGTAGGCGCTGTGGTTCTATCAACAGTGGCTCCACTTAATTCACCTAAATTGTCACTGAAGTGACAACACTTAACACATCGTGTTAAAGATTAGTTGTCTCACTCAAAACTAAAGTTTCAGTAAGTCATCACTGAAGCAGGGGAGAATTTGGGAAGTGGCAAGTGTGAGTGACCAACAGTAGTTGTTCTGCTGCTTTCTGAAGAAATGGTGCTGTTCAGTCAATATATTTGATGTATTTTTTTCTTTAATAATTTTGAAGCTGTAGAATAGACTGTTTCCATTTGGTTACAGCATTTATTAATTGCTAATAGGTTTGCTGTAGGAGCGTAATTTGGTTGTTGCCGTGTTTTTCCTGGGCATGATCCAAAAATCTCTGAAGCTCTCCAATTAATCTAAATGGATATTGGGTCAGGCACCATAGTGAATTGGTAGCTTTGTGTACAATGTTTATTTTCATTTGATTTTAATAATCCCTTGCAGAATATTTTGTTGCATTGGCAACATGCAGCTTAGTGAGTACAAATGAAGTTAACATTTATCTGTATGATTTAATCACCTGCAAAATAAAATCCAGTAACAAAACAAACTTTCAATTATTGGTGTTTGCAACCATGTGTTAGAGCCATATCTGCTTGTCTGATACCTGATTTCTTGGACTCATAATTACTGTTGTCGTTATTGAATCACAGAATGGTTCAGGTTGGAAGGGACCTTAAAGACACCTCATTCCACCCCCTTCCCCTGCCATGGCAGAGACACCTTCCACTGGACCAGGTTGCTCAAAGACCTGTCCAACCTGCCCTTGGACACTTCCAGAGATGGGGATTATATTCTGGATGGGATTATCTCCTACAATTCTAAAACTGGAGCACTTCCAGAGATGGGGATTCTATTCTGGATGGGATTATTGCCTACAATTCTAGAAATGGAGCACGTGAGACTTCACTTGGTGTGATGAAGGACTTTTTTGTTTTTTTCTCTTTTTCTGTGATCAAACAGGTGTGACAAGCAGCTGAGCAATGTGCACTGCCCTGAGCCCAAAGGCACGAGGGCCTGGCCTCTCCGACATGCACCAGTACAGCCAGTGGCTGGCGAGCAGACACGAGGCCAACCTGCTGCCAATGAAAGAGGATTTGGCCCTGTGGCTCACAAACCTACTGGGTAAGGTACAATCAGATGGAATGCAGATACTGGGCAGCATGAGAACTCCTTGCACTGGGAGCTGGGAATTCAGATTTCGTTGTGTTTCAAGGATAAAGTTATGATTACGTGGCTACTGCTTTATAGCACAAACATTAGCAAGGTCAGAAGAGCTAATGAGTAATTTGCCTCCTCTGTGTTTCTGTGAGTAGCATAACTGAACATTGTACATTCTGTGTTAGGTTTTCTTTCAAATTTCCTTTTAATTTTTTTTGGAATGTATTTTCTTTACTTTTACCATTAAGCTGAATGGTGCTAATTACTGCCTTCACCTATTGTCTTCCATTTTTATTGATTGGCCTCCTAAAGAGAATGGTGTACTGACTGCCTTCATCAGAAAGAACCATTAAACAGTTCTTCTCTGACCAAGCAGCCTAGTAAATGATAATTGCTGCCCAAGGCAATGTATGATAAAACTTGTAGCCTGTGCACAGAGGGGTTTGAGCTGACATAGCTGGGACCTGGAGATTTAATGGTTGCAGCTCTACATCTTGGTCTGTGAACACAAAGCTCATTGTGGTCAGAAGGGGATGCAAACCAAAACTGAGGGAAAAAATCAGGTACACATAAAAAAGAGCAAATGAGATTGCCCCTGGCAGGGAGGAGAGAGACAGTACTTGGAGATGTACAAATTAATTATTCAAGAAGGTGGAATTTAGAAACTATGAGCCAGGAAATAGTATGTTGTTTGCTGAGAATACGCAGGAAAAAATGGCTTTTGTGTGATTTCTGTAAATAGAGAGGACACTCCCAAAGAAAGATAACTTAACACAATACCTCATCCTCAGGGAGAATGCTAGTAATTCCTCTCATTAAATAAAGAGAAGAAAAATATTTCAGAAGCTATGTTTACGTGAAACGTTAGTTGATGGGGTTTTGGAGGAAAATTCGGATGAACACTTTTAAATTTGATGTCTATGGTTTTGAAGGATTTATTTAATTTTTTTTTTTTAATTTCTGAAAATCTGTTCTGGTGAGACATGGGCAGTGTCTTGTCATGGCCAGTGGTGTAGTTAAATCATCTCAATGATGTCATACAGGAACAGAGTATATCCAGTGCCTTTCATCAGTACATTCCATATTGCTCTATTTCCTCTTTTTTAAGAGAAAGAAAAGGAAATATCACTTACGTTATAACAGATGTGGTCAACAAGCACTGTGTTAATAGAACACAATATTTTGCAGGTAGACAATACCCATTTTTGAGCTGAGTTATGCATCCACAACTGCAGAAGTGGCAGGTGTTTTAAATGACATATTTGTATGGTACTTCCATTTAAATTAATATGCTTTGAATATAAAATTGTCTATGCAAAACCAGAACAAAATCCAGAAATTTTCATTCCAATTACTACAAGACAGTAATCCAATTGACTGTTTTTTGGATTGGAAGCAGCATATTCCATTAAGGACTCAATATACTGTTTAAATCTTTTAAACAATGAAGTTTTAGTGATCCACTCTAAAACAAATAGAAGCTTGTTTGCAGTTTGTAACAGAGTTCTCCCAGTGATAAGTTTAGGAATGAGGTCACTCTTTGAGCAAGAAAGTAGCAACCAGCAGGAGGTTCCGAAATGCCAACTGTAATTAAATATCTGATTTTTCATATGGACACCAAGTTCTGCACCGCAGAACTAAATGGGCACAACCTTCTTTTAATTAAGCAGCGTATACAGTTCATTTGTTTAATGCATTCCCCCACACCTTCTTGCACTAAGGTCTTCTTTTCTCAGAGTTTGTGCTGATGAATTGAAATTATAGTGATTTGTTAGACTGCTTTGAATTCCTATGTAGACATTGTTATTCAAATTAATAATTCAATTAAGTTAAAATTCACATTCAAAATAAATTAAGTGTGAATTAAAATCATTATTATTCATCAGAGTATATTAACTCAGAATTCAAATTTTGTTTAATTACTGCATAATTTGGATAAACTTTAAATAGAGAAGCTATGTGTGAGCATGCTGCTCTACAGTAAAATAGAAAGGAATGTACAGCATGCCTTTTTCAGCATCCAAAAGGATAGAAGATATGGAAGGCTTTATTTTGTTTGTTGTGAGTTTTTTCCCCCTCTACCTGGAAGAAATAATGTATTTTGCATTAATGATCTGTAGACCTTTACATGCATGAATGTGCAAGTAACATGGAACAGATAATACTGTGTGTATCCACATCCTAGCTTGCTCTCTCTGTTTCTTGTGTGGCTTCAATGTAAGTGGCTTTATGGCAGTTTTCATGCAATAAATTTCTCAATTTTTAATGGAAATTACCATTCATTTCATTTAACTTTTGCCATTTTGGTTCATGATTATTTCATCTGTAGTTTTGTCATTTATCTGTACTAGGACTCAACGAGGGAACATAATCTTTTTCAAAGAAACAGAGGTTTTTAGAAAACAGTATTTTAGGCAAGTACAGGGTTGAAACTCTTTGAGGTAGTGTGATCAACTCAAGGCGTTTTGGGAGATTTTTGTGGAGAGGCTGTTATTGCCTTTACAGTGTTACTGGAGATTGAAATGGTGATGGTTTTACAGCAGCTTAGCCTGATGGGGGTTCAAAATCAAACTGGAAAACATGATCGGGATATCGCACTTTATAATATGAATGAAGTATTTTGATGCCAGATAGAAAGTAGGCACAGCTAGAATTTGACCTTACTCAATTGATAAATCAGAAAAGTGAGATACATGGTGCAGCTGGAAAATAACATTGGAAGAATTTTTAATCCTCAGACTTTGGATATTTAATTTAGAATGGACATTGTTGTGGGGGTTTTTGTTTAGTAATTGCTGATACTTTTGTGTGCACTTTGCTAATTATTTTTGGAACCATGTCAGAGAAACTCAGAGCTTCTGAGAGGACAGTTTGTCATTACAGCTCCATTGCTGAATAGATTTTAGCTGTCTATACTCTGGGGGATGGAAAAAGGACATTGCAGATGAAATCCATGTGTCAGATAGGATTAACTCATACGATATTGTACATTAGAGCATTTTCAAAGTGGGACGTGTCCGTGTTGTAGTTTGTTTGCTGGAAAGGAAGATTGTAGCCATAGATATTGTGTTTCCTCTTCTTGCTTCTCTCTGTTGAGCTTTGGTGTCTCAGTCAAGGGTGGCAGTGACAAAGCTAATGAGATTTGTTAACCTAGCTGACTTGCAGGTCATTATGATCTCTTTGCTTTGTCTCTATTAGGTACAGAGCCAGTGAAGCATTTGGGAATGCTTTCACTGCTGACAAAGTCCAAATGTGGTAGATTTTGTATACACTTACTTTAGTAGGAAGTTCTTGTGGATACTGAAAAGTTCTGTTCCACTCTGAGCAAGCTGTGTGTGGGAGTTAGCACACTTGGGCCACAGAACTCCTTCAGCAGAGGCAAAATGGCAATTTGAAAGGTTTGCTTGTCTGCTTTACTCTCTAGTATTGTCTTGTTTTCTTCTGTGTGTCTGCAGAAGCCAAATGGCTGACATTTGGTGAGGGTCTCCTCGCCAGCCTGGAGTTTAGGACAGGTACAGAGAGATGGTTTCCCTGTTTCCTCTTTGGCAGTTTTGTGGACATCTAGTCTTTTTTTCCCCTTATTCCCAGAGTTTATTTACAAGCTGCAGAGGGTGACATTGTCTTTTTATTGCATCTAGCTTCATTTAGCATGAGGGACTGACTACACCTCAGGCATGTGCTGGGCTCCAAGGTTTCAGTCCTGAGACCTCTTCTTAACATGAAAAGGGCTCCAGAAGCTCATAGCTGAGAGGCCAGGAAATGTGAGATGCTGAGGAGTTGGACATGTAAACATTAAATATTGTTTGATGCATGCAAAAGTTGTTTGGGTGCAAAAGGGAAGGAGGCTTGGAGAAAAGGAACAGAGGGGAGGGGCATCAAGTTGAAGACAAGGCTAGGTATTTAAAAGTTTATTGAAGGAAGTGTAAAGCTTGAGGTTGGAGAATGGTAAGTCATCTGCAAGAAAACTGTCTTTGATTCTGAATTAAATGTGTGTCAGCTTAATGTTCTTGCTCACCTTGTTGCCTAAGAGCATTCTGTAACAGAATGTGTATTTCCAACATCAGTTTGTTCAGATTGAGCCAGCAGGGAATATAGGTTTTAAATGTCTGAATATCAAGATATTCACAGCACTGATACTTCAGTGATTCTGCTAGCACTGGTACAGTTTCTTACTTAGCTGAGTTGCTTTATAATTTTCTTTATTATCAGCATGCCTTTGGAATTTTTTATATGTCCCATTTCAAGTAAGTAATAATGTCTCAATGCTTTGAAAATTATTTCTCCTACTGTCAACTATTGTAGGGAACAGAGTAGCCTTGTCAGAAAAGAACCAGTTTTGTATGTGCATAGTCATTGGCCTTGGTTTTCTTTATTTTTATCACATTCTGTTTTCTTGGGTTTGTTTTATGCTGTGTGAATTGAGAGGCTCAGGAGCAATTGTTTCAGTAGTGCCTCAGTGTAGCAGGTGTTTCAGAGATTTCACTTGAGTGAAATATTTCTGTTTGCACACTACTAGTTTTGTGATGCTACACAAAATGTACGATTAAAATAGTCTTTCAGCAAGTTGTGAGGCTGAAGAATTGAACAGTAGTTCAGAATTGAACAGTAGTTTACACCAAGAATAATAGAGGAATCAGCTAGATTTGGGTACTTGGGTCTTTCAGTCCCTCGCTTCTTCTGGAGGCTCTGGTTGTCTGGGACCTGTCAGGAAAGCTTTGTCTTCAGCCTCTTGGGCACACACCCATGGCATGAACTCTCTTCCATTATTTTTTCATGGACCTCCAGTCTGGTTTTATTGGGTCCCCCAGGACTGGGTGACCTCACAGACATTTGCTCACAGTTTTCAAGTGGTAGGTGCCCAGGTGCAGACTTTTCAAGGGGAATCTGGTGGTTGTGATAAAAGAGAGGGTAGGCAGTGCCTGAGAGGTTCCTGAAAGCCTTCGTATTCCTGGATTTTCTTCTCATACTTGCAGTGTTGGGTTTTTTTTATTATACTTAATGTTATTACCATTCTATAAAAACATTGCAACTACTTTCTTGTAATTATAGGGGGAGTTGTACATTTTTAATGGAGTTTGATGCTTTTTCCATACAAATACATGGAGCAATTTTTTTCCTCAGGTTATGACCATTACTCTTACTTGAATCAATACATTTCTACTGTTAAATATGTCAGCGTGTCTGTTTTAGCAAAGAAATGCCACCTTATGAAGCCATAAAATACAGTGAATTGAAAGCTGACACCTAATATACTTTTCATTGGAGACAGATGTTCAATGCAAAACTCATTCTTTCAGATTTCATAAAGGCTAATAGAACTCAAATAATCCAGTTCAGTGTGCAATATGCAGTGACCAAACTGCTAATGCAATTAAGCACTTAAAATAATATAAATACATTGTTAAATAGCAGGAGAAGCTAACTGAATTTTTCTATGTCTTTTTAAAAAGAAAATATCCTTAAATAAGTTTTAAGGGTTTTATAACATTCTATTATTATAAAATAATGCATTGGTAAATCATAGGACAGAAGAGATATGCAGAATGTGGGGGCTTTTTTTTTTTTTTTTTTCCTTTGTGAAAACTTATGTGTTGCAAATTAAAATAAAAATTTTTAGTCTGTTAAAAACACTTGAAATAATTTTTTTAGATGAGAAGAAGTCAATTATAAAAAGTGATACTCAAACTCTTCCTGAGGCATAGTTGTTTTTAAAATTTACCTTTCCAGTGACTTTAGAGCATTTTATAAAAATGCTGATGGGGCAAATGGGAAATTATGTAGGCTAGAATGGTGGCAAAATCTTTTGAGATGCTGAGCTGTTCAGTTTTTTATGTCTGGCCTATTATAGTTTCAGTCCTGGCTTCATTTGGCCTGGAGATATGGCAAAAATATTATCAGTTAGGCATAAGCCAACTCTGCATGTCTGCAGTGCTACTGCTGCTCTTCTGCCTGGAGAAGTCATTTATGTATACAGGAGCTATAAACTGGGCTACATGGCAAATAGAATTAAGTGGGAATAAAAAGGGGGAAATCTTCATGCTCAAAAGGCATTTCTGAAGTAAAAATGGATTTGATGAAACAAGTTGAAAAATAGAAGTCTGCTCTATGTGAAAATGGTTTGCTGCAACAATCTTTATCTTTTTTATCTTAAACTGAAAAGACTCACATTTTGGGTTTTGCCCAAAAGATGCTAAAGTATCTCAAAGTTTTCTGACAAGGGCCTAGAGAAGTCAGCTTTCCTATAGCATTTTTAAAATCATACTGCTTTTTAAAGCTGCAATGTCAGTACTGTGTCCTGGAGTATCAGGTTACAATGTATCAGCAAGAAGTTCAATGCTAATTTAGGTACTTCATTTTAGTTACTTTTGAATGTAAGTTTTCGTTTCTCAACAAAAATATATAGGAAAGTTTTACTTACCCTGTTTTGTTGGACAAAAAATTGCAAAAATTGCAGTTAACCTGTTCTAAACAGACTAATATTTTCAGTTTCCAGACATCTCATGGAAGCAGGAGCAGACCTGGATGGGATGAGGAGCCAGTCTCACTTCAGTTTTTAAATAATTTTTTTTTTTTTTTTACATTAGACTATTGTTGCTAATGCATGCTGTGTAACAACCCCTGAAAAATGAGTTAATTGTTATTTCCTAAATGCCATATATAAATACTGTGGGGAACAAAAATCCTGTTTGAATTGGAAGAACAAGAATTATTCCTTGATGTTTTCTTGATATGAGTGGAAGTTAAAAGGTGAAAACTACAGCTGCTCATCAACACAGTGTCCAAAGTAAAGGCAAATTTTTCAGTAGAAATGTGAAAATGAAAAACCTTCCATAAGAAGTAGGAATATTTTTAACTGAAAATTATGTTTAGATCCTGGAAGTTTTGTCTAGTATGGTAAATAATTCTCTTCTCATCTGGGGTCAGCATGCAATCTCATCATGGAGCATGCGATTCCCTCTTCCAGGGGGATGTAATTCCATTGTTAGGTAAGGTTGTTTGGTCTGCTCTAGAAGAGAGGACAGTTCCTGGCAGCTGAAGTATTCTGTTATATGGCATAAAAATTTATGTAATTTGAAAGCAGAGTATTTGAGCTTTGTTCTTTTAGTGAAAATTTTAGTGAAAATTTTAATCTGTGCGGCAAGTAGATCTATAACATGAATTTTCACTGTTTGTTTTTTTTTTTTTAAACCTGGCTTTACTTCTGAAAAAAGAACTTTCATGTTGTCACTGTCTTGTCTACTTCTTGCAGGATCAAGATTTAAGAGTCTCCTAAAAGTATACCATCTTTTCTTTTTTGACATGTTTTTCTACTTCTGTTGCAAAATAAACTCTTAACAATTCATGCTATAACTGCACATGCACACTGGTGTAAGCCATTTGCCTGCTGTACTCTCTCTTTTAAAACATTGTGTTAAAAGCACTGGATCTTCATAAGTAAAGTGAAATATGTGGAGTTGGATATGCTAGAACTATTTTTCAAATATCACATGCCTTCCCAAAGAAAGCGTGGAGGTTTTTTTCATAACTTGCTGTATATTTACCAGTAAAGTAATATTAAGGTTATTCACAAAATAATCAGTAATGCAAGTCTTTCTGTTAAAGCTTATTTCAAAATATTGTCCAGATTTCTTTTGATTTCTCTTTTTACACCAATGCAGTCTGTACCATTGCATGCTTTCTGCCATGTTAACTTTCTGTTTGCTGTTCAGGTAGAGAAATAACAGCAGAAACCTTTATGGAGAAATTGGATAATGGTGCCTTGCTTTGCCGGTTAGCTGAGACCCTGCAGGAGAAATTTAAAGAGAACAGCTTTGATGCAAACAAGCCTGGCAAAGTAAGTGTTGGTCAACACTCCAGCATTTAATCTAGATGTGTCTGATGTATCCAACCGTTTTGGTTTGGACAGTTCAGAGATTTTGTATGTGGAGATTCTGCAAATGGGTGGGGAGGTAATTGCTCTGTGTAGAAAAAATTACAAGATTTACATATTATATAGATATTATTACAATAAACTGGGAGAGATAATGCTTATTTGGTATTTGTTAAAGTATCTTTGCAAAGCACGTACTCAAAAAAGTACTTGTAATGTGTGGAGAGTCAGAAAAAACCAGATCTAGCAGTAGGATGTGGTAGGTAATAGCAAAAATATGATCCTTGTATTTATTTTCAAGGGGAATATTAAGTAACTGTGGGAGGTGCCTTTTCCTCCAGAAACAGCTCTAGGGAGACCAGTAATAAAACTCTATAGTAAGTTTTGGTGCCTTGAGTTTAAAAATCCTGTGTACTGGAAGGGGTTTCAGTAAAGAGTTGAAGGAATGATATGGAAAATGTGAAACTTAGAAGATATTTTGGACTTTTGGAAGGATCGATTTAAACACTTGTTTGAACATAACCTTGCTTTAATTTAAACTATTCTCATGGGACAATTCAAGAGTGCAGCGAGTTAATTTCTTGAAGAAGTAGAATTAAATGGCATTAACACATTCAATGTGGAACTGTTTTTATTTTTCTGGTTGAATTCAGGTAGATCTTCCTTGAAAGCTAAAACAGGCAAATAAAGAGCAGATAAGAAGAGGCCAAGAACAGAAATCACATAATGCATCTTCTATTCTTGATGTTTCATAGCTTGTCTGCAGCAGAAATTAGGGCATGGCATAGATTTTATCAGCTGGTCTGAGAACTGACAGCCTTGTGTCAGTTGTACCTGTGTAAGTTGCTTTTCCTTGGTTCCAAGTTCATAATTGTTGTTGTAGAAGAAATTGTCTGTCATATTTCCTAGTTCAAATTATAATGAGGCCCTCATTAGTAGAAGTATTGGGTAACTTTGGAGTTCCTCTTTATAATATGGTCTAGCTTGTCTTCACCTAAGTCATGGTAGTTTTCAAGTGAGGAAACGCATAGGGCAGTCCTTTTGATTGAGCCTAGGGACTAGCTAGGCAGAATGAAGGGTTACTTGTACTGCTTTTTGTGTTCTGAGTTACATTAGAAACCAATTAGACATTTGCAGTCCCATATGAGGTCATTATTTAGATTTGTTGGTCTTTATTTGTCAGGCTGGTACAACTGACAATGCATTTAAAGGGGAAAGTCTGCCTCACTGCTATTTTCTTAATGTATGTTATTTCATACTTAGCACAGTAAGAATTCAAAGAAATAGCAGAATAATAGATTTGTATCATTGTATACTATCAGGATGCTATTCTTCCTTTCAGATTTTAATTCCCTGTATAGCACTCTTGGGCAGCAGGACCAGTCTTCATGGTGAAAAGTCTGACTTTGTGGTGCCAATAACATTTAGGAGGAGATAACACTGTACGAAATTTAGCATAAAAGGAATTCCACAATCCTCTCCTGAATTATTGTTACACATTTTATTAATAATAGACATGGAATTTTGAAACCATCTGACCCTTGCTCTGCACAGGAAAACAGAAACATGTTCTTTCACTGAGGTGCCCTGATGACTTCACTGGCTGCTGGGAGAAGCCACTGATTTCTACCGAGTTCAGACTCTGTCAAAATAGATACCAAACTTCTCTGTCCATATATGTAACTTCTGATTTTTTTAGATAGAAGCAGCTGATATATGAGCCAGAAGGATCAGCTGCACCAGCTTGCATCTCTGTGAGGAAGACAGGACAAGGATATGGTTGATGGAGGGAGTGTGTGGAATCTTAAGGCCTTCCACAAGCCTGAAGATCTGGTCTGTTTCCATAAGCCAAGTTTTTCCTTCCATGTGAACTTGTTCCTATGGAAAAGCTTCATACAATATCTTGGGTTTCATTTTGTCTAAAAGAAGGATCTGGTTGATATCCTGCCCTGGTTGATAAGTACTACTGATGATGAATTCATTGTGCAGCTCTTTGAGACTGGCCATTTTAGCAACATAGCAAGATATTTAAAAGACATTAAAAGCTAATATTGCATGCACTGACTCCTCAGGGTTTTTTTACCATAATTCCCTAAATTCATATTGCAATACTCAAAATAGCAGAGGTTAAATCCTATTGCTTCTGGTTTAATAGCTTGTGCATTAAGTTTCAAGTTGATGCCGGTTTTGCATTTTGTTTGTCAACTGAACTGTACCATTCCCTTTCTTATTAGTGAGCATTGAACTTCCTTCAAATTTCAGGAATCCCCTAGGTCAGCATCAGCCTTTTTGAGTGTTTAATAAATCGGGAAAAGAGAGGTCAAAAAGGTTCCCAAATTGTGTTTTCCAAATCTGCAAGGGAGATTGTCATGTTGATATCAGCACTCCCTTTTTGTGTCATGTGGAAACACTTGTGGTTACTGGGGACGTTTTCAAAATACATAGGAAACTGCTGGTAATGTGACTTGGGGATAGAGCTTTGAGAAGGAAAATTGAAAAGGAGGTTAAATGGAGTGTGATGCAAAAGTCGTCTTTACTGAAGAGTCAGAGGCAGGCAAATAGGCATAACATTTCCTGCATGAAGGAGATAATGGAGTTGCTTTTTGTGAGTGACTGGATAGATTAGGATGCTTGGGTGTGGAAAGAGTGGCGTATGATGGAACTTGGCAAATCAGGAATCGTGTGGTAGAAGGTTAGTTTCCATACAAAAACTATGGGACATGGAATGAAGCTGCTGGAAGCCAAACAAGTGAAAGGAGGGCCTTTGTTTACATGCAAGTTAGAAAATGGTTGTGTTTTGAAAATTGAGTGTTTCAATTGACCTGGGTTCAAGTAAATGCTGAATAAAGTAATGAAAGAGAGATCCCTCAGAAGGCTGAATACACAGAAACCCCACCCAGATGAGGAAGTCCCTGTAGCTGAAAATTATTAGAACTTGAGAAACATAAGAGTCACTCACGTGTTCTGTGTGTTGTTTCCTGGGGATGAATATCCTACTGGTTGTGCCAGTGGATGAAGGGAAATCTATCACAAGAGTCAAACTTCAAATAAATTATTTTAAATTCTACTTGTTGGGGTTTTTGTTGGGTTTTTTTTTTGCTTCTGTATAAAGCCCTTTTAGAGCTGAATCCCTGCATCTAAAAATACCACCTGGGCCACACTCCACTTTGGTTTTTGTTTTTCAGGAAAATCTAGAATACAGGACTTTGGCAGCCTCTGGTGCCATTTGTGCAGTTTCTGCATGTTGCTGTTGTGAGCTTAATGCCATAATATTCACCTTTGGAGATCAAAATAGGTACTCTGTGTCTTCCATGACTCTAGCTGCTTTGCAGTTTGATTGACTAACCATTCAGTAATAAGATATTAAAAGCATTACAGTTTCTAAAGAGGAAGCATTTAAAAAGTGTTAATTTCTGAAGATGTTAGGCCCTAGGATTCTTTTGCAAGTCCCAGAAGGCAATGCTCTTCATTGTTAAGCAGCTAAACCCTGCTTCAAAACCTGATTATTCTGAAAGCATTGATGTTATATCTGGTTCTTTGCTACAAACAAACAAGTTTTGAGTTCTAGATGAAAATTGATTTTTTTAAACAATGATGGCAGTGTGACTATATAATGTATTTTCTAAGTAATTTTTTCCTCTTTCTTGAGATTTTTAGAGTCATAAATCTCCTAACATACATTTATAAAATGACAAGGAGATGACAGGTATCAATCTTAATAAATGCTCAAGATTTGTATGGTAGTAAGTGGTTGAAACTACCTGTGCTGCTGCTAATGGAGTACTGCCTTGAAACTAGAGACTTATTATTATAGCAGCAGTTATTCCATAAAAGTAATTAATGTTGCACAATGCCATTTTGTAATTTTCTCCCATTGACTTGTATTCTTTTCTCCAAGGTCTCCTGTCAGTATTTTACTTTTCCTGACAGATAGTTAATTTGAGAATTTCACAGCTGTACAAACAAATCCAGAGCATCAAGACATGTGCAGTATGCACAGAGCCCACATTTGATTTGGTTTGGCTTAGTTTGGTAAGACCATTAATAAGGACTTTTAAATGAACATAAATAAACTGTGTTAATTGTTGTTACCATTTTTATCAGCAGGGCATAGGAGTCTGCCCACCGTCCATGAAGTTGCCAATATATTTACAGACACTCCACTTAAAACAATGTCTTCATGAAACAGGTTGAGGATTAATTGCTTCTGACTCATGTTATGCACTTTAAGAGTTACAGTTAAAAGAATCTGTATCAATTATTCTGAATTAGATCTGGAACCTGGATCTTGCTCATCTTGCCCTGATGGCCAAGCTGAAAGTCTGATCTAAACAACTTGGTGGTTTTATTAATACTGTAGGCTTCAGTTTGTCAGGATTATCTGTGTCCTACAGATGGGGGGAATGTATGGTATTCTGTAAACTTGTCCTTTGGACCTGTCTGCCCAGTGTAAACAGATGTCAGCTGCACCAGAGCCGTGTTCAGGTCCCCTCTGTAAGTTACAAGTCTGATTCTCCAGTCGAGAATTTCATGGATAGGGCTGCAGGAAGTGTTAGGCTATGAACAAATCATTTGTGGTCTGGACCAGCAGTTTGCTTTTCTGCACACTTGTAACTGGACTTTTGTGTTGCAATAAAAGCTCATGGAGCCAATTTCTAATCATACACATTATGGAGAAGGCTCTCAGTTACTTGGGAGGATTAAAAAACTACAGCATTGGTTTTTTTGTGTATTAATCTTTCTAGTGGCAGACTGATGTGGATGTGAGAGAAAAATGATCTTGCAAAACTATTCACAAGAGCTAATCCATCTAGAAGGAGTAATTTCCACAAGACTGTAAAGCTGCTTGTTAGAGAACTCCTTTTATGTTTCTCAGACGTGTCAATAGCTTGCTCCTTTACCCGGGTTGCTACCAGGCTTCTTGTAGATGCTGTAGGATTTGTCTGCAGTAGGTCACATGCACAAACCTTCCATGCCTCAACAAATACTCCTACAACTGAATTTTATGCTTGCAGGAGGATTGCATGGTAGGATAGAGTGCTGTGCTGCTGCCCACCAGACTCTGAAAGCAGATTTCTGAACAATTCCAGGGTACTGTGTGTTTGCCTGCTTGGCATATTCCAGGTGAATACATTGAAGAATTACTTTAGAAGGTTTTAAATGCACTTCAGGCCCTGCACTGTGTTGGAAGCAGAACTGTACAACCCTGGAGGGAGCACCAAGATATCACATGTCCCTGGATTGTTCTTCTCATGGATACCTCTTGTCCTTGGGAAGACATGGTTTGTTCCTTGGGTGGCTGAGGCACAATGGATGTGAACTGGCCTGGCTCTTCTCAGTGAACCTGAGGCAGGAGTTCTCCTGCACGCCTCTCTGCTCCTGTTCAACATTGCAGAAATAATCAGAATTTGCATCACAAGCCAGTTGTCAGAGAAAAAGCAGGGCAGATTTAAGTACTTAACTACTTGGTAGCTCCAGCTTTGGAAAATATCATGATTCAGACTGTAAATCAGGTTATGAGGACCAAATTTTGATTTCTAAGAATATAATTTAACAAGAAAACACCCAAGTTTTTTTTCCCCAGATTTTTAAATTAATGTTGACTTTGCATGGAATGCTAATACTTAAACTTCATAAAATTTATATTAAACTTGGATGTTTTCATAAGATTTTGTCATTACTTCAATCCATGTATTAAAGATAGGGGTGGCATGTTTTCTGAGGGAAATTTATAAACAGTCATTTTTAGATTTGCTGGATTTTGCCACTTACATGAAATGCATTGTAATGTTCCTATTAATTATTTTGTTAAGTATTTAAAGCAAACTGTAGACACCTTTGTAACTGATCTATTTAACTTTTTATTTAGACTTCTAGGAATAGTCTGGAACAGAAATGTATCAGAGACTTGCATGGAAATTACCTTATAACTTGAGAAAACAACATAATTTAGACCAACTGTCTTCAGTTTATTGTGCAGTTCTTAGGTCTAAGTTCCTGGTAGTAGTTCTTTGGGAATAATGAATAAGGAAGAACTACAGAATTTGATGCAATTACCAATAGTGAGCCTTGAACTTAAATAATAAGCCTAAATTTCTGAAACAGTGGGAATGGTGAGCATAAGGGACAACTGCAATGCAGAAGAAAAATCCAAAAGTCCCCTATGAGGCACAGACATCAATTTATAGCTACCACAATTATGTTTAATTTGCTTATTTAAGTAAACATTCCAGTTTGTGTTTGTTTACGTAAGTTAGCCCCAAACACTTCAAGTAGGCATTAAAACTTTGCTCTTAACTTGAGGCTGATTTGAGGCTGATTTAAGACTGATGTAGAAATTTGGTTGTATGGATAAACACTCCACCATGTTTTTCATTCAAATCATGAAAGTTTTTAAGTTCCATACGTGTTTAAAATTCCCTGAGCTGTAGCAGTTTCCTTGTGGTTTCTAATCAGAAAATGTATAGAAATTCAGATTCTTTAACCTAAAGACAAAGATGCAATTTTTTCTTAAAAATTAACATCCAGGGCTTTGGAGCATCAGATTTACCTGCACTGAGATACATGCTAAATTCTTCCTGAATGTTTTCAGCATCTGCATAAAAATTTTATCTTCTTGAACATCTGGACATTTAAAAAGCAAACAGATAAAGTATGCCAAAAAAATCTGTGCTTCTTTAGACTGTTTAGATATTTCACAGTCTTCCTTGACACTCCTTGTCTCATGGGAGGTAAAGCAGCATTTGGTACTAATTTTACAGAAATTTGGGACTAATCTTACCCTCACCTTGCCTTGCACTTCAGAAGGTCACAAAATGTGAGATTGATGACTGGGAGAAAGCCAGGTGGAAGAAGAGGAGGAGACATAATGGTAATACAGGTGTCTATCCACCATTATCAAGGATTTTGAATAGCTTCTTACATTGGTTATTCAGACTGACAATGAAAGGCTATTCATTATAGTTCCATATTCCAAAGTAACATGTTATTTGACCACACTGCCAGTGAAATGATGGAAACCTTTTTCAATAAGGATTTTTAGAACTTGTAATGTGTTTTGATGAACTTCAACCCTTTATATTGAATTTTTTGGAAGCCTTTCCCTTAGCTTGGGTTCTTCTCGAATAATTAAGGCGTAAAGTGATTTTGAAATTGTTATCAAAATCAGTTGCTTTTGCCAAAATTTAGTAATTTTTATACTTTGAGAGAATCAGGTCCCCTTTAAGAATGTGATGTTTGATAAAACATAATCCTGGGGTTAATAAGATGCTTTTCAAAATATGTCCCATGAAAATCCACCCAGATTTCACCATTTATATCTCATGGAAATACTTTCTTATCTCACGGAATAATTGCTGCTTGTTGCCCTGTTCACTCAAAAGTCATGCTGTGTGACAATGCCACAAACAAATGCAATTCTCCTCTTAATTCCAATTTATTCCTCATTTAATTGTAGTAAAAATGAGGGAAATTCAGAAACTAGGATTCGTTTGTCTTCTTCAACTCTTTGCTAATTCAGCTCTGAGGATTTGATGGGGAAAAGCTCAGGATCATCTACCAAAGATAAGGTGTAATTGCCCTCTGAAAGAGCAACTGTGACAATTGCCCCATTCTGTTCTAATAAAATATTATCGAAGAAGCCTATTATGAAATGCCAACTTTTAAAATCCCCATCAAATGTTAATTCTGAAGCCCAGAGAGCTAAGAAAAAAACACAGACCATTTACTGGGTGTGAATGAACCACTGAATCCCTGTTTTCATGGATACTGTAGGGAGGTCTTTGCCATGGCTTACCCTAGTGTCTCTCTTACAGTCTCTGTTTATAAAATCTTAATACACTTCAAAAGAGAATTTTAATTGAATTCTCTCTCTTGAATGCTATCTAATTGTAGTCACTCTATTTAATGCTATTATGGCATTGGAAAAAAAGAAAAAGAACCATTGGTTTTTGCGTTTGGCCCGCTAGCATTTTCAGAGAGTAGGAGTAGGGGCTTTTAATTTTTGTTGCATACATGCCTGGAGTTTGCAAGTTACTTCTTCAGGATTTTGAAAGAGTGTTGAGAAAAGTGAGCTTGTCAGTAGGTGTGGATCTGTTACAGACGTGGATGTCTAGAAGTTTTAAAAGACAATTTACAGACCTCCCCAAGTCTTTGGACTATAGTGACCTAATCCTGCCCTCAATTACACAAACTGAGTGGAAGGAAGTGTCTGGCATCTGTTTAGGTGGGCTCTCTGTTGTGATCCTGCATGAGTTGTGCTCTCCAGTGCAGGATTCCTGGTTGTGGATCTCTGTTTTACCTGGCTACCTCCCAGCTCTGACACACTCTGTGATTTTACCTCCACATGTTGAAATGAACACGTCCTTGGACTACATTTAAATTACTTATTAGTCAAACAATGAAATGTGCTTAAGCTGCTGACTGAAGCTTCTGCCTGGCTGCTTTCTGACATTATTTACTCCAGGGTATCTGTTTGCACAGGGCATTGTCTGTGGGTTGAACAGTCTCCTGTAGTCCTTGGCTTTCTGGCACACTGCTAGAAGTCAAAGCTGCCTCATTCCTCTGAAACTAGTTTTTCTTAACACTGTATTTTTTAATTGCTCTTATTTTTTTAAAATTTTTGATTTTTTAAATTTTTTTTCATTGCTTTTAACACTGTATTTTTTGAATAACCAATCTTCTGCTCTGTGATGGGTAAGCTGTGTCCTGGATAGAGGACTTGGAAGAAAAAAGACATAAAAAAATGCTTAACTTTTAAAATGATATTGTTAAATTAAGTTTATTTTCCTTATATGCTTACTGTCAAGAATGCCACATGGGAGAATGAGTTCTACTCTGACACTTAATAGCATGGTTAAAACATTCATTTAGTCCTGCAGTTATTTGAATGCTGTAGTCTGTATATTTCTGTAAAGCCTTGATGATGTTAATTATTTTTATTGACATACTGTAAATCTGTTAGGGGTGCCAAAGTATTCACAAATGCTTTCTTAGAATCTAGGAAGTTGATAACCAGTGATTTTTGGCTTTTGATGATCTTTGAAGTTACTATATAGGATAAAAATCTGGGAAACACATGATCTGTAAATTTGAAATCCAATCTCCTATTCCATTAAAATGGCATGATATGACAAGGTAAAGACTGCATTTCACAGAAGGACAATGTTTTGCTACTTTTTAAGTGAATTGCTTAGGGGTGCTTGCTTTCTTATAGGTTCAATGTTATTTTTCATTAATCTAGAGGTTGTTCTTGGTTCTATGTCTTTGGAAAAATCTGATGGTGGTTTTTTGGTGGTTTTGTTGTTGTGGTGGTTTTTTGGGTTTTTTTTTTGGTGGGTTGTTTGTTTGTTTGGGGTTTTTTGTTGTGGTTTTGTTTTTTTTGTTTTTTTTTTTTTTCTTTTTTTTTTTCTTTTTTTTTTTTTTTGTCTCCTAAGGCTTCAGAAAAATTCCTTGTTGAGTTTTCATATTTTAAATTTTTCCTGAGGTTTAACTTCTATTTTGCAGCTTTAGGGAGGGCTGAGGGGTTTATATTTCTTTCCTTAGTTCTTTTGTTTTTCAGTGGAAAATGCTTAATTTTAAATTCTACATATATAGTTCCATGATCTGTTTTACATGTGCATTCAGAACATTATTTTGACCATTGATGCAGTTGTTTTAGAACAAAATGAGGGAAGAATTGAAGGAGGGAAAGGATTGGTACTGGTACTGGCCACAGAGATAAGTTAAAAGGCAAATGGTAGAAAGTTTTGAAATAGATATATGTTTTATCTAGCTCATATAATCACATTTCAGGATGAATTTATGCTCATGTAACACTAAATGGCCTAGCAAGACCCCACTGCAGTTACTGCAGAGCATGATTTCCCCCCTGCACCCCTCTTTTTGCTTAATGTAGGACATCAGGAAATAAAAGCAAATTTTTTCTATGAGTACATAGATAACTGTAACCCTCTTTCATACCAGACAAACTGCTCATCTTTTTCTTTTCATTCAAGCACAAGTGACAGTTCAAAATGTCCTGAAATTGTCTTTTCAAAGAGGCAAATAAGATGAACGATCTTCAAAACACGACTCAAGTCTAAATCTGCCATAAATAAGTGGGAATTTCAGCATGTGTCCGTGAACTCATTTTAAAAAAAACAGTACCAAAAAAAAAAAAAAATACATCTTTCCATGTGATTTCAGAGCATCGATGTAAGAGAGTCCCTTTTGGATTCAGAAGTGAACCTGACAGCATTTTTCCAGGATTGCATCATCTGTTTCACTCGCACTTTCACATCCTGTATTAAACCACATGCATGCACGTCAACAAGACAAGATTGTAAAAGGAGTGTGACTGGGGAATTGTTTTCCTGATACTTGATAGGAGTAATTGCGGCCACTGCTGCTTCAAAGCAACTGTGGTCATACTATACTATGTCAACAAAAGTCAGTTTTGCCATGTGGAAACCTAATTATTTCAGAATGATCTGTTAGAAAGCGCTTTTGAAATAGTCAGGCCATTTATACAACTCAGTAAAAAATATTTGTGCATGAAACCTTTCTTGAATAAAAGCTTTCGTGTGTTACAGTTTGAGCAGTACAGTGACAGTTTTGGAAATATTAAAAAAGTAGCCTTCTGTTTAAGAGGTGGTAGGAAAATTTAGTAGGTGATTAGAAAATGTGAGTATTTCCCTGTGATTTGGGTGATAAACCTGGTAGGACTATTATTGAACAGAAAAGAGGGTGGGTCTTTTTGCTGCTATCTTCAGTAAGACTCTAATATTGTGGGAAGTTGGATGAAACTTGGATATATTTTAGTGGGATGCAATGTCAGGGATATCTGTTTGTGTAATATTTGATCCAGAAAATTACTCAAAGCTTTTGTGGTCTGCTGGGTCGTTAAATTAAATAGTTGTTTGCAACAATGTCTTGTTTTTACACGTGTTTTATTTGTAATTTCTGAGGTGTTCTGGACATCTGTTAATCAAACACTTTTTCTGTCACTATGAAACTAAAGAATATCACAAATTTGCTTAGCTAAGTATGATGTTCTCTATCTAGACTCTTACTATTTGCTGTAAGTAGCTCTTACCAAAAAATGTGCTTTTGAAAGACACTGTAGTCCTTATAACTGTAAAAGAATGTTGCAAGTTCCATGAATGTCTTAAGCTTCATAGTGAATCTAGGTTAAACGATGTGTTTAAAAGTCTTAGTTGTCAAAGCACAGAATTGCAATTTATGGATAGTCATGTGTAGGAAGCTTCAGGTGATTACTGACACATAAACCATCTGTTCTGAATTGCTCTTCTTGAGAGAAATTCTACGTTCAGTCACTGCAATGTACATAAATCAAAAGATACGAAATATTTAGAACCAGATTTATCAATGTGTTGTTAGTACTGGGGAGCAGCAGTGACCCCAAGGGTCACTAGGGGTTTTCTGCATTCCTGTGCCAGGCATTTCTGTGCCTTCCCAATGGCTCCTTAAAAGAGAGGCAGGGCAGGTTCTGCTGGCTGTCTCCTCACTCCTGGCTGCTTTTGTGCTGCTGAAGGCTCTGTGCCACACAACAGGTCCTGCTCTCCAGTGCTGGGGCTTGCTCATGCTGCTGGGCTCAGGGCCAAGGGGAGCAGATGGGCTGTGCCCACCCTGAGCCCAAAACTCCACTGATTGCCAGATGGCAGCCACCAGTCATACACACAAGAGTTTCTTTTTATGTGTTGTTTGGTTGGGGTTTTTGTTTGGTGGGCATTTTTTGTTGTTTGGGGTTTTTTTGTTGTTCAGTAGTTCTAAGGTAATCTAAGTGGTTTATTGCAGACTTCCAGAACAGTGTTCAGTATCCTTAGCAGGACTTGAAAGAGTATAGGCTATTTATTCTGGTTGTGTCAGCACAAAGCAGTTTAAAGGTACAGAATTGTCTGGAGCTGGAGAGCTGTGTGGAGGCAAACAAACCCAGTAGGATGTCAGCAGCCCTTCTGAGCTGTTCCTGGCATTAGAAACAGGTTGTTTTTTGGTTGTGGAATTTTTTTTTTTTCTTGGAGAAGATTCACTAGTTTTCTGCAAAGGCAAGCCTGAGAACAAAGTAACACATGGACACTGTGGAAAAATCCAGAGATGAGAACTGAAGAGGGCTCTGAGAGGTGACGTGATTTGACACTGCAGCTCTGCTCTCACACATGAAGTAACTCTACCCTTATCTCCTTTCCATTCTCTCTGAAGTTCTCATGTACAAGTCTGCAAGTGCTAGGAACACTGGAGCTGGCCTCTTGGCATCTTGTTCCTGGCACAGGGCTGTTCATCCATAATAGATCATCCAGAATTTGTGCTTTTAATTAGACGTAATAAATCAAAAATTACAAAGAGTATAGCAGTGTCAGATATAGTTTATTTGGTCCCTTTATGTTGACTATTAACTCAGTTGATTCTGCATCCACGAATCGCTTGAGATAATCTGCTCCAAGCAGAGATGATATGGGAAAAGAATCTCATTTTGTTTGATTTTAACAACAATATGTCGTTAAACCATATTAGATCTGCTGGTAATTTGATTCAATGAGAATATGATCAAGTGTGATGTATGTACAGTGAATGTTTTTATGTAACTAGATTGACAGAGCGCTGTGAAATGGCAGCTCTTTGCACCTACTGACAAGACTGAGTAAATTATAAACCATCAAGTATTTCTGATTCCACTGAATCACTGAAAACCCCAGAATAGCTGTTTGAAGGGAATCAGAATACCTTAATAATGGGGACCAGCCTCTGCTGGGACCCTGAGCTGCACTCCCTGCTCATGGCCCAGAACCTCCCTTTTACCTCAGCCCCTGTTCTTGCCAGAGCTGTGCTGTGAACAGTCCATCTCCAGCCTGGTGCCTGCTGCTGGGTTTCATGGCTGCAGCCCTGAGTCCAGCCTGGTTTCTGCTGTTCCTGCCTTGCCTTCCCTGGACACACTAGACTTGGCTTGGCTCTTCCTCCTCTAACAGAGCAGTGGTCTAAAACTCTTATGTTCTTATTTGGGTGCTCTGGAGCTGCACCCTGCCTGTGCTGGGGTCACCCCTTGTCCCTGGATTGTCTTCCCTCATGGAGCAGCCCAGCTCTTGCTGCTCTCTGCCTATTTCCCATTTTGCTTTGTGCCAATCCAATATCTCTGCCCACATTGCTTGTTCCTCTTTGGCACTGAAAGAGGTAAGGTCGGGTTGAAACCTTCCCTTGGAAATCATTTTGAAGAAGGAACTTCTTTAATGTCTCTGCAGTGTTTTGTGTAAGATTTTAGTGGAAAATCATGGAACAGAAGTCCTGTTTTGGCAGCTTTCCTCTGCAGCCTGGACTGGCTGACCTTCTTCCAACAGGCTGCCAGAGCCAGTCACTTGAGGATTTCTTTTAAAAGAAATGGGTGTACATTTAAGCCTTTAGATTGGTCCAGTCAAAATCTCCTGGGAAAAGGTATAGGGAGAGACAGAGATGGACAAATGCTGCACTACTTCTTCCTAAAGGCTGAGTCAACAAGAGGAAATTCAGTGGGAGAAACAGTCAGTAGAGTATTTTCTTGAGAAGAGATACTCATTGCCTCTTTGAAGAAATTAGTATGATGTGAAAAGAGTGCTAGCCTAAAAAATGTGTTTAGTGCTGACAGGATTATTAATAGTTTTTATTAACAGTTTTTATTAACTTTTTTCAGAAAAGAAAAAAAAATCACTGATCTGTAAGGAACTGAGCATTTATTTCCACTTTTTTTTTTTTTTTTTTTCTTCCAGAAGAATGGAAAGGGGGCAGAAATAATGTTTTAAAACTTCACTGGGCTCTGATCCGTAAGATGGTTCCATAGCTAGAGCTCCCTGAAAGAATTAATGTTTTATAGTTTCTTTATTTATTCTAGATTAGAGAATAGATGTTTTTACTTCCATGCTTTCTTCTTGCTTTCCCCTCCTTGTTCTAGAAGAACAGTCCAGGAGGTGATATGGGATCTGTGACATAAGGTTTACCTGGATTTTGGTTTAAAATACCATGCAAAACTGGTTAGTGTTTTATATAAATTATACAAAAGTATTAATATCTCCTTGCAAGTAGTTTGAACCATAAGTTAATTTTGTCCAAAACAAGGAAACATAAGTTGTGTAATTGGAGTAAGAATCGTGGGAGAATGAAAGCTAGATGGTGAGGGATAGATTTAAATGCATAAATTTTGAGGGATAGATTTAAATGCATAAATCTGTAAGACATAGTTACATATCTAAGACAATCTCTTAGTCCTCATTGACATGTTGATTAAGTACAATGGTGCTTATGCCTGCAGTTGTTCTATTTTCAGTTTATTTGGCTTACTGTGTAAATAGCAGTGAGTAGCTCTGTGCCTGTAGACTTTCTCTGCCATTTCATTCCTGCTGTCATAGGTATGATACAACTTTTAAACTCTTTCTAAGCTATGGTTAATACTGATATTATGCTGCTAGAAGCTGTTGTAAGGGAAAGCCTACTCTTGTGCCTTTTTATTTCCCCCTCTCCCCATTTCCAGTGATTTTAAGCTAGGAATGAGTGGAGACACCATATTTTCAGTTTTCTACCTCTTAGCTCACTTCTGGTAGGGTAACTACTGACTCCAGAGCAGAAGTAAAAATTTCATAAAACAGTGCTTTCAAATCTACATAAAATCTGAATTCCTCCATGTTTTAGAGATTCCTAAAGCTACATAGCACCAATGTTTCATTTTCTGTCTTCACTTGGCCATGTATTACAGCTATTTTTTATTTAAGGAAAAGAAGCCTAAAGTGAGAACTAAATGCTAAGGACTTCTTTTTGATGTGTCTCAGTAAATGTTCCAATGCAGGCAGCAGGACTGCTTGCTAATTAGTCTGTTTGGTACAGATAGTGATGCTGTATCAGTAGCATCCTCTCTACTATTGAAATCATGTAAATGGAACTACTCTGGTGCAGTGAGTCTCTATAGACCTTGACTTTGTAAATCTTACTAGATTTACACTCCTGTGTTGTGCACTGGGGACTTCTGTGTGTTGTTAAACAGGAGACAGTGACCTGTCTGAAGTGTTTGTAGTCTTGGGGCCTCAAGACCCATTCCTCTACACCGTGACTGCCTCAAAACATAGAACTGAAAGTAATTCACCCTTAACTGTGAGAAAATTCAATTCCTAGTTTAAAGTCTGTCTCTGTAATTTATTTATCTAAATTCAGTGAACTGGACCAAACACTAAATCCAAAGCCTGTATTTACTAATATCACTAAAAAGTAGCTAATGTTGGTTCTGCTCTCAACTTCATCGTGTGGACTTTTGGAAAGGCTTTTTGGTTGAGAGCTTCATGCTGTTAGATTCTCATGCTTCTCTGCTGGGAATCCTTTAATGGCCGAAGAAAGAACTTGATGGAGTTACCCATCTATGCAAAACTTGCATAGTGATTTCATAATACTTAAATATTATGATAGCATGTATCACTTAGCTAAATAAAGAATTCCTGTTTTTCAGACCTTACCAGTTCGGAAAATTCCATGCAAAGCCAATGCTCCTTCAGGGTCTTTTTTTGCACGGGACAACACAGCAAATTTCTTATCCTGGTGCAGAGATGTAGGTGTGGATGACACCTGCCTGTTTGAATCAGAAGGTTTGGGTATGTATTTCTTTATTTGTTATGTAGTAGATGGTAATTTAAAATGACTTTTCCTTTGTGTTTAGCCTGGAATGACAGAGAGGATTTTAATAGGTCTTGACTGTAAATATGACCTGTGTTTGACTGTGTCAATTCTGCCACTTGTCTGTAGAGTGAACAAATAAAGTACACGTCATATAATACTCATTTAAGTTAATTGTAAGAGGAACTTAAATGAGAGAAAAAATCTCGCTATGTTTTCTTGCGCACAAATGATTTTTCACCCTACACATACTTTTCTGAGCATGGAATGCTGTTCCTTACTTCAATCTATAAGACAGTGCTTTTCTGTTTTGGGAGAATAGGATACAAGTGCATGCACAATTCTGTCTGCAGACATTTGGCTATTTGTGGAGATTTAATGCATTCCACAGGAGGCAAGAAGATAAAAATCTTTTCTGTTTTATATGCTTTACATTTTTTCCAGGTGGGTCCCGTGTGCAGTTCTGGACAAAAATTATCCAATACTACTGCTTCAGGGTGTTTCATGTGAAGTATTATACTGCTTAGGAAGTCACTATTCTAATACTAGATATTCTTCATTGTTTTAACTCTCCTCTCTTTGAAGGAAAACTTATGAGTCTTGACTTCAGAGTTTTTCAGCCAAATCTCATGAAGTGAAGAGAGTCCAATGTTTGCTATCTGAAATCAGATAAACGTGTAAAGCGGTCGAGGTGACAGATCAGTTTCCCTGGAAGACAAATGAACACACTGTGCTGAATGAAGAAGCTGCTTTGTTCCATTGCTGAAAAAGCCTTTGCCCTGTTGAAGCTCTTACATGTGTTGTGACTGATCTATTCCCATCCTTTTACAGTCTTGTTCTGCTTCTGTAGCCTAACAGAAACATTCCTGAGAGAGTTTTTCTTTTCCATTTGTCTGTTCTTTTATGCTGGGAGGTTTTTTAATTCCATTATTCTGTATGTCTGGGAGAAAATGCTTGGCAGACACAGATTAGTATCTCAAAGGTGACAAATAGTAAGTTGGATGTATTTATTGACTCTATTTTTTAATTGAATCTTTGAGATGAAATTCTTATTTGGTATGGTAAATCATGTGGAAGATGAACAGTTTCAATGATTTGAAATGGTGAGGAAGTTGGACATTAACCTAGGACCAAGAATCTTGTAGGCACCAGGAGATGCAGACCTCCAAGGCCTGAGATAGGCAGAGAAACCTCTGGTTAATGGAATGCCTCAAGGTATCTGAAGTTTGTATTGCTGTGGTAAGCCCAGCCATTTGCCACTGTTCCACAAATTTATTGTACCTTTTTAAGAAACCAGATCTTGTTGAAAGATGGAATTGACACAGCTGGAATTCTGACATTTCCTAAGGAGTTAATTTTCACACATACACAGTGCCTTGCCTGCCACAGCAAAACACAGGGTGCAAATGCACCTGAAAAGGTGTGTTCCAAGGGACTTCCTCTCTCAGAAAACTTAAGTGAAATATGACTGGGTGTGCAAACCTGTGCTCTATTTTGTTTGATTAGTGACTGGTTTTCTTTATTGATTAAAAACTAGGTTCTGTTTTTTCTTTCCTTATTATATAATGTACTAGTAGAAAAGATTTATGGTGCTTGAAATAGGATTAGGACTTGGTAATATTTTGATTCATTTTTATGAACTTGAGAAGGAGGTGGTAATCATGCCATTAAAAAAAAAAAAGATAGATAAAACCAGTGGCTGTTATTCTCCCTCAGTTTAAGTATCAACTCAAAGTTTTGTTTTCTTTTGAGATTTTCCTAATGCATTAGAAATAATGATAAATCTTAATAGTTGCCAATCTAAAGCTTTTATGTTCCTCTCTCTCCCAAAAATCACTTCACCAATGCATAGGAAGCAAAAATTCAGCCAAGGTAAGTAATATCAAAGGTTCTTTTCAAAGTAGTGAGAAATGTGTGTGAATGACATCTGTCTTTGCACTGCCTTATTGAATTCTGTATTTTTTATGATTTATTGTGATGAAATTATGGTTACAGAGGTAACTGTTTTCTGTATTCTGGTTTTCCCCACGGCTATTAAACTCAGTAAATTGAGGTGTAAATTGTTAATGATAAAGCAACTTTTTTCTGTCTGTATTGGAGAACCTTATTGTATCAATGTTCTCAACTGAGTGGATTTTTATCCTCTTTTTTTTTACTCTTATTCTGTGTGCTTTATGGTATGCAGATACTGTGCTATTTAATAACTGTATCATATCTGTATCATAAAAAACATTCCTGAGGTCTTTTTCTGGCAAATATGTATTCTAGAATTGTAAGAGTGACTTTGAGAGTTTAGTGCACTGAAATGCTTCAATGATGGATGTATGGCACTACTGATTTAAAAAGAAAAAAATACCAAGTATATGAGAAATCAGCAAAATTAAATCTGTACTGGCTAAGGAATTGTTAGTTGCTGTTATTTCTCATTACTTAAAAACACTGTCTCATGGTTGTGTGCTCTGAAGAAGTCTTTGAAATCATGCAAGTATAACTGCAGACAAATGCACCCATCACTCCCAAGTTTTTAGCTCTTAGCCTGAGGTGATCCAAAGGTATTCCTCACTGGAATAGAGCTGTCTCAGACAGGCTAGAGCAGATAGGGGCAGTCCCTGCCTGATGAGCAGCCAGGTAAGTGATGTTTGTGGGAATCCTGAGTATCCTTAGAGGCTTGCTTCTGCAAAGGCTTAACATTTCAGGGCTGATCCAGACAAGCAGGTGAGCAGACCTATTCATGTCTTTTTGGTCTTGTCCTTCACTTGTGGACTAATACAGCAATTTATGTAATTATTTAAATTTAAGTACAGTTTCCAACGCTTTGTTGGATTTGGGCTATTCAGCTGAGCTAAACAAGGAAACAAGATTGAAGTCTTCAAAACAACTAGAATGAAAAGTAAATAGAATGAAAAATAGAGGTGCTTGATACACTAGTAGCTATGATTATGCTGTCTAATCACTAGTTACTTTAAATATCCTTGGAGGAGAATAGTCGACAGCTCCGAAGTGTGAAGACTTGTACTGCTAATTTGTTAGTAGTCTATAGTATGATGTAGTTTGTCTTGCTGAATGTTATCATGCTTTAACATAGGTTAAAATGCAAACAAGCTGGAAGCACAGTTTCCTGGTAAGATTTTCAACACAGCCAGAGCTGACTGGTAGCAGTTTATCTCAAGGTGCAGAGACCTGGCAGAAAAGTCTCCAAGTTAATGCCTGTGCAAAGAAAAGTGGCTGGGTTATCTGCAGCTCATACATGAACATCTGTAAAAATTATAACAATTAAACACAGTAAGTAAGGATAACCTTGAGTGCTGCAAAATAGAGGGACACCATGTGTGCTCCCTGCACTCATTGCCAAATTTAGCTTGCGTGTCATATGTTTTTATTTTTAAAGTTAGTGTATTTAAAGGAGAAGGAATTAGCATTGTTAATACCAAAAATTATGATCCAGAATCCAAATTTTGATCATCTGTGCAAATCTTGAAGTACAGTGCCATTGAATGGTCTTCTTAGATGTATCAGACTATGTAGGACTCTGAACATGATGCACTAACCCTTTGCAGTGTAAGGATATTAATACTGCTTTTAACTCCTCTGTTCCCCTGTTCCATAAATGTACTTTGTGAATTTCCCTGTATAGGTTTCAGGGCAGCAGATCCCCACAGTTATGGTAATTTTATTTGTGGAAGCATTCTAGGTGGAGATATTTGTAATTTTGCTCATGCCTGAAGAGTATAATACTAAAAGAAAACTCTTCTTGGACAAATAAGAATGGTAAGATTTTTCTGTGATTGCTTTAGTTAAGTGAACATAAAGCATAAGTTCTGAATTCTTTGTGGTAACAGAGTGTTGTTGGATGATTATAGGATTTGGAACCAATGAATATTCTGCATCTCTTCCATGATAAAGTCTACCCAGCAAGAAAAGGGTTTGCCACTGGGTGTGCCAGCATGCTGATGTGTCATTTATTTTGGGAATTGTTGGATGCTGCTTATGGTTCATGTTTTGTGCTTGTATAGTCTATGTGTGTGCACACACAGTATGTGACATGGACTTCTTTTGATGCAACTGATCGATTAGAGTTTCATGGACAGGCTTCCTAAATAAAAGCATTTAGTACTTTAGTGGAAATAGTCAACTGAAACACCTCTGATCTCTCTTCTAACATTGTTGGCTTAAAGATTATTTTAAAAATTACTCAAATGTTGCTTCCTTAAAAATATTTTATACATGGGGAATTTTTTACATTATTACTGTAGTTTATCTGATTTCAACATGCAAGTTTTTTCTGTTCCTTTATACTGACACATCTACATATTTTAACATCATGCTAAAATTTACATGAAGTTGCATCAGAATAAGGTTTTGTCCCATCTTTCACAACTCTTTACTAAACTACTCATAATGTTACTGAATATATCTCATTTTGAGGACTATAGAAGCATTCTGGACTCTGTGTTGTTACCACTGGATTTGCATGTTAAACTGATGAATTGCAGTAAGTTATCAGTGTTTAGATGATTTCTATATTCCTTCTAGATTAATTCTTTGCCATCCTTAGATCTAGTATGTGTGACACTGTAATAATTTTGAGATTTTCATAAGAGATTGAGCTGAAATGGGGCAGGGAGTGTGAGAGAAGCACAAGTGTCAGAGTATGACTGATGCAGAAGCAAGGGTATGTTAGGGGTGAGTTAACAGAGTGTTGACAAAGCAATGTTGGGGTTCTTTTTAAGAACAAAAAGCCTTCTGTAGGATCAATAAAAATTAAAGGAAAAAGTGAGAGACAAAAGGAAGAAGAATCAAAGGATCAACCTTTTGGAAAACTTTCCTAAACTCATGTGAGTTCTGATGGCAATTGGAAGCCTGTGATAATAAACATTAAGGCACTTGGTAAAGCTGCTTCTAGTGGGCTAAGGAATGCTTTAGAAACAGAAATCATGTTACTTTTCATGATTCAGCTATGCCTGATACCTTAATCTTTAAAAAAAAAAAGTTTGTCAGAAGGAAGACTGACCATTAAAATGGTTTATGAAAGTATTAGGAGGCAAGATTTGAAACTTGGCAGGAAATTGTGAGAACTTTATTTCTGTATTGTGAGTGGATATTCTACTAATTAAAAAACAAAACAAAACAAAACAAAAAAAAACAACAAAACAAAAAAACAAAAACCCTGAATGTTACTGTGAACTCACAGTTTCAACATGCTCAGTAAACACCTGGACTCTGTGTGCATTGTGTATCCTGTCCTCACAGTCCCAGGTTCCAATAGTGCTGAAGGCACCAGCTGCTCCTCCTCTTCTTCTCCTGGCTCTGAGGTCAGGAGCACTGGGGCCTGGTGAAATCCCTTATTTTATATTTTTTTCATATATTCATATATAGATATATATTAATATATCTATATATGAACATAGATATCTATATATGAATATATATTTTCACCACCAGTGTGGTGAACAGTAGGTAGGGAAGAAATGCAATGCAAGCACAGGGAAGAAGCACAGAGGCTGAGTGAACAAAAGAGGAATACCTGTAAAAAGAGAAAGGGACAGGAACAAGATGGGAGCAGTGTGAAGAAATGTTTTTGCCAGAGAGAAGCAAGGATAAAAGCTTCCAGGGGCTGAGAAGGAATTCTTGTTTACAAGGATGGCTGGAGGCAGCATGCAGAGATGCAGGCAATGAGAGCAGCAAATAAGCATTTAAAGAGATGAGATGAAAAGGGAAAAGGCAGGACACCTAAAATAAGCCAGAATTGTTTGCACTGTTTCTCTATCTTCCCATTGTGTTCCTGTCAAGCAAATGCCACCAGTGAGATTCTCTAGAAAGGTGGATATTTCCATTCATTTTATGCAGGGGATCTGCATAAAATAACATTTCTTGGTCTCTGAAGTCCCCAAATACATATGCTGTATAGTCCTCAGGAATGCTGATCTTCTCTTGTTGGAAGCACTGTCTTATGAGATGACCTGATGTTTGTTTTTGTGGTTGGTTATTGCCTGCACACATCTTCATCCTCTAACAATGATTTCACTATGCCACGTGGTTCAGTGTGAAATGCATGAAATGTGTCTAGATTATGTTGAGTCAGACTTGCTAAAGGTCTATGAACTTTATTTGGGTAGAGCGTATTTTTACTTTTTTAATCAAATTTTCTTCTAGCTATATTTATGGCTCTTTTTGTAAATAGTAGTAGTTGAAGCTCTCTTTTTCCTCCACTCCAAAGTCATTCAGATGTGCATATGTATGAATTGCAATTAACTCTCTTTGATATTCCAAACTCAGTTTATTCCATTTATATTCTGGGGGATGCCTTACTTCTTAAAATCAAATTTTATGTTGGGGCTGCCACAAGCAGCTTAAAAGCAAAAGAGCAGAATACTCTTCTAGGGTCATGAAGGTAACACTTCAAAAATACTGATTACTAGTAAAGGTAATTATTTAATGTAATTACTGTGTTGTGGGAAGGAAAAATATTGAAAGTAGCTGAATGTCCAAGTGTTTTTCATGTTCAGCAATGACCAAGAACATCATTTATTTTCTTAGTAACAGATGGCTGAAGAATAAATATATTTTTCCCCATACAGTGACTGTTTAGTTTTCATGCTCTGCAATTTCACTTCTGAAAATATATTCAGGTGAGATTAGAGGACAAATCCATTGCTCTCAAAGGGCTACACAGACACTTGGAAAAGATATTGGGATGAGCATTCAACTCACACCACTCACATTTATTCATGTCTGGAGCTGCAGGTGGAAGTCACAGGAGCTGGAGGTTCAGGGCATTTTTACCTAGAGATGTTCAGGTCTGTGGATTCCTCTTTTGGCTCTCATACATACACAGAACAAAGTAATTGCTTTCAGAGCTTTAACTAGACATTAAAATATCTTTTTCAGGTAGGGTATTTTTTCCTTCATGCATTTGAGTTAGGTGAGTCTTTAGATTACCAAAAGTTTATATAGCTGATGTCTTGACCTTAACTCGTAAAGAACAAATTTATTTTGATGCTGTTCAGTTTTTTTCTTGATTTAAACGAATAGTCACACAATTACTTTTTGGTCTCAATTCAATCTGAAGTGTAAGGTGTAAGTGTAATTTTTTTATTATTGTGGAAAATTTTAAAACATGATTTTTACCCACAACATGAGGGCTGTACTGTAGTAGGTATTTCTGAAGTGTAGGTTACAATGTAGTCATAATTAGTTTTTTTCTCTTTTCTTCTATTTTTCCTTTCTTCTTGGAGCTTTTGGGGGATTGATTATGCAAACAGCCACATGCCTTTCTTCATTTACTGATTTTTGATTTTGCTTATGTGCTTTGCTGGAACTCTTTACCAAACATTACCTATTCTGAATTGTGGAGGGAAAAAATGTCTCATTTATGGTGGTATTTCATAATTGTTATAACTTGCCCCTGAAGGCAAGAGTAACTGAGGTTCTTGCTAATAGATTCGTTTGGGTAGATGAGAGTGAAACCACACTGAATGACTAGTGCTATTTATTATTACTATAATTATAATTTTATTTTTATATAGATGGCAGGTGGAAAGGATATATGTAGCCATTTTAGTTATGATCATCTACAGAAATGCAACAATATGAAAGTGTGAAGATATCACTTAAGAAAATACAGAGGGAAAAGAAAGGATAAGAATGGAGAGTGAAGCAAGATTTGATTGTTGCAATTTCAGTGTCTCCTGTTTTAAGTGCTGGTCCCAGTGCTGACCTGTGGAGGGTGGGGTAAGCCCATGAGCCACCAGATTCAATGGGTTAATGTTTATTAATTAGTCAGTCTGAGGTGAGGACATCCAGGGTACCACCCCTGAGGCAAGGGTGGTGCAACACTGTGCATCATGTGCAGTCCTCTGGTGGAAGGCTCAGAGATGAGTCTGGGCACACTTTGGGGGATTTTGGTGTGATTTTTGACACCCAAAGCATGACCTGGCTGAGCCAGCTGTGCCCCATCAGGAGGGAAACGTGCCTCCAGGCCTGTGTGCAAGTGTGAGTGTCCCACAGCCTTCCACAGAGGGGACTTACACGCCTGAGTTATGTAAGGGAGGACATTGGCACAATAAAAAGCACTGTCCCACTTTGCAGAATCTGCTTCTTATGAGCCTTTCCCCTTATCTGGCT